>NC_057795.1:375591933-375897690 GCF_018294505.1 Triticum aestivum | reverse complement strand
AGCAAAGGAATCACTCAGGCACTCGGGTTTTGTAACGTAACTAGTGTAATCGCTCCGGTTCAGCTAGATCCCAACGCCTCGCTCGGGTTGAGTTAGAGCCCAACGCCTTGCACACATGCGTGTACGTGTGTGAGAGAGACGCGCATCGCTCGGCCGCCGACCACCCACCATAACCAGGAACTCCCAGAAATTTTCCCCGCCCTTGCTTCTACCATGGTTTTTTCCATCATGGATGGCCCAAAGAATGTCATGCAGCTGTGTCTCTAGCCTGCCCAGGACGAAAAGCCCATTTTCTGTCATGATTTTTTGTCATAGAAGTAGGAGCCCACCACATCTATGATGATACCGGGTTTTGTCACAATTATCGTCATAGAAGTGTCATAAGTATGATAGGAAAAAAAATTGTTCGGCCCAAAATGTCACGGATGTGTCTTTTTTTTTGTAGTGATAAACATCACATAAAGCATGCCTTTCATGATCCACAAGCACAGAAATTTTATTAGTCTCCACATAAGCAAATTTCTTCTCATCCGTAGTAGTGGGAGAAAATTCAACAAAATAACTATCATGTGATTGAAATTTAAAATCATAATGACAAGTTTCATGGTTATCATTATTCAATATAGCATACATGTCATCACCATAATCATATAGATAGCAACTTTGTTGTCATAATCAATTGAAACCTCCTCTGAAATAGTGGATCCATCACTAAATAAAAGTCATGACCTCGCCAAATCCACTTTCATAATTATCACAATAAGATTCAACACCCTCCAAAATAGTGGGATCACTATCTAGAGTTGACACTCTTCCAAAGCCAGTTTCATCATTGTAATCATCATAAATAGGAGGCATGCTATCATCATAATGAATATTCTCATCAAAACTTGGGGGACTAAAAATATCATCTTCATCAAACATAGCATCCCCAAGCTTATGGCTTTGCATATCACTAGCATCATGGACATTCAAAGAATTAATACTATCAACATTGCAATCAAGCTCATCATTCACGAATTTTATGCCAAACATTTTATTGAATTCTTCTTCTATCAATTAAGCACAGTTTTCCGACCCACCATTTTCAAGAAAAACATTATAAATATGAACAATATGAGACCACCTCAATCCATTTTTTTTGTAATTTTCTTTTTATAAACCAAACTAGTGATAAAAAAGAAACTAAAAGATTTGATTATAAGATCTAAATATATACCTTCAAGCACTCACCTCCCCGGCAACGGCGCCAGAAAAGAGCTTTATGTCTACTACGCAACTTTATTCTTGTAGACTCGTGTTGGGCCTCCAAGCACAGATTTTTGTAGGACAATAGAAATTTTCCCTCAGGTGGATGACCTAAGGTTTATCAATCTGTGGGAAGCGTAGGATGAAGATGGTCTCTCTCAAACAATCCTGCAACCAAATAACAAAGAGTCTCTTGTATCCCCAACACGCGAAATACAATACTAAATTGTATAGGTGCACTAGTTTGCCAAAGAGATGGTGATACAAGTGTAGAAATGATAGTAGATATTGATTTTTTTTCTAATAGGGACAATAAAAAAACAGCAAGGTAGCAAATAACAAAAATGAGCACAAACGGTATTGCAATGCTTAGAAATAAGGCCTAGGATTTGTACTTTCGCTAGTGCAATCTCTCAACAATGCTAATATAATTGGACCACATAACCACCCCTCAACGTGCAATGAAGAATCACTCCAAAGTTTTTATCTAGCAGAGAACATAAGAAGAAATTATTTGTAGGGTACGAATCCACCTCAAAGTTATCCTTTCTGATTGATCTATGCAAGAGTTCATACTAAAATAACACCAAGTTATCCTTTGCGATCGATCTATCTAAGAGTTCGTACTAAAATAACACCATATGATACACATCCACCAACACTAATGTCACCTAGATAATCCAATGCCACCACGAGTATCCATGAGTTGATTATACGATATGCATCAAACAATTTCAGATTCATAATACTCAATCCAACACAAAGAACCTCAAAGAATGCCCCAAGATTTCTACCGGAGAATGTAGGACGAAAACGTGCATCAACCCCTATGCACAGATTACCCCAATGTCACCTCAGGAATCTGGGAGTTGAGTGCCAAAACATATATCAAGCAAATTAATATAATACCCCATTATCACCATGTGTATTCATATGCAAGACATATATCGAGTGCTCTCAAATCCATAAAAATATTCAATCCAATAATAACAAATCCCAAAGGGAAAACTCAATTCATCACAACAAGATAGAGATGGGATGTAACATCCCCAGATGTTTACCCTGTCATCAAGCTAATTAATGTGCCATGTCATCATATCAAGTTAAGTCAAAATGCCACCTGTCCCGAATCCAACTTCAAATTAATGCTTGAAATAAAGTCAAATATTTCTTTCTTCAAACTGCAAAACTAAAATGTGCATAATATTGCAAATAATCCCAGAACAATTATAATAACAAATCCCACATTCCTGGAATTCCCGAATTGCCCCTAGAAATTATTTAATGGTCTAGTAGCAACCATTTTGGCCCTTTTCATTTTCCAAAAATTCCTATACTTCTCCTTTTGGCCCCAAATTTTTTGTGGATGTGCCTAAAAATGCAATACATTTGTTGGGCTTAATTCCACATTTTTCTAAAATCATCTGGATGCCCCAAATATTCCTTCCTCTCTCTGTTTAACAAATAAAAAGGAAAAACAGAAAAAGGAAGAGGGCCTACCTGGGCTTACCTGTTGCAGCCCGAGCCGGCCCAACCCACCTCTCTTTTCTGTTACCTCTTGTCGCCGTGTCGCCGTCCCTGTGGCCGAGTGCATCTCCTCCAGTCACTGCTCGCCGCCGTGATGAGGCAGGTGATACATCTCCAATGGATCTACAATTTATGAAGTATTCATGCCATATTTACAATAATTTTATATGGTTTTGGTATGATTTGCATAGAACTAACCCGGACTGACGCTGTTTTCAGCAGAACTACCGTGGTGTTGTTTTTTGTGCAGAAATGAAAGTTCTCCAAACACCCTGAAACTTTTTGTGGATCTTTTATGGACCAGAAGAGAACCATTGGGAAAGAGCAGCACCTGGGTGGTGCCCCAAGGGGGCACAACCCACCAGGGCACGCCTGGGCCCCTAGGCACGCCCTAGTGGGTTGTGCTCACCTCGGCGGCCCCCCGTGCCCCTTCTTCGCCCTATAAATTCCCAAATATTCTGAAAACCCTTGGAGAGTGATACGTCTCCACCATATCTATAATTTTTGATTATTCCATGCCAATATTCTACAACTTTCATATACTTTTGGCAACTTTTTATACTCTTTTTGGGACTAACATATTGATTCAGTGCCCAGTGCCAGTTCCTATTTGTTGCATGTTTTTTGTTTCGCGGAAAACCCATAACAAACGGAGTCCAAACGGGATAAAAACTGACGGAGATTTTGTTTCGAATATTTATGATTTTTTGGAAGAAGAATCAACGCGAGATGATGCCCGAGGGGGCTACGAGGAAAGGGCGTGCCCCAAGGGGTCAGGCGCGCCCTTGGCCCTCGTGGCCACCCCGTAAGGCGGTTGGTGCCCTTCTTTCGTGGCAAGAAAGCTAATATCCGGATAGATATTGTGTCCAAAATTCAGCCCAATCATAGTTACGTATCTCCGGAAATATAACAAACGGCGAAAGGGCAGAATCTGGAACGCAAAAACAGAGAGACAGAGAGACAGATCCAATCTTGGAGGGGCTATCGCCCCTCCCACGCCATGGATACCATGGACTAGAGGGGAAACCCTTCTCCCATCTAGGGAGAAGGTCAAGGAAGAATAAGAAGAAGAAGGGGGGCTCTCTTCCCCTCTATCCCGGTGGCGCCGGAACACCTCCGGGGCCATCATCATCACCGTGATCTACACCAACACCTCTGTCATCTTCACCAACATCTCCATCACCTTACCCCATCTATCTACAGCGGTCCACTCTCCCGCAACCCGCTGTACCCTCTACTTGAACATGGTGCTTTATGCTTCATATTATTATCCAATGATGTGTTGCCATCCTATGATGCCTGGGTAGATTTTCATTGTCCAATCGGTAATTGGTGAATTGCTATGATTGGTTTAATTTGCTTGTGGTTATGTTGTTGTCCTTTGGTGCCCATCATATGAGCGCGCGCGTGGATCACACCATAGGGTTAGTTGTATGCTGATAGGACTATGTATTGGAGGGCAAGAGTGACAGAAGCTTCAATCTAGCATAGAAATTGATGCATACGGGATTGAAGGGGGACCAATATATCTTAATGCTATGGTTGGGTTTTACCTTAGTGAATGTTAGTAGTTGCGGATGCTTGCTAATAGTTCCAATCATAAGTGCATAGAATTCCAAGTCAAGGATGATATGCTAGCAGTGGCCTTTCCCACATAAAACTTGCTATCGGTCTAGTAAAGTAGTCAATTGCTTAGGGACAGTTTCACAACTCCGACCACCACTTTTCCACACTCGCTATACTAACTTTATTACTTATTTATCTAAACAGCCCCTAGTTTTTATTTACGTGCTCTTTATATTCTTGCAAACCTATCCAACAACACCTACAAAGTCCTTCTAGTTTCATACTTGTTTTAGGTAAAGCGAACGTTAAGCGTGCTAGAGTTGTGTCGGTGGTCGATAGAACTTGAGAGAATATTTGTTCTACCTTTAGCTCCTCGTTGGGTTCGACAGTCTTACTTATCGAAAGAGGCTACAATTGATTTCCTATACTTGTGGGTTATCAAGACCTTTTTCTAGCGCCGTTGCCAGGGAGTTATAGCGTGGGGTGAATATTCTTGTGTGTGCTTGTTTGCTCTATCACTAAGTAATTTTTATTTGGTGTTCTAAGTTGTTCTCTATCTTTAGTTGTGGATATGGAACACAAAATACCAAAAAAAATAGGTGTACTTGCTACTCGTGGAGATGGGGAACCTCCTAAAACCCTCGATGCTAGTCATGTGAAAAATATTATGTACTACTTTAATAATCCTGAGAAAAACTCATTCGATTATGTAATGGGGGACATGTTGGATCAATGTGAATACTTTAGGGATTATCGCTTGACTCAAAAAGGGAAATTATTATGGGATCAAATTCATATGTTGCATTGGTATGCTCGGGAACTATGCTTGAGATATGATTATACTTGTTGCTCTAGGATGAAGGCTCCACACCTTCCCTTTTCATGCAAATTTAATGATGATAAAACCTTGGCTTCTTATTCTAATGGTATATATGATTACTACGATGTGGAACAAATAGAAAGAATTCTTTTCTTCTATGGGTGCTTATGAAATTGAATCTTTGTTTAAAGAGTGTGACAATCTTGATGATGTTGTTTACAGACCTGAATATTGCTATGAGAATTATGAATTCAATTCTGATATTGATGATTTTATTGAGAGAGCCTCCGCTGTCCAATAAGAGACTAATATTTTGCAGGAGTCTATGGAAGAAGAAATTGATGAAACTGTGAGCTCATTGGATGAAAAAGATGAGGAGGAGAGCGAAGAACAAAAGGAGGAAAAGCGGATTGATCACTTGTGCCCACCTTCTAATGAGAGTAACTCTTCAACTCATACATTGTTTAATTCCCCTTTGTGCTTACCGAAGGATGATTGCTATGATGATTGTTATGATCTTGTTGATTCTCTTGAAATACCCCTTTTTGATGATGCTTGCTATGCACTACTAGAAAAACCGCTACTAATGGCGCACCTAATTTGGCCATTAATGGCGCATCACTGGTGCGCCATTACTAGCACACCATTAGTAATTTTTACTAATGGCGCACCAGTGGTGCGCCATTAGTATCTGGTATACTAATGGCGCACCACTGGTGCGCCATTAGTATAGGCCACGGTGCGCCATTAGTATGCCTCCCAGGGGCCATGTATACCCAGGTGCTTTGGCATACTAATGGCGCACGACCACGAGATGCGCCATTAGTAACCGCGGCATACTAATGGCGCACTGTCCAGTGATGCGCCATTAGTATGCTTTGTCATACTAATGGCGCACTGTCATGTGATGCGCCATTAGTATGAATATTAGGTTTTTTTTACTTTTTATTTTCTGTTTTTTGCACAGGTTACAAAATGTATAATTTGACAAAATATAGACAGCACACATCAACAACAGATTCATCGAATACAATAGAAGATTAGTCTTTGAATACAATTCATCATATTAGTCTCCGAATACAATTCATCATATTAGTCTCCGAATTGAAAAGACCGAAGAAAGATAGAACATTATATTACAAGTCTCGAGACCGCGAGTAGCGAGTTTGTCTTCACATTACAAGTCGATATCGATCATCTATGTTAGCTCATCGTAGACTCCTTTCCCTTTGTTGATTGTGGATCATATGTTACTCTATGTGTCCGGTGATCTAGCACTCATGTGATTGATTCTATGTCGGTTTAGTGTTTCTCTCTTGTTTTCCCCGTGTTCCCCTTTGTGATTTCCGCATGTTCCTCATGTTCTCCCATAGGATCCCCTCCAAACGTGAAAGATCGACCACTTGGGGTTCCGCCCTACATCAAAGGACCATGTGTGTGTATGTAGAAAACACACACAAGAAACACTGAATATCACTAGTCACCCTGCACACAACAAGTTTCAGATGTTCAGAACAGATCAACATGTTGAGCAGTTAGGGAATCACGAGAAGGAAGTGGGAGGGTGGATCATGATGGTCTCACCTTATTGCCGTTGTCCTCATCCAACCCCGGCGACTAAGTACACATCCAAGAAAGTTCACGAATCCATGGGTGCTAGCTTGTCTACCAGCTCCAGCAGCATTGTGCCCCTGGATGCCACAAAACAACCTGACTTATAAGCATAGATAGAGAAGATTAAAAGAGAAACAACACACTAATGCTACAATGCCTCACAGTATAATTTTACTATAGCCAACAACACTTAAAGAAATAATATCTATAGATGATTCCATACAAAGTAGAACAGTTTTACTGCAATGCACACAAGCTACTGGTGACTGGTTATATTGGTTCATTGTCATTAAATTAAAAAAGAACAAAAGGAACAAACAAAGAGTACAAGAACAAACAAAGCTCATTGTCTAATTTCATTTTAGCTAACAGAATGTTGTGACAGAACTACCACAATCCCCACTCATACAGGAAGTCCACAATGGTGGGAGCCGACTTTCCCTACAATGTAAGCCAGCTACTGAATATATTTAGGTGCATCATCTGACACTATGGATGGTCTAGTTGCATAGCAGATTACAAGTACATTAATAGCAAATTACGAACTAATGTACTTTGGTGGCCTCACGATCCTTCTTGTTGCAACAAAGACAATATCCTGTGCAAGAGAAGCACATTTATCAAATTTCATTGTTTCAAATTTTAACATTATTTTAGAGTATAAACAAACTCCTCTAGCTAAACATGTCACAGTTTTTATAGTGATGATCTTGGACAAAGTGCAAGGGGGTCAAGTATATAACCAATAAGCTTGGAGGCAAAGATTTATAGTACAAGCATGAAAATTAGAACAACAGATGATTTTCTGCCCGCAAATGATTTCACTTGTTACGTGACACTATCATACTATATTAAAATGCAATGACAGTCTACTCAATACAAGCCTACATTTGTAACGATCCTGAACTTTTGAATGCATGCCTGCAGCAACTGACTCCATTTGTTGGGAAACTTTCAGCCATATATAACACAATGCCATACCAAAATGCCTGTTCCTGCAAAACCACCATGACAAAAGTAAGGGTAATCGATGGGTGGGATACATCTAATCAGTAGCCAGGACAGAGCTACATTTCAGAAGCACAAAAGACTTTTCTTGTGACCCACCACAGCAAGCTTGTTGTGAGCTGTATAGGTCAAAAAGTAGACGCCCTAACATCATCGCATCTATCATCAGTAGCAGAGTCGAAATCAGGTCAACGATGGGGAAGATCAGGTGCGCACCTTTTCAATGGGGAGCGTGAAGAGCGTGATGCTGGCGGCCGTGAGCAGGACGGCACCCATAGCGAGGCGGAGGGCCGAGAGCCATGAGAACGCCATGGACGCGAGAAGCCTCCGCCGCCAGGGCCTGAGCCTGCAGTCCTCCCCCTCGCCGCCCTTGTTCACGCCGTCCGCCCAGCCCCACCGCCCTCCCCCACACCCACAGCCAAACCGCCGCTCCTGCCAGATTCCCTAGATTCACCTTCCTCCCCACCTTGGCCGCCCTGCCTCCCGCGCTGCCTCACCTCGCCTCTCCTTGTCCTGCCGCATCAACTCATCCGACACCTGGTGCGCTGTGCTCGCTTGCGAGGAAGAGGGGCGGTGGTCGGAGGCGAGGACGGGTCCGGCGGCGGCGCTCCAACCCTAGCGCTCGATTCTATCGGTGGCGGCAGCGAGGAGATGGGGACGAGGGGGATGAGTGCGATGGGAGGAGGGGGTTGATTGGATCTCATCTGAGTTAGGGTTTGGGCTACGGGTGGGGGTTTCTTTTTTATTTCTTCTTCTTCTTAGTTAGGAGTGCGATGGGAAGATACTAATGGCGCACTCCCACACGGTGCGCCATTACTAGTTTAAACTAGTAATGGCGCACCGTGGGTGAGTGCGCCATTAGTAGTTTTGCAGAAAAAGGAATAAAAAAATAATAAAAAAACAACATTAGTGGCGCACTTTCTGACTGGTGCGCCATTACTAGTTACAACTAGTAATGGCGCACTTTCTATGGATGCGCCATTAGTATGTTTGGACAGGCGCACTAGTTCAAAAAAAATTTGATACTAATGGCGCACCATGGGCCAGGTGCGCCATTAGTAGTTTCAACACTAATGGCGCATTAGAAGGTGGTGCGCCATTAGTATATACTAATGGTGCACCACTTGTCTGGTGCGCCATTAGTGCCAATCCCATCTATAGCCCTTTTTCTAGTAGTGATGCTTGTGGCCATGATGCCAATATGAACGATGCTTATGGAGATGAAATTGCTATAGTTCCTTATGTTAAAAATGAAATTGTTGCTATTGCACCCACACATAATAGTCCTATTATCTCTTTGAATTCTCCAAACTACACTATATCGGAGAAGTTTGCTCTTATTAAGGATTATGTTGATGGGTTGCATTTTACCATTGCACATGATGATTTTGATAGACATAATATTCATGTGCTTGCTGCTCCTACTTGCAATTATTATGAGAGAGGAACTATATCTCCACCTCTCTATGTTTCCAATACGATAAAATTACAAGAAACTGTTTATACTATGCATTGGCCTTTACTATGTGTGCATGAATTGTTCTTTTATGACATGCCGATGCATAGGAAGAGAGTTAGACTTTGTTGTTGCATGATATATGTTACTTTGTGCTCACTACTAAATCGCAAATCTTTGTTAATTAAAATTGGCTTTGATATACCTTGGGATCCGAGTGGATCTATTACTTGAGCACTATATGCCTAGCTTAATGGCTTTAAAGAAAGCGCTGCCAGGGAGACAACCCGGAAGTTTTAGAGAGTCATTTATTTCTGTTGTTTGCTTTCATAAAGTTTAAAAACAAAAAAATAAAGAGGGTAACCCAAAACTTTTTCAAAAAGAAAAGCGAAAGTGAGAAAGACGAGCATTGTTAAAGTGGGAGCTAGCCTTGAACTTTGTTCATGCTCACAAAAACTTTGTGAATCTTGATTACAGAAACTTTCCACCAAAAATAATTATCCCCTTGTACAATTCCTATGTAATATAAAAATAATGTGCCAAGGTTTGCCTTTAGGATGTTTACAATGCTTGTTGGTTTGTGCGGTGCAGGACAGACACTTTGGCTGTAGTGCACGATTTTATATTTTTTTACTGGAACGTCAAACGGTTCTGAAACTTTTTGCACTGTCTTTCTATACAAATTCTTTATTTTTCAAACTTTGGCAGAATTTTTCGGGTACTATAAGTATGGTGAATGTTCAGATTACTACAGACTGTCCTATTTAAGACAGATTCTGTTTTTGATGCATAGTTTGCTTGTTTTGATGAAACTATCGATTTCTATTAGTGGATTAAGCCATGGAAAAGTTATATTACAGTAGCTACAATGCAAAAACAAAATATGAATTGGTTTGCAACAGTACGTAGAGTTGTGATTTGCTTTATTATACTAACAGATCTTACCGAGTTTTCTGTTGAAGTTTTGTGTGGATGAAGTGTTCAAAGATCGAGGAGGTCTCAATACGAGCAAAAGGAGGAGAGGCAAGAGCTCAAACTTGGGGATGCCCAAGGCACCCCAAGTAAACATTCAAGGAGACTCAAGCATCTAAGCTTGGGGATGCCCCGGAAGGCATCCCATCTTTCTTCAACAAGTATCGGTATGTTTTTGGATTCGTTTCATTCATGTGATATGTGCAAATCTTGGAGCGTCTTTTGCATTTAGTTTTCACTTTTCTTTTATGCACCATGCTGGTATGAGATAGTCCTTGGTTGATTTATAGAATCCTCATTGCACTTAACTTATATCTTTTGAGTATGGGTTTATAGAATGCTTCATGTGCTTCACTTATATTATTTTAAGTTTGGATTGCCTGTTTCTCTTCACATAGAAAACCGCCATTTGTAGAATGCTCTTTTGCTTCACTTATATTTGTTAGAGCATGGGCATATCTTTTGTAGAAATAATTAAAATCTCTTGCTTCACCTTATATCTATTTAGAGAGATGACAGGAATTGGTCATTCACATGGTTAGTCATAAAATCCTACATAAAACTTGTAGATCACTGAATATGATATGTTTGATTCCTTGCAATAGTTTTGCGATATAGATATGATAATATGCGGGAAGTACTAGTAAATGGTTGTGTTTAGTAAGGATATTGGTGTTAAGGTTTGTGATTCCCGAAGCATGCACGTATGGTCTCCTAACTATGTAACCAAATTGGCGCGAATTGTATTTTGATTGTTTATCTTTGCGTGAAGGTCGGGGGCGCGCGATGGTTAACTCCTACCAACCTCCCCCTAGGAGCATGGGTAGTAGTACTTTGCTTCGAGGGCCAATAAACTTTTGCAATAATTATATGAGTTCTTTATGACTAATGTGAGTCCATGGATTATACGCACTCTTACCCTTCCATCATTGCTAGCCTCTTCGGTACCGTGCATTGCCCTTTCTCACCTCGAGAGTTGGTGCAAACTTCGCTAGTGCATCCAAACCCCGTGATACGATACACTCTATCACACATAAGCCTCCTTATATCTTCCTCAAAACAGCCACCATACCTACCTATTATGGCATTTCCATAGCCATTCCGAGATATATTGCCATGCAACTTCCATCATCATCATATACATGACTTGAGCATTCATTGTCATATTGCTTTGCATGATCATAAGATAGCTAGCATGATGTTTTCATGGCTTGTCCGTTTTTTGATATCTTTGCTATGCTAGATCATTGCACATCCCGGTACACTGCCGGAGGCATTCATATAGAGTCATATTTTTGTTCTAGTGTCGAGTTGTAGTATTGAGTTGTAAGTAAATAAAAGTGTGATGATCATCATTATTAGAGCATTGTCCCATGTGAGGAAAGGATGATGGAAGCTATGATTCGCTCACAAGTTGGGATGAGTCTCCTGACTTTATGAAAAAATAAAAGAGGCCAAAGAAGACCACCAAAAAAAATTAAATAAAATAATGAGAGAAAAAGAGAGAAGGGGCAATGTTACTATCCTTTTACCACACTTGTGCTTCAAAATAGCACCATGTTCTTCATATAGAGAGTCTCTTGAGTTATCACTTTCATATACTAGTGGGAATTTTCATTATAGAACTTGGCTTGTATATTCCGATGATGGGCTTCCTCAAATGCCCGAGGTCTTCATGAGCAAGCAAGTTGGATGCGCACCCACTTAGTTTCAGTTTTGAGCTTTCATACACTTATAGCTCCACTGCTTCTGTTGCATGGCAATCCCTACTCCTCGCATTGACATCAATTGATTGGCATCTCCATAGCCCGTTGATTAGCCGCGTCGATGTGAGACTTTCTCCCTTTTTGTCTTCTCCACACAACCTCTACCATCATACTTTATTCCACCTGTAGTGCTATATCCATGGCTTGCGCTCATGTATTGCGTGAGGGTTGACAAAGCTGAAGTGCGTTAAAAAGTATGAACCAATTGCTTGGCTGACACCGGGATGGGCATGAGGGGTACCTTGTGTTAAGAAAAGGGAGCATAAAAGACTACATGATTTTGTAGGGATAACGTTCTTTAGCATTGATATTTTGAAAGACATGATTGTTTGTTGGGATGCCCAAGTATTAAATTATTTTATGTCAAATGATAGACTATTGCTTTGAATAACTCATGTCTAAATATTCGTGCCATGATTAGATTACATGATACAGATTATGCTAGGTAGCATTCCACATCAAAAATTATCTTTTTTATCATTTACCTACTCGAGGACGAGTAGGAATTAAGCTTGGCGATGCTGTTACGTCTCCGTCTATCTATAATTTTTGATTGTTCCATGTCAATATTCTACAACTTTCATATACTTTTGGAAACTTTTTATACTATTTTTGGGACTAACATATTGATCCAGTGCCCAGTGCCAGTTCCTGTTTGTTGCATGTTTTTTGTTTTCAGAAAACCCATATCAAACGGAGTCCAAATGGGGTAAAAACTGACGGAGATTTTTTGGAATATTTATGATTTTTGGGAAGAAGAATCAACGTGAGACGATGCCCGAGGGGGCCACGAGGCAGGGGGCATGCCCCAGGGGGTCAGGCATGCCCTGGGCCCTCGTGGCCACCACGTAAGGAAGTTGGTTCCCTTCTTTCGCCGCAATAAAGCTAATATCTAGATAGAGATCGTGTCCAAAATTCAGCCCAACCGGAGTTATGGATCTCCGGGAATATAAGAAATGGTGAAAGGGAAGCATCTGGAACACAGAAACAGAGAGAGATAGAGAGATAGACCCAGTCTCAAAGGGGCTCTCGCCCCTCCCACGCCATGGAGACCATGGACCAGAGGGGAAACCCTTCTCCCATCTAGGGAGAAGGTCAACGAAGAAGAAGAAGAAGGGGGGCTCTCTCCCCCTCTCTCCTGGTGGCGCGGGAACGCCGCCGGGGCCATCATCATCACCATGATCTACACCAACACCTCCGTCATCTTCACCAACATCTCCATCACCTTCCCTCATCTATCTACAACGGTCCACTCTCCCACAACCTGCTGTACCCTCTACTTGAACATGGTGCTTTATGCTTCATATTATTATCCAATGATGTGTTGCCATCCTATGATGTCTGAGTAGATTTTCATTGTCCTATCGGTAATTGTTGAATTGCTATGATTGGTTTAATTTTTGTGGTTATGTTGTTGTCCTTTGGTGCCCATTATATGAGCGTGCACATGGATCACACCATAGGGTTAGTTGTATGTTGATAGGACTATGTATTGGAGGGCAAGAGTGACAGAACCTTCAACCTAGCATAGAAATTGATGCATACGGGATTGAAGGGGGACAAATATATCTTAATTCTATGGTTGGGTTTTACCTTAATGAATGTTAGTAGTTGCGGATGCTTGCTAATAGTTCCAATCATAAGTGCATACAATTCCAAGTCAGGGATGATATGCTAGCAGTGGCCTCTCCCACATAAAACTTGCTATCGGTCTAGTAAAGTAGTCAATTGCTTAGGGACAATTTCACAACTCCTACCACCACTTTTCCACACTCGCTATACTAACTTTATTGCTTCTTTATCTAAACAATCCCTAGTTTTTATTTACGTGCTCTTTATATTCTTGCAAACCTATCCAACAACAGCTACAAAGTCCTTCTAGTTTCATACTTGTTTTAGGTAAAGAGAATGTTAAGTGTGCGTAGAGTTGTATCGGTGGTCGATAGAACTTGAGGGGATATTTGTTCTACCTTTAGCTCCTTGTTGGGTTCGACACTCTTACTTATGGAAAGAGGATACAATTGATCCCCTATACTTGTGGGTTATTAGAGAGACCCTAGATCAGAAGTTCCGCCGCCGCAAGCCTCTGTAGCCACCGAAAACCAATCGGGACCCTATTTAGGCACCCTGCCGGAGGGGGGAATCATCTCTGGTGGCCATGTTCATCATCCCGGCGGCCACCACGATGAAGAGGGAGTAGTCCACCTTTGGGATCTTGGGATGTCATGATCTTGGGATGTCACGATCTTGATGTATCTTGAGCTTTGTTAACATAGATGGATCATATGATGTTTCTCCCCTCTCTACACTTGTTGTGATAAATTGAGTCTTTACACTTTGAAGTTTTGTCTTGTCGGATTGAATGTTCAAATCCGAGAACACATGATATATGTCTTGCATATGAATACCCGTGGTGACAATGGGGTATTATTTTGATTCACTTGATATATGTTATGGCACTCAACTTGCGGATTCCGAGGTGACTTTGGGGTAATCTATGCATAGGGGTTGATGCACGTTTTTATTATCTTCTCTCCGATAGAAACTTTTGGGTCCCCTTGTAGTTCTTTGTGTGGATTGAGTATTATGAATCTGAAATTGTTTGATACATATCATAGAATTAACTCACGGGTACTCGCGGTGACATTGGGGTATCTATGTGACATTAGAGTTGGTTGATATGCATCATATGGTGTTATTTTAGTATGAACTCTTGATTAGATCGATCGGAAAGAATAGCTTGTTATTATTTTAGTACGAACTCTAGGATAGATTGATCGGAAAGAATAGCTTTGAGGTGGTCTCATACCCTACAAACAATTTCTATCTTTTGTTCTCCGCTAATAGGAACTCAGGAGTGATTCTTTATTGCACTTTGAGGGATAATCATATGATCCAACTATGTTAGCATTGTTGAGAGATTGCACTAGTGAAAGTACAGACCCTAGGCCTCATTTTCCATCATTGCAATACCATTTGTGCTCCATTTTACTATTTACTACCTTGCTATTTTTTATTGTTCCCACTACAAAAACTCATATCTACTATACATACTACACTTTTATCACCATATCTTCGCCAAACTAGTGCACCTATACAATTTGCTATTATATTGGGTGTGTTAGGGACACAAGAGATTTCTTGTATTTGATTGCAGGGTTTCTTGAGAGAGACTATCTTCATCCTACGCCTCCCATGGATTGATAAACCATAGGTAATCCACTTGAGAGAAAATTGCTACTGTCCTACAAAACGCTACGCTTGGAGGCCCAACACGTGTCTACAAGAATAAAGTTGCGTAGTAGAAATCAAGCTCTTTTCTGGCGTCGTTGCCGGGGAGGCTAGGTAAGCAACATTCACAACCCATCAACGAAGCTCTTTTCTGGCTCCGTTGCCTGGGAGGTGAGTGCTTGAAGGTATATGTTTAGATCTTGCAGTCGAATCTTTTAGTTTCTTGTTTTATCACTAGTTTGGTTTATAAAAGAAAACTACAAAAAATGGAATTGAGGTTGCATCATTTTATTGATCATCTATATAGTGTCTTTCTTGAAAATGATGGTTCGGAAAATTGTGCTCAATTGTTAGAAGAAGAAATCAATAAAATGTTGGGCACAAATTATTTGAATGATGAGCATGATAGCAATGTTGTTGGCATGAACTCTTTGAATATCCATGATGCTAATGATATGCAAAGCCACAATCTTGGGGATGGTATGTTTGATGAAGATGATGTTTTAGTCCCCCAAGATTTGATGTGCAAATTTGTTATAATGGTAGCATGCCTCCTATTTATGATGATTACAGTGATGAAAGTGGATTTGGAGAGGTCATGACTTTTATTTAGTGATGGATCCACTATTTTAGAGGAGGTTTCAATTGACTATGACAACAAAGTTGCTATCGTATGCTATATTGAATAATGGTAACCATGAAACTTGTCATCATGATTTTAATTTTCAATCACATGATAGTTACTTTGTTCAGTTTGCTCCCACTACTATTGATGAGAATAAATTTGCTTATGTGGAGAGTAATAAAATTTCTATGCTTATGCATCATGAAAGGAGTGCTTTATGTGATAGTTATATTGTTGAATTCATTCATGATGCTACTGAAAATTATTATGAGAGAGGAACATATGCATTTACATGTTGCAACAATATCAAGTTTCCTCTCTATGTGTTGAAAATCTTGAAGTTGTGCTTGTTTTGCCTTCCTATGCTAGTTGATTATTGTTCCCATAAATTGTTTGATCACAAAATCCCTATGCATAGGAAGTGGGTTAGACTTAAATGTGCTTTCCATGTGCTTCATGATGCGCTCTTTGTGTTTCAATTCTTATCTTTTATAGGAGCATCATTGAAATCATCATGCCTAGCTAAAAAGCATTAAATAAAAGCGCTTCTTGGGAGACAACCCAAAACTTTTACCTACTGTTTTTGTGTGTTCACATGATTAGGCTACTGTAGTAATCATGTTTTATTGTTTTTGTTTCAATAAAGTGCCAAGTAAAGCCTTTGGGATCATGTTGGGTGATGGTTGATTTGATCTTGCTGAAAAACAAAAACTTTTGCGCTCACGAAAATATCTCTCATTTTTAACAGAAGGGAATTGATTCTTTTTGAAGAACATTAATATACAAATTTCTCACGTGGTCCAATTTTTTCATAATTTTTGGAGTAGCAGAATTATGGTTTGAGTACAGATTACTATAGACTGTTCTGTTTTTGACAGATTCTCTTTTCAATGCATAGTTTGCTAGTTTCCTAGTTTCTATGGCTTATATTGCTCAATATAAATTGTAGAAATGATATGATACAGTAGGCATTGTGTGGAAACAATTATGAATCTTGTCTTTGACAATACCAAAAGTGAAATGGTTTGCTCTTTATCATACTAACCTATCTCACAAGGTTCCATTAAGATTTGTGTGATTGAAGTTTTCAAGTTTTGTATAAGATGTCGATATGAGGAGAATAATGAGTGACAAGATCCTAAGCTTGGGGATTCCCAAGTCACCCCAAGGTAATATCCATGTAAGATCCAAGCAACTAATCTTGGGGATGCCTCGAAAGGCATCCCCTCTTTCGTCTCCAACATTATCGGTAATCTCACTTGGAGCTATGTTTTCATTCGTCACATGATATGTCTTTTGCTTGGAGCGTCAATTTATTTTGTTAGGATTTGCTTGCTGTTATTTTTAATAATTTTTTGCATATTTTATTTCTATAAATGTGTCAATGATAGCCTTTGTCATGCTAATTTTGCAAGTATACATGTTGCTGTTTCAAAACAGAAAGTTTATCAATGTTGCAAAAATTCCCTAGAAAAGTCAGAATATGATAAATTTTTGGAACTTTTTGCAAAATAAGATCTGATAAATTTTCTACAGTGTGGTACTTTTCTCATAATTTTTGGAGTTGGGTAATTATGATGAATCTTGCATTCTTTACAGATTGTACTGTTTTGGCAGATTGTTGTTATGTTTGCATATGTTTGCTTGTTTAGTGATTCTATTTTAGGATAGGAGTATTAAGTATGCAGATTCATTTAGTATGCAATGTTGAATAATAATTTTAGTGACTTGCTACAGTAGAGAATGACAAGGTTTTTGCATTGGTTTATACTAACTTATCTCGCGAGTTCTTGTTGAGTTTTGTGTGGATGAAGCTTTTGAGATTTAGGGAAACCGTCATATGAGAAGAATTAAGGAGACACAAAAGCTCAAGATTGGGGATGCCCAAGGCACCCCAAGATAATATTTCAAGAAGTATCAAGCATCTAAGCTTGGGGGTGCCCCGATAGGCATCCCACCTTTCCTCTTCAATAATTATCGGTTAGTACCGGTTGAGCTTAAGTTTTTGCTTCTTCACATGAGTTGTGCTATTCTTAGAATGTCATTTTGTTTTGTTTTGCTTGCTGTTTTAATAAAATAGTTGATCTGAAAGTTTTTTAAATAAGAGAGAATCCACAATTAGCTACCCATTTACATAACTACTCACTTGATCTTCACTTATATATTTTTGGAGTAGCTTGTCATTTACTCTTGTGCTTCACTTTTATCTTATGAGTAGTTTGTTGAATAAATTGAATGTCGTGAATTTGAAATCATATCATGCCTAGTAGTGGCTTCACATTGGGTTTAGAAAGTGAAATCTTTTGAAGCTTGACAATCACAATATTGGTCATACAAGCAATTCACAAATAATTAGTATAAGGAAGAGAACTTTCACATGCAAATACACTATCTTGGAAATATTTTGTGATTGTGAGCCCCCATCAAAATATTATATGCCAAAATTGTTGACGTTGGACAAGGAAGACAACGTAATGATTTATGTTTGTTCATATTCACATAGAAGTTATATTGTCACAGATCCTTCAACATGTGGTGCTCTATCTTTGCTAGCCAAAAATTCCGCACCAAGTAGAGATACTAATTGTTCATACAAAAACTCTTAAACCCAAATCTTGTTTTGAGAGTCCACCATACCTACCTATGGATTGAGCAAGATCCTTCAAGTAAGTTGCCATCGGTGCAATAAGGCAATAAATATTGCTTCTAAAAAGTGTTAGATCATTTAGTGTAAGAGAAATATGAGTGTTGTCCGAACTTGTGATGGCAAAGAATAAAAGCAACAGAATGTATAATAAAGGTTGCTATCATAAGGGGCAATATAACGTGATGTTCTTTTGCACTAAGGGGTTGAGCATACAAACAAATAAGCGCATGGCAACCTCTGCTTCCCTCTGCGAAGGGCCTATCTTTTACTTTTCAGTATTTACTTTTATGCAAAGAGTCAAAGTTTTTATCTCTATTCCTTTTTATTTTTCTCTTTTGGCAAGCATCATGTGGTGGGGAAAGATCTAGGCACATATATCTAGTAGATATGGGTAGCATGAGTTATTATTGTTGACATCACCCTTGAGGTGAATACATTAGGAGGCAAAATGATAAGCCCCTATCTTTCTATGTGTCCGGTTGAAATGTTTTGCTCATGTGTATGCGGTGAGTGTTAGCAATCATAGAAGACTATATGATGGTTGAGTATGTGGAGCTCTTACTTGGACTCTGTTGAATAAGTTGAATTGCAATTGCTTGGTGACTGAGAACATAGGTTGTTGAGTTTCAAGAGAATTCATTGTTTGAACCTTAACATGTGAGCTGGTTGCTACTTTAACATGAGAAATTTTATAAGAAATAATTGCTGTTATGATGCTAGGAAAAGTGATTGAAATTGTCATTGATAAAACTTGTGAACTTTGCTAGCATTCACACTTCATAAATTATTTCTTTTATCATTTACCTACTCGAGGACGAGTAGGAATTAAGCTTGGGGATGCTGATACGTCTCCAACATATCTATAATTTATGAAGTATTCATGTCATGTTTACAATAATTTTATATGGTTTTGATATGATTTTCATAGAACTAACCCAGACTGACGTTGTTTTCAGCAGAACTACCATAGGGTTGTTTTTTGTGCAGAAATGAAAGTTCTCCAAACAGCGCAAAACTTTTTGTAGATTTTTTATGGACCAGAAGAGAAACATTGGGCCAGAGCAGCACCTCGGGGGTTCCCAGAGGGGGCCACAACCCACTAGGGTGCGCCTGGGCCCCCAGGCGCGCCCTGGTGGGTTGTGCTCACCTCAGTGCCCCACCGTACCCCTTCTTCACCCTACAAATTCCCAAATATTCCAAAAACCCTCGGAGAGACCCTATATCGGAAGTTCCGCCACCGCAAGCCTCTATATCCACTAAAAACCATTCGGGACCCTATTCCGGCACCCTGCCGGAGGGGCGAATCATCTCCGGTGGCCATCTTCGTCATCCAAGCGGCCACCACGATGTGGAGGGAGTGGTCCACCCTCAGGGCTGAGGGTTTGTACCAGTAGCTATGTGTTTAATCTCTCTTTATCGCGATCTTGAGATGTCACGATCTTGATGTATCATGGGCTTTGTTAACATAGATGGATCATATGATGTTTCTCCCCTCTCTACCATTGTTGTGATGAATTGAGTCTTTACCCTTTGAAGTTTTGTCTTGTCAGATTGAATGTTCAAATCTGAGAACACATGATATATGTCTTGCATATGAATACCCATGGTGATAATGGGGTATTATTTTGATTCACTTGATATATGTTAGGGCACTCAACTTGCGGATTCCCGAGGTGACTTTGGGGTAATCCATGCATAGGGGCTGATGCACGTTTTTATTATCTTTTCTCCATTAGAAACTTTGGGGTCCCCTTGTAGTTCTCTTTGTGGATTGAGTATTATGAATCTAAAATTGTTTGATGCATATCGTATAATTAACTCACGGGTACTCGCGGTGACATTGAGGTATCTAGGTGACATTAGAGTTGGTTGATATGCATCATATGGTGTTATTTTAGTACAAACTCTTGATTAGATCGATCGGAAAGAATAGCTTGCTGTTATTTTAGTATGAACTATAGGATAGAATGATCGGAAAGAATAGCTTTGAGGTGGTCTCATACCCTACAAACAATTTCTATCTTTTGTTCCCCGCTAATAGGAACTCGGGAGTGATTCTTTATTGCACTTTGAGGGATAATCATATGTAGCTTTGTTGAGAGATTGCATTAGTGAAAGTACGGACCCTAGGCCTCATTTTCCATCATTGCAATACCATTTGTGCTCCATTTTACTATTTACTATTTTGTTGTTTTTTATTGTTCGCACTACAAAAACTCATATCTACTATCCATACTACACTTTTATCACCATCTCTATGGCGAACTAGTGCACCTATACAATTTTCTATTGTATTGGGTGTGTTGGGGATAAGAGCTTTCTTGTATTTGATTGCAGGGTTGCTTGAGAGAGACTATCTTCATCCTATGCCTCCCATGATTGATAAACCTTAGGTCATCCACTTGAGGGAAAATTGCTACTATCCTACAAAACTCTGCGCTTGGAGGCCCAACACGTGTCTACAAGAATAAAGTTTCATAGTAGACATCAGTAGGTAGATGGAGGGATAAGGTCGAGCCCTATCCCTCCCCCCTGGACGCCTCTCCCTCATCCTCTCTGAAAGGATCGAGAAGAGGTGTCTAGAGGGGGGCGAATAGACACTCAACACACAAAGTTGATAGTTTTTAAGTTTTTCAAGTTGAGGTAAAGATTAAGCACTAGTTTAACCATTCACAATACATATCAAGCAATCATGCAAAGAGTATATGGGCAGCGGAAAGTAAAGTATCCAACTTGCAAGAAAGTAAAGGGATGGGATTGGAGTGTGCAAATGCAATTGGACACACAGATGTTTTTGGCATGGTTCCGATAGGTGGTGCTATCGTACATCCACGTTGATGGAGACTTCGACCCACGAAGGGTAACGGTTGCGCGAGTCCATGGAGGGCTCCACCCACGAAGGGTCCACGAAGAAGCAACCTTGTCTATCCCACCTTGGCCATCGCCCATGAAGGACTTTCCTCACTAGGGTAGATCTTCACGAAGTAGGAGATCTCATTGCCTTTATAAACTCCTTGGTTAAACTCCACAATCTTGTCGGAGGCTCCCAAGTGACACCTTACCAATCTAGGAGACACCACTCTCCAAAAGGTAATAGATGGAGTGTTGTTGATGAACTCCTTGCTCTTGTGCTTCAAATGATAGTCTCCCCAACACTCAACTCGCTCTCATAGGATTGGATTTGGTGGAAACATGATTTGAGTGGAAAGCAACTTGGGGAAGGCTAGAGATCAAGATTCATATGGTTGGATTGGAATATCTTGGCCTCAACACATGAGTAGGTGGTTCTCTCTCAGAAAATGAATGATGGAAGTGTAGGCACGTTCTGATGGCTTTCCTCACAAATGAGGAGAGGGTGGAGGGGTATATATAGCCTCCAAACAAAATCTAACCGTTACACACAATTCACCAAACTCGGTGGGACCGAATCAAAAAACTCGGTCGGACCAATTTAGTTAAAAATGTGACCATTAGGCATTTCGGTGGGACCGATATGTTCAACTTGGTGGAACCGATGTGCAAGGGTTAGGGTAAAACCTCATCTCGGTTTAACCGATTACACAACTCGGGCGGCACGATATGATCAACTCGGTGGAACCCATGTGCAAGGGTTAGGGTAAAACTTCATCTCGGTTTGACTGATTACACAACTCGGTGGGACCGATTTGGTAATAAGCAAAACAGAGAGTTGGTCAGGCAAACTTGGTGTGACCGATTACATATTTTTGGTTAGACCAAAAATATTTCAATAGACAACAGGGAGTTTGCAAGCCCATCTCGGTGAGACCGAGATCCCATCGGTTAGACCGAAGTGATTAGGGTTTCTGGCAGTGGCTATGTCAACTGAACTTGGTGTCGTCGGATGGATTAAATTGGTGGGGCTGAGTTTGACTTTTGGTTTGGTACATATGTGGATATGAGAAAGTGGTTGAGGGCTTTGGAGCATATCACTAAGAATTTTGAGCAAGCAAGCCATTGAGCAACACCTCATCCCCTTTTAATAGTATTGGCTTTCCTATGGACTCAATGTGATCTTGGATCACTGAAATGGAAAATGTAGAGTCTTGAACTTTGAGCTTGAGCCAATCCTTTGTCCTTAGCACCTTGAAGGGGTTCCACATCCTCTTGTCCATGCCACTCCACTGTTGGACTTATCTAAAATACACTAGATAAAAGTATTAGTCCAACAAGAGATATGTTGACATTAATTACTAAAATCACCCAGGGAGCACTTTGTGCTTTCAATCTGCCCCTTTTTGGTAATTGATGACGACATATATCAAAGCTTTATATAAAGATATAGAGAAAAGCAAATAGAGCTTTGGAAGGACATGTAGCATGCATAGGCTCCCCTTACATGTATGCAATCATGCAAATATGGAACATAAGATCATGTGAGTGCATAATCATGACAAAGCAAGCAATGAGTTACATGTATCTTGGCTATATGCATTAGAGTACATGGTGTGAATATGAGAAAGTACCTTCATGCTCATGAGTCCTTCTTGCAAACAATATGTACATCATCAAGGGATCCTCATTCACATGAATGTGATGCATATACTTACCTTGTGGTCTTGAGATAGCTTTGGAAGAGATGAACCTGAGAAAACAAGGTTAGACAACACAGAGACATCTACTAAACAGAGCAAGAGCAGTAAACCACGAGAGTACCAAGATTGGGATGACATGTATAGAGTGAGTACTAGGTACTCTATTTGAGTGTAGACATGTCCCCAAAGGTAAATATATGCAATGAATTTGAAGATTTCCTTCCCTTAGATGTCTTGCTCCCCCTGAATCTTATATGGGATATTGGGAGAAGATAGGGAATAGAAAATCATAGCAAAGCTAGCACACAAACAAAACAAAACAACATGAACATGTCTTTCCCCTCTAAATACATGTAACTTCTCTCCTCTTTGAATACCAAGCACCTGGGGTCTCTCTATGATGTGATTATCTATCTCTCTTTTCCCCCTTTAGACATTATTAAGCTTTGATGTGAGCTCTCTCCTCCCCTTTGATATCAATTTCCAAGAAGGGTCTTGTGGAGTGTGAGTCAAAATAGGTTTGGTCCTTGAGTCACTTAGCAAAGTAGCAGGGAAAAATAAGGTGCTGGTAGAGGAAAAGAATCATCGAGTGGAGCTGGAATAAAATGTGCAGGAAGCAAATGACAAAGTGCTTTCTCATCTTTGAGTTCGGCTACACTGAGTTGTTTTCTTTGGTGGCACCGAAAGGCTTCGGTTTGACCGAAAGAGGCAAGTCCATGTGTCCTAGTTCATCACAGAGAAAATGCACTAGTCAGCTCAGCTCACTAGGCAAATAAGATCTCACAAGGATTTGCAAGGAATTAACTAAATGATTTGCAATGAATTCAATGCAGAGAAATGTGGAACAGAAATAAAAGAAATCTGGATGAAGTTTGTTTTGAAAGGGGAAATAAATATGCATGAGACAAATGCAAGAGCAAAGAGAAACACTAGAGAACTTCATCTAGAATTGGTCGGCGACAAATCACCTATGTTAGAGTATATTGACTTAGGAGTCAAGTGAAGACACTTGATCATAGGTCATACTCATCGTTTAAGCTCAAAATGGGGTTGCCATTTTTTAAGCATTTGTATGTATTCACATCTTGTTGAGTTGCTTTGACCCATGTCTTGGGGTAAAGCTTCTCTAAGATGGAATAACATACCTTGGGTGGTGGTGTCGATCTTGATCATGTAGTTGAACTTGTGTGGGATGCTCAATGTTGATGTAGTCCATTTGGAGCACCATTTGTAATTGGAGTTCATCTACCTACATGAATTAGTTTTGCAAGGAATAGCACTTGTGTATCCAAAAATGACAATCATGAAATTTGATATAGCAACTTTGTAAAAGGATATATTTGAAGGGTTTCAAGCTTCCTTGTCTTCAACCACCGTAATGTAGAGACTTGGTGATGTAGAGATTGCTCAAGATGAGGGTGAGTTGCAATCTCATAGATTTAGATTCATCCAAGTATCTACAAGAGTTAGATAACATGCAAGCTGCAAATATACCCAAGACATAAGATTATCATCATAAGGGAAATATCAAGGATAAGTCATAGGCTCATGTCTTGCATGTATCCAAATGGAGTTCCTACTCCAAGTTTGAAGCATCAATGATGTTTAATTGACCTCTCAACCTACAAAACACTTTCTCATCAAGTGGTTTAGTGAATATATCCGCCAATCGCTTGTCGGTATGAACATGCTTAAGGTTAATATCACCCTTAGCAACATGATCTCGAATGAAATGATGACGAACTTCGATATGATTAGTTCGAGAGTGTTGCACTGGATTGTGAGCAATCTTAATAGCACTTTCATTGTCACATAGCAAAGGAACATGTTTCACATATATCCCATAATCTTTAAGAGTTTGGGTCATCCAAAGTAATTGAGCACAACATGAACCGGCGGCAATGTATTCCGCTTCGGCGGTGGAGAAGGATAGCGAGTTTTGTTTCTTGGAGGACCAAGACACAAGAGATCTACCAAGAAATTTACAAGTACCCGAAGTGTACTTTCTATCAATCTTGTGTCTGGCATAGTCCGAATCGGAGTAGCCAACAAGGTCAGAAGAAGACATCTTAGGATACCAAATGCCAAAGTTTGGTGTATGTATTAAGTATCTCACTATCCTTTTCACAGCCTTAAGATGACATTCTTTTGGAGCTGCTTGATATCATGCACACATGCACACACTTAGCATAATATCGGGACGAGAGGCACATAGATATAATAATGAACCAATCATAGAGCGGTAAACTTTTTGATCAACGGGTTCACCATCTTTAGTCAAGTCAAGATGTCCACTAGTAGGCATGGATGTACTCATACCTTTGCATTCTTGCATATTGAACTTCTTGAACAAGTCCTTGGTATACTTCATTTGAGAGACAAAGGTACCTTCCTTAGTTTGCTTGATTTGCAAACCAAGAAAGAACTTGAGTTCACTCATCATAGACATCTCAAACTTCTCCGACATAAGCTTTCCAAACTTCTCACTAAAATGAGGGTTAGTTGATCCAAATATAATATCATCAACATAAATTTGGCACACAAATAATTCTCCATTAACCCTTTTAGTGAAAAGAGTAGAATCAATTTTTTCCAATCTCAAAGCCTTTTTCAATAAGGAACTTGGTCAAGCATTTATGCCATGCCCTAGGAGCTTGTTTAAGACCATAAAGAGCTTTGTGAAGTTTGTAAACATGATTTGGTTTATTAGGATTAACAAAACTGGGAGGTTTTTTAACATAAACTTCCTCCTCAATTTCACCATTTAGAAACACACTTTTAATGTCCATTTGGTACAAGCTGATATCATGGTGATTAGCATAGGCAAGTAAGATGCGAATGGACTCAAGTCTAGAAACGGGGGCATATGTCTCACCATAGTCCATAACTTCGACTTGAGTGTAGCCTTGGGCGACGAGGCATGCTTTGTTGTGAACTACTTGTCCATCTTCATCTTGCTTGTTGCGAAACACCCATTTGGTATCAATGATGTTGTGATTGTTGTCGGGCTTATCGACCAATGTCCACACTTGATTTCTCTCAAAGTTGTGTAGTTCTTCATGCATGGCATTTATCCAATCTAGATCTTCCAATGCTTCTTCAACCTTCATGGGTTCAATGGTAGAGATGAATGAATAATGTTCACAAAAATTAGCCAAACAATATTTTGAGTGAGTGATTCTCCCGGTTTGGATATCATTGTAGATTTGCTCGCTGGGATGGTCTCTAGCGACTCTTGCTCGAACACGTGAGAGCTTTTGCTTTGATCGGGTTGGAAAATCTTCTTCATCATCTCATTCTTCTTCTTGGCCTTCTTTATTGTTGACGTTGTCGTTCTCTCATCGTGGTGGAGAAGGAGGTTGATCCGGTTCATCTTGGTGTAATTCCTTGTTCTCTTCATCTTGGTGTGTCCCACTTGTGGATGCTTCCATATCAACTCTTTATTCACCTTGTTGTGAGGTAGAAGCTTCCACTTGGACAGACGATGTACTCTCCTTCACCTCCGTTAGACGGACCTTGCCAAAAGACAAGTCTTGGATTGCTTCCGAAGGGTCTTTATCTCCTACATCAATTGGCAATTGCTCTACTTGCGAGCCGTTAGATTCATCAAACTTCACATCTACCGTCTCTTCAACCTTTTGGGAGCAAATTTAGAACGACGAGCAAATTGGTAAGTGTGAGAGTTTGAGCCATAACCAAGTAGGAAACCTTCATGAGATTTGGGAGCAAATTTAGAATGACGATGCTTATCAAGAATGTAGCACTTTGAGCCGAATACTCGAAAGTATCCAACTTGGGGTTTGTTACCAGTGAGGAGCTCGTATGCCGTCTTGTCGAGTAGCTTGTGAAGATACAAGCGGTTTGTTGCAAGACAAGCTGTCTCAACCGCTTCTGCCCAAAAGTGCTTTGGTGTCTTCTACTCATCAAGCATCGTTCTCGCCATTTTGATGAGCGTCCGGTTCTTCCTCTCAACAACTCCATTTTGTTGAGGTGTGTATGTAGCCGAGAACTCATGTGAAATTCCTTCTTCGTCAAGAAAGGTATCCACGTTGGCATTCTTGAACTCTGTTCCGTTGTCACTGCGAACCTTCTTGATCTTCACTTCAAATTGATTTTGGGCCTTCCTAGCGAAGTTTTTGAAGATCTATTGGACCTGCGATTTATCATCAAGAAAGAACACCCACGTAAATCTTGAAAAATCATCAACTATAACTAGACCAAATGAGTTTCCACCGAGACTTTTGTAAGCGTTGGGACCGAAAAGATCCATGTGAAGTAGCTCGAGCGGTCTCCATGTGGTCATGATGTTCTTCACGGGGTGGCTTCCTCCAACTTGTATTCCTGCTTGTCAAGTGAGGGAGTCCTGGATTAAGGGGTCCTCGGACAGCCGGACTATATACATGTGCCAGACTGTTGGGCTATGAAGATACAAGATAGAAGACTTCTTCCCGTGTCCGGGTGGGACTCTCCTTCGCGTGGAAGGCAAGCTTGGCGATTCGGATATGTAGATTCCTTTCTCTGTAACCGACTTTGTGTAACCCTAGCCCCCTCTAGTGTATATATAAACCGAAAGGTTTAGTCCATAGGACAACAATCATAATCTCATAGGCCCGACTTCTAGGGTTTAGTTACGATCTTGTGGTAGATCAACTCTTGTAATACTCATATTCATCAAGATCAATCAAGCAGGAAGTAGGGTATTACCTCCATAGAGAGGGCCCGAACCTGGGTAAACATTGTGTCCCCCGCCTCCTGTTACCAGTAGCCTTAGACCCATAGTTTGGGACCCCCTACCTGAGATCCGCCAGTTTTGACACCGACAATGGTGCTTTCATTGAGAGTTCCGCTGCGTCGTCACCAGAAGGCTCGATGGCTCCATTAATCATCTACAACAACATAGTCCAGGGGGAGACCTTCCTCGCCGGACAGATCTTCGTATTCGGCGGCTTCGCACTACGGGCCAACTCGCTTGTCCATCTACTGCAGATCGATAGCTACACCCCTGGCCATCAGGTCAGATTTGGAAGCCTGAATTTTGTGGCCGACATCCGTGGAGACTTGATGAACATGACCATGGCGGCTGTCCCCTGCCACCATGATGAACATGACCCAAATCTGTCATCTGGCCATGCTCAGGAGATAGTGCATGTAACCACTCTGGCCATAGATCTGGAGCAGACCGCGCCGTCCGAGGACGGGAAGCTTAACCCTGCCACGGAAGCCGCAAACTCGGTAGCGCTCGAGCCGCACACAGACCCAACATCGAGCTAGGCTTGTGTCATCGGAACCTCGGACTCGTCTCCGGCCATAGGTTCCGGACCGCGTGCATCCGCGTCCATCGAACCTGATTGGGCACCGATCTTGGAGTTCAGCTCCACGGACATCTTCCAGCACTCACCTCTAGGCGATGTGTTAAACTCATTGAAATCCCTCTCCTTGGTAGGGGACTCTCAGCCGAACTATTTCCGGCTCGAGGAAGCGGACGACGAAGAACTTTGTTTCCCACCCACCACCCACTTTATAGCCACTGCCGACGACTTAACCGACATGCTTGATTACGACTCCGAAGACATCCACGGTATGGACAACGATGCCGGAGAGGAGCATGGACCACCGCTTACAGGGCGTTGGACAGCCACCTCCTCATACGACATATACATGGTGGATACACCCAAAGAAAACAACGGCGACAATGAAAATCTAGTCGAGGATAAACCTCCTGAGATACAGCCAAAGCTCCGACGTCAGCGGCGCAGATCTAAGCCACGCCGTAGTAAAAACAGCAATACCATTACAAGAGAAAACAATACTCCGGATGACACCGAAGACAATGAAGACCCTGTTGAGCCAACCTGCGAACAAGACAAACGGGAAGGATGGGCGAGCTAGCCCTGATGAACAGGCCACGAATGAAGACGCGGAGGATAGTAACTACCTTCCACTCTCCGAGGACGAGGTGAGCCTCGGCGACGAAGACTTTATCGTGCCTGAGGAGCCCGTCGAGCAGGAGCGCTTTAAGGGACGGCAAATAGCCACTACAAGGAGCCTGAAATAGAAGCAGCAGCAGCTTCAGGCTGATCAAGACCTGCTCAATGAACGATGGACTGATGTCCTGGCAGCCGAGGAATATGGCCTCGAGCGCCCAACCAAAAGCTACCCGAAGTGCAAATTGTTACCACAATTCGATGACGAGGTGCTAGAGCCCGTCCTACCAGCGCATAATGCTACTAACCGGCCACCACATGGCCGAGACAAAGCAGAGGATGAAGAATTTCGTTTCCCACCCACCACCCACTTTATACCCACTGTCGACGACTTAACTGACATGCTTGATTACGACTCCGAAGACATCGACGGTATGGACGACGATGCCAGAGAGGAGCAGGAACCACCGCCTACAGGGCGTTGGACAGCCACCTCCCCGTACGACATATACATGGTGGATACACCCAAAGAAAACAACGGCGACAATGAAAATCCAGTCGAGGGTAAACCTCCTAAGATACAGCCAAAGCACCGACGTCAGCGGCGCAGCTCTAAGCCACGCCGTAGTAAAAATAGCAATACCGTCACAAGAGAAAACAATATTTGGGATGACACCAAAGACAATGAAGACCCCGTTGAGCAAACCTGCGAACAAGACAAACGGGAAGATGGGCGAGCTAGCCCTGATGAACATGCCATGAATGAAGACTCGGAGGACAGTAACTACCTTCCGCTCTCCGAGGACGAGGTGAGCCTCAGCGACAAAGACTTTATCATGCCTGAGGAGCCCGTCGAGCAGGAGCGCTTTAAGCGCCGGCAAATAGCCACTACAAGGAGCCTGAAATAGAAGTAGCAGCAGCTTCAGGCTGATCAAGATCTGCTCAATGAATGATGGACTGATGTCCTGGCAGCCGAGGAATATGGCCTCGAGCGCCCAACCAAGAGCTACCTGGAGCGCAAATTGTTACCACAGTTCAATGACGAGGTGCTGGAGCCTGTCCTACAAACGCATAATGCGACTGACCGGCCACCACGTGGCTGAGACAAAGCGGCGCCTCGAACCGAACACCAGCCCGCACTAACCGGCCACCACGTAGAAATGGGACAGCTCGGGGATACACACATGACCTATGGCGTGACTTGGAAAACATAATAGGTCATACAAGATCAATCTATGGATCGCGGGGGCGTGCCCTGATGCGCGACGATGGCCATCCGGCTGAACATTACAAACATAACCACGTCCGGGCCGAAAACCGTAGACGAACTCTATCCGAGCTACGTCACGACTTGGCTCAATATAGAGGCGCTGCACACCCCCCTTTGCTTCACTGACGAAGTAATGGAACATGAATTCCCATAAGGGTTTAAACACATGAACATCGAATCATATGATGGTTCAACAGACCCCGCAGTATGGATTGAGGATTTTCTTCTCCATATTCACATGGCCCGCGGTGATGATCTTTGCGCCATCAAATACCTCCCGCTCAAACTCAAGGGACCAGCCCGGTACTGGTTGAATAGTCTGCCCAAAAACTCCATTGGCAACTGGGAGGACTTGGAAAACATATTTCTTGACAACTTTCAAGGCACTTATGTCTGACCTTCAGATGGCGATGACCTAAGTCACATAGTTCAACAGCCCGGAGAGTCAGTTAGAAATTCTGGACTAGGTTCTTAACTAAAAAGAACCAGATTGTTGACTGTCCGGATGTTGAAGCCCTAGCGGCCTTTAAACATAGCATCCGTGACGAATGGCTCGCCCGACACCTCGGCCAAGAAAAGCCGAAGTCCATGGCGGCCCGCACAGCACTCATGACCCGTGCGAGTGAAGATAGTTGGCTATCCCGTAGCAATAACAACACAGGTGAACCTGGCACTTCTGAAGCCAGAAATAGCAACGGCAAGCCCCGACGCAACAGACACAAGCGTCGAAACAATGGCGACAACGCCGAAGACACGACTGTCAATACTGGATTCAGTGGCTCTAAATCCGGTCAGCAGAAGAAGCCATTTAAGAGAAACAATCCAGGCCCGTCCGGTTTGGATCGCATACTCGATTGTCCATGTCAAATCCACGGCACACCTGATAAACCAGCCAACCATACTAATAGAGAATGTTGGGTCTTCAAACAGGCCAGCAAGTTAAATGATGAAAACAAGGAGAAGGGGTCCCAAAGCGAGATGACGATGACGAGGAGCCCTGGCCACCGAACATAGGGGGACATAAGAAGTTTCCCCCCAAGTTAAAATGGTGAACATGATATGCGCTACCCATATCCCCAAGAGGGAGCGCAAGAGCGCACTCAGGGACGCCTACGCGATGGAGCCAGTCACCCCAAAATTCAACCCATGGTCTTTCTTTCCGGTCACCTTTGATTGCAGGGACCATCCGACCAGTATCCATCATGGCGGTTCAGCCGCACTGGTCCTTGACCCAATCATTGATGGATTCCACCTTACGTGAGTCCTCATGGATGGTGGCAGCAGTCTGAACCTGCTCTATCAAGATACAGTGCGCAAAATGGGCATCAACCCCTCAAGGATCAAGCCCACAAAAACCACATTTAAAGGTGTCATACCAGGTGTAGAGGCCTGCTGTACGGGCTCAATCACACTGGAAGTGGTCTTCGGATCCCCGGATAATTTCCTAAGCGAAGAATTGATCTTCGATATCGTCCCCTTCCGCAGTGGCTATCACGCGTTACTCGAACGAACCGCATTTTCTCGATTCAATGCGGTACCGCACTATGCTTATCTCAAGCTCAAGATGCCTGGGGCACACGGTGTTATAACAGTCAATGGAAACACGGAACGCTCCCTCCATACCGAGGAGCACACCGCGGCCCTTGCAGTGGAAGTACAGGGCGGCCTTTTCAGGCCTAACCGCAATTCAGCGGCCAAGCTCCCGGACACTGTCAAATGAGTCTGAACTACTCCGCAGCAGGACGGTCCAGTTCGTCAAGAGCTCGACTAGCAATTAGTCCTCCGTCAGAGTCCCAACCAAACAACATCGTTCGTGCCACGCGTAAATAACTTCGCACTCAAAATACCATGGGCATAGACGGAGGCAAAGCTAGACCATGGTCCACAATACGGCTCAACCGCTCTTGGACCCGCATACTTTTACTATTTCTTTTTATTTTCAGGTTTCTTTTTTCCCCTCGGGATTTTTCCTGACAACCTGATCATCGGACCTATCAAGGGACGGATACACCAAGAAGGCAAGAAGCTTTGACATACAAGGGAACCCCCAAGTGGTCTCTGCTAACGATCGTTATACCTGTTTTTAAAACCCGCACGCAGCTCGCCCTTGCTCGTGGCATGTCAAATAGCCTTATTTGCTTATCGTATTTACTTGTATAAATACACCTTGACGTATTAATCAACTTACAATGGAAAATAAATTGCGGCTCAATATTTGCAGCGTCAGCTTATTACTTGATTTTTTTTCTTTTTTCTTTATATTTTAATCAATTGCGCCCGTACACTCTGGTACGCCTTAATTCGCCAGGGGCTTCATCATACCCCACATACGACAATAAGGTCCGAACACTTTTACAGTATAGTTCGGCACCCCAAACTTATAGCATTATATGTTTCGGCTCCGAATCATGTCTTTGGTCAATAGTTGGGTTGCCCAGCTCATGTGCTTACAACCTTACGTTCCGCTATATCGGCTAGGGTAGTAAAGGGAGAACTACAGCGATTGTGTCCCGGTTCTCCCGGATGAGCACCTCAGTAGAGAAAGCCGAAAACTGACTGTCATGATGCGGCGAGAGCTGGTCAGCTATTCGAGAGGTTGCAAATCTTTAGCAATTTTTTCCGCATTATGCGATGAATCAGTTTTTATCTGATCAGGCATGTATAGCGCCCCAAGTTCGGACTTCCGAACACCAGGGGCTGCACCCAAATTTTTCTTATCAAACTACTATGGCTAAGTGAGAGTAATAAAGCCGCATAGTCCGATTGCCTGGTTCCTGGCACTAAACACCTCCTAAAAGGACCAAAACCTTGGATAAAGAGTGTTTAGATTTATCCCGAACACCCCCGTACTACCTACGTGGGGGCAGAAGCCGACGATTGGCCAATTCTCAGATTTAACACAACGGCCGTACAGGAGGTAGAAATTTAAATAACAGACATTATATTACATAACAGATCTGTTTCATAGTATAGGATAGGATAACATGAGTGTATTCATGGGAATATGATATCCTTAGCACATTGCTCTGCCACAAGGCAGGATCCTTCCAGGACACTGTCAAAATACAGTTGGGGTGTGCGATGCTCCTTGCCCGCGGGTGTTCCCTCGGTCATCAGCTTCGTGGCGTCCATCTTTGCCCAGTGCATCTTGGCGCGGGAAAGGCCATTCGCGTGCCCTCGATGCAGACCGAACACTTGATGGCATCAAGCCGAGGGCAGGCACTAACAAGCCACTTCACGAGTCCGAAGTAGCTGCTGGGAATGGCTTCGGCAGGCCATAGCCGGATTATCAAATCCTTAATGGCTAGTTCGGACGCCCTATGCAGCTCGACTAGCTGTTTCAGATGATCGCTAAAGGGCACTGGATGTTCTGGCAAAAGGTATTGCGACTAGAACAGCTTCTCCGTAGAACTCCCCTCTTTGGCTTGATAAAATTCTACAGCATCTGACACGCTGCACGGCAGATCCGCAAATGCCCCTCGAGAAATCCAAATCTGGGTCAGTAAGAGGAACCTTTCCTTCACATATATGCTCTGCATAATAAAATCCTTACCCGCTACGATTCTTGGCCGCTTGGATTTCCTGGAGGACACCCTGGGCTTCGGCTCGGGCATCGTGTGCGCTCTGGCGGGCCTTGGAAAGTTCGGACTCTTACTCCTTAAGGTCGCGCTCCAAGGACTCACACTTCTTGGCGGCGTCCTGGAGCTCTTGCTGGACCTCACTGGCGTGGGCCTCATGCTTCTCGCGAGCGGCCCGTTCCTTAGACGCTTTGTCCTCGGCCTTGGCCAGTGCCTTCTTGAGGGCCTCTACTTCGATCGTTACCCCTAATAAAAATCATGGCACTTTAGTCAGCACAAATATTTCATCCTTCCTGAATATATACAAGGTTACTCCATACCTTGACTATCCTCCAGCTGCTTCTTCATGCGGCCGAGCTCTTCCTCGGCCCCCTCCAGATTCTGCTTCAGTCCGGAGACTTCCGCAGTATGAGAGGTCGCAGCTAGTAGCGACGCCTGCTTGTTCACATAGACATTTTAAATTAGTTTCCTGCGAAAGTTATTTGATCCTCTGTCCGGCTTGTCTTTTCGAACACCGGACAGTGTCTCAGGGGCTACTATCTATACTGTGAAAATATTTTTACAATTAAATTACATACCTCAAGGCATGTTAGAAGGCTAGTGCAGGCTTCGGTCAGTCCGCTTTTTGCGGACTGGATCCTCTCAATCACCGTACCTATAAGGGTACGGTGTTCTTCGACAATGGAAGCGCCTCAAAGTGCTTCCAGCAAAGTGTCTGGCGCCTTTGGATGGACAGAGGACACTAGCGGGATAGGCACGCCCCCTTCCTTCGAAGAGGGCTGCTCACCTGATTCTGGAGCCGTATGGGTCTCCAGAATTATATTCGGATGAGGGCCAAATTGGATACGGACCCCATCGTCAGTATCCATGGGGGTCTGCTCCCCCATGTGTCCGAAAGCCGAGGCTTCACCCTTCGGCGCCTCCCTGATGGCCTCCAGATTCTCTCCCGGACCTGGGATCCTTCGAGATGATGCCTCGGTGCCATCCGTGTCCTTGGGAGAGGAGGCCGAGGGAAGAGTCCCGCTGTCCATCGCGGCCGGATCCGGCGAGTCCTCCGAAGATAAAGACCGCTCAAGGTTGGACCGAGCCGGACTGCAATACATAATTTATCACATTAAAACAATAAAGAAAGGAGGCCGGATACATGAACGTGTCCGGATACTTACGATTTGGCCAAGGGCTTCTCCCTGGGTTCCCACTCCCAGCTGCTGTCGGTGGCCGCTGCAGAGATGTCTGGAAGGGAAGCTTTCCCCTTCTTGGACGCCTCGGCCTCCAGATGCATTGAGGCCGTCCTCTTCTTTCTCCCCCCTGCAGGGGGGATGGATTTCTTCTTCCTCCTCCTCTTCCTCATCGTCTTCGGCGGCGGAGGAGTTCGCCTCAGCGTCTTCGGACGTCACGTCCGAATTGCCCTTTCGGCGGAGACCACCTCTGGTCCCCTTGGCCTTTTTCTTGGCCTTCTTCGAGCACATGATAAGGTGCCGGAACCAGCATCTTCGTTAGAAGAGGTATTTCTAGGTCTTCTGGCAGCGGAGCCGGATAGTTAATCTGGTCCGCCATCTCTGTCCAGTCCTAAAAAATGATAGGGAGGCTTAGATGCCTTTCTTGGGTGTGCCAGTAAAGGGCATACCTTGAAAACATGAAAGAACTTACCGGATTAGCAGGGTGAGTTAAGTCATGCCCACGATCCTCGTTCGTGGGAGGTGGTGTCTCGCTGGACTTGAGGTGCACCTTCCAGATGTCTTCATGCGTCGTGCCGAAGAGCTCCAGTAGCGTCTGGTGCTTGGCCGGATCAAACTCCCATAGATAGCAAGTTCGGCGTTGGCATGGAAGGATCCGGTGAACGAGCATCACCTGGATCACGTTGACGAGCTTGATTCTCTTGTTTATCATGCTCTGAACACGTGTTTGGAGCGCTGTCAGCTCGTCCGAAGAAGACCAGGTCAGGCCCTTCTCTTGCCAGGAGGTGAGCCGCATCGGGACTCCGGACCGGAATGCAGGAGCCGCTACCCAGTTGGTGCCACGCGGCTTGGTGATGTAGAACCACTCCGACTGCCACCCTTTGGCAGTCTCCACGAAGGAGCCTTCGGGCTAGGTGACGTTGGGCATCTTGCCCACCATGGCGCCCCCGCACTCTGCCTCACCACGTTCGGCTTCACATTGAAGGTTTTCAGCCATAGCCTGAAGTGAGGTGGGATGCAGAGGAAGGCCTCACACATGACAATAAATGCCAAGATGTTGAGGATGGAGTTGGGGGCCAGATCATGGAAGTCTAGCCCGTAGTAGAACATAAGTCTACAGATGAACGGGTGGAGGGGAAATCCCAGCCCGCAGACGAAGTGAGTGACAAACACTACCCTCTCTTGGGGATCCGGGGTCTGGACAATCTATCCCTTGGCCGGAAGCCTATGGGCGATTTCCGGGGCCAAGTACCCGGCCTCCCGGAGCTTCTGATGTTCTTCTCCTTGACGGAGGAGGCCATCCACTTGCCTCCTGCTCCGGATCCGAACATGGTTGGAGTCTTTTTGGGCGGAGAAGTGAGAGCTTGGGCGCTGGAGCTCGAGAATGAATGGCAGAGGAAGGAGAAGGCGTGGGTGAAAAAGGATGAATCCTTATCCCTTTATAAAGGCAGTAAAAGTCATGCGCCTCCCCACTCACCTTAAAACTCGCCTATTCCCCAAGGGTCATGCAGATGACACGGTTGGGTTACCCATGCCCGTATTATGAGAATCCCGTGATAAGGGGACACGATCTCTGCTTTGACAAGACGTGCCAATAAAACTGCACCTCGAAATATGGAACGGCAGGCTAAAGAATGGTTCAAATAATGACCGGGCAGTGGCGTGATGTCACGCTATGAAAAGTTGTCAGCGGATTGGACTCGTGGAATATTATACTCTCTACGGTGGTGTGTGGAATTTGTTTTAATAAGCCGGACACGATTCTTGTGTTTGAAATCTACTTTGAAGTATTCGGAGAAGGAACCCACCTTGCAATGCCGAAGACAATCTGCACGCTGGACTCATCATCATTGAAGCCTGGTTCAGGGGCTACTGAGGGAGTCCTGGATTAAGGGGTCCTCGGACAGCCGGACAATATACATGTGCCGGGCTGTTGGGCTATGAAGATACAAGATAGAAGACTTCTTTCCGTGTCCGGTTGGGACTCTCCTTTGCGTGGAAGGCAAGCTTGGCGATTCGGATATGTAGATTCCTTTCTCTATAACCGACTTTGTGTAACCCTAGCCCCCTCCGATGTCTATATAAACCGGATGGTTTAGTCCATAGGATAACAATCATAATCTCAAAGGCTAGACTTCTACGGTTTAGCCATTACAATCTCGTGGTAGATCAACTCTTGTAATACTCATATTCATCAAGATCAATTAAGCAGGAAGTAGGGTATTACCTCCATAGAGAGGGCCCGAACCTGGGTAAACATTGTGTCCCCTGCCTCCTGTTACCATTAGCCTTAGACGCACAGTTCGGGACCCCCTACCCGAGATCCGTTGGTTTGGACACCGACAGTAAGCACCACAAAGTCTATCCTTATCAAATATGACATCTTTAACACCAAGGATATGATCACCTTTAATAAGCTTGTTAAGGTTTCGCATGCCCACATGACCTATCCGCTTATGCCACAACCAGCCTTTGGAAGATTTAGCAATTAAGCAAGTTCTAGGATGAGCCTTTTTAGTGAAATCAACAATGTATAGATCACCTCTACGTATGCTGGTAAAGACCATTTTATGATTATCTCTACGAAACACTTGGCAATCGGCTTTGGTAAATAGGACATTGAAACCAAAGTGAGCTAGTCTAGAAACAGAAAGCAGATTATAGCCAAGAGACTCAATGAGCATGACATTTTATATGGAGCTATCATGTGAGATGGCCACCTTACCGAGGCCAACCACCTTACGCTTTGAGTTATCACCAAAAGTGATATACTTTCGAGGGTCGTTGTTTTCAGCAAACTCACGAAACATATCTTTATCTCTGGTCATGTGATCGGTACATCCACTATCAAGGACCTATTCCTTTCCTCTTGCCATGTATCCACGAATATTTGCATCATCAAGATCATAGTCACTGTCATCATCAAGATCATAGTCACTATCATCATCCTCATCATAGTATCCATGTTCAACATCGTCATGTGGTGGATCAATTCCTAGAGAGGGTGATTCACTAGATAAATGATTTTGACAATGATCGTCTTTGGGAATTCTAATAGCTTCGGAGATAATATTGCTAATGATTCCAACATCTCCTTTGGCACGCATAAGACTTCTAAGCTCAAATAGACAATTATCAAACTTAGGATCATTGGAATTCATCTTACTCAAGGCAATAGACTGATGAAGAATCTCATCTAGATTTTGCAAGGAATAGTTTGGAAATCGTTCCTCAAGAAATCTTCATATAGTGTAGGCACAATCAAGAGTAGGCAAGCAACCAATCAAGTTTCTAGGAAAACCTCTAGTGATAAGATCAATAGTCCTAAGATTGTGAATCATGTCAATGGACTCATGAAGAGTAGGATGCATAGGATCAACATGAGGTGCACAAGGGCTAGTAATGTACTTGTTTAAATGATATTCATTGAAAATCACAAGCATCTCATTTTTCCACTCATGAAAGTACTCTCCATCAAGTATAGGCACTCTATGTCTAAGACTCCCCAAAGTAGACTCATCCATCTTCCTCCAATGGTGTTTAAACCAAAGAAATGGAGACCAATGCTCTGATACCAATTGAAAGGATTGAATAGACACTCAACACACAAAGTTGATAGTTTTTAAGTTTTTCAAGTTGAGGTAAAGATTAAGCACTAGTTTAACCATTCACAATACATATCAAGCAAGCATGCAAAGAGTATATGGGCAGAGGAAAGTAAAGCATCCAACTTGCAAGAAAGTAAAGGGATGTGATTGGAGTGTGCAAACGCAATTGGTGACACGGAGATTTTTGGCGTGGTTCCGATAGGTGGTGCTATCGTACATCCACGTTGATGGAGACTTCAACCCACGAAGGGTAACGGTTGCGCGAGTCCACGGAGGGCTCCACCCATGAAGGGTCCACGAAGAAGCAACCTTGTCTATCCCACCTTGGCCATCGCCCATGAAGGACTTGCCTCACTAGGGTAGATCTTCACGAAGTAGGCGATCTCCTTGCCTTTATAAACTCCTTGGTTAAACTCCACAATTTTGTCGGAGGCTCCCAAGTGACACCTAACCAATCTAGGAGACACCACTCTCCAAAAGGTAATAGATAGTGTGTTGTTGATGAACTCCTTGCTCTTGTGCTTCAAATGATAGTCTCCCCAACACTCAACTCGCTCTCATAGGATTGGATTTGGTGGAAAGATGATTTGAGTGGAAAGCAACTTGGGGAAGGCTAGAGATCAAGATTCATATGGTTGGATTGGAATATCTTGGCCTCAACACATGAGTAGGTGGTTCTCTCTCAGAAAATGAATGTTGGAAGTGTAGGCACGTTCTGATGGCTTTCCTCACGCATGAGCAAAGGGTGGAGGGGTATATATAACCTCCACACAAAATCTAACCGTTACACACAATTCACCAAACTCGGTGGGACCGAATCAGAAAACTCAGTCGGAACAATTTAGTTCAAAATGTGACTCAGGGAGTCCCGGATTAGGGGGTGTTCGGATAGACGGACGATGACCTTTGACAGGACTCCCGGACTATGAAGATACAAGATTGAAGACTTTGTCCCATGTACGGATGGGACTTTCCTTGGCGTGGAAGGCAAGCTTGGCGATACGGATATGGAGATCTCCTCCCCTTGTAACCGACTCTGTGTAACCCTAGCCCTCTCCGGTGTCTATATAAATTGGAGGGTTTTAGTCCGTAGGACGAACAACAATCATACCATTGGCTAGCTTCTAGGGTTTAGCCTCTTTGATCTCGTGGTAGATCTACTCTTGTACTACCCATATCATCAATATTAATCAAGCAGGAGTAGGGTTTTACCTCCATCGAGAGGGCCCGAACCTGGGTAAAAACATCCTGTCCCTTGTCTCCTGTTACCATCCGCCTGGACGCACAGTTCGGGACCCCCTACCCGAGATTCGTCGGTTTTGACACCGACATTGGTGCTTTCATATTGACATATTTAAAACATGTAAAAATGTTACCGCATAGACAGTAGCCCCTGATGCTCAGTTTGGTGTTCGGAAAGAAAAGCCGGACTGAGGATCTAAAAAGATATACGCAGGAGTCTAACTTAAATATGTCAATATGGGAATGTGGGCTTGCGATGCTCCTTCCCCTCCGGTGGCCCTTCTGTCACCAGCTTCTCAGCATCCAGCTTGCCCCAGTGCACTTTAGCACGGGCAAGGGCCCTACGGGCGCCTTCGATGCATACGGAGCGCTTGATGACTTCAAGCCGTGGACAGGCATCCACCAGCCGCAGCACTAGCCCAAAGTAGCTCCCATGCATGGCCTCCCCAGGCCACTGCTGGCCTATAAGGCCCTTCATGGCCTGTTCGGCTGCCTTATGGAGCTCGACCAGCTGCTTCAGCTGGTCGCTCAAGGGCACCGGGTGTCCGGCCTAAGCATACTGGGACCAGAACTCTCCATCGAGCTCCCTTCCTCGGCCCGGTAGAATGCGGCGACGTCGGATACACTACGGGGCAGATCTGCGAATGCTCCTGGAGAGCTCCGGACTCGGGTAAGTAACAGGTAATTTACTTTCACGTGCTTGCTTTGCATAAAGAATGCCTTACCTGCCGCTATCTTTTTCATCGCCTCAATTTCCTGGAGGGCCTTTTGGGCTTCGGCCTTGGCAGATTTGGCGCTTTCAAGTGCCGAGGCAAGCTCGGACTCTCGAGTCTTTGAGTCAAGCTCTAAACTCTCATGTTTTTCACAAGAGCATTGAGCTCTTGCTGCACCTCCGCCACCCGCGCCTCTTGCTTCTCTCGCTCGGTGCGCTCCACGGATGATTGTCTTCGGCCTTGGATAGTGCTTGCTTCAGGGTCGCCACCTCGGTTGTGGCCCCTGCAACATTCACGTTGGTCCTGTCACTATTTGCAACCAGGTATTTTTATATATACTTACATAAGGTACTACCTACCTTCCTTGTCCTTGAGCTGCTTCTTGGCACGGCCGAGCTCGTTTTCGGACCGCTCGAGGCTCTGCTTTAATACATCGACCTCCACAGTCAGTGCGGCAGAGGTCAGCAGCGCAACCTGCATTCCGATATTGACATATTTAAGTTAGACTCCTGCGTATATCTTTTTAGATCCTCAGTCCGGCTTTTCTTTCTGAACACCAAACTGAGCATCAGGGGCTACTGTCTATGCGGTAACATTTTTACATGTTTTAAATACATACCTCAAAGCTTGTTAGAAGGCTGGCACGGGCTTCTGTCAGCCCACTCTTGGCGGACTGAACCTTCTGGATCATCGCACTCATAACAGTGCGGTGCTCCTCGTCGATGGAGCCGTCGTTAAGCACCTCCAGCAAATTGTCCGGCGCCTCCGGTTGGACGGAGGCCGCAGCGTTGTAGGCTTGCCCTTCTTGCGAGAGGGCCGCCTGCCGGATTTCGGAACCACCGAGGGTTCCGGTGCGGTGTCTGGCCCAGGGCCGGACTTAGATCCCTCTGGGCTTCATCCCCTTTGGGCCTGGAGTCCGGGAGGTCGCCTTGCAGCGCCTCCAGGACCACCTCCTCCTGGTTTAGCCCCTTTTGGGACTCCACCTCGGCATCATCCGTAGGGCGAGGGGAGGTAGCAGTCGGGAGTGAAGCACTATTCACATCCGACGAATCCAGGGAGCCGCTCGACGAATGGTCGAGCTGAGCCTTGGGCGGACTGCATGATTATATTCGGTGTTAGAAGGTACTGTGCAATAAAGGAACGCCATGAGTTATTCTGGTATCCGGATACTTACGATTTCGCCAGGGGCTTGGCCCTGGATGGCCACTCCTCTCCGCCGTCGTCGGCGTCGGAGGCGTAGTCCGGAAGAAGGGTCTTCCCCTTCTTGGACCCTCCGGCCTCCCCAGTTGGGGCGGCCTTCCTTTTCTTGCCTCCCCCCGCTGGAGGGGGAGAGGCTTCTTCTTCCTCCTCCTCGTCTTCAGAGGCGGAGTGCGCTTCGGGGTTGTCGGGCGATGAATCCGACACCACCAGGCGCCGGGAACTCTTTCGAGTCCCCGTGGCCTTCTTCTTGGCCTTCTTCTCCGGCACCACGTGAGGTGCCGGGACCAGCAGCTTCGCCAAGTGTGCGTCTACTGGGCCTTTGTGCAAAGGAGCTGGACAGTCAATCTATCCGGCCTTCTTCTGCCAATCTTGTTAAAGGAATGGGAGTTTAGATCCCGCATAGAGTCAAACTATGAAAAACAAATTCCCTGTAATGGGTGAACCAAGCTTACCGCGCTGGCTTGGCGCTTCGCGCAGAATCCGCGATCCTTGGTAATGGGAGGGTGAACCTCGGAGCTCTTGAAAAGCACCTTCCAAGCATCTTCGTGCGTTGTGTCGAAGAGCCTGGACAAAGTTTGGTGCTGGGCCGGGTCGAATTCCCACAAATTAAAAGCCCGTCGTTGACACAGGAGGATCTGGCGGAAGAGCATGACCTAGACTACGGTGACAAGTTTAACCTTCCTGTCGATCAGGTCTTGGACGCAGGTTTGGAGTCCGGTCAGCTCTGCTTAATTACCTCACGATAGGCCCGTCTCTTTCCATGAGGTGAGCCATGTGGGGATGCCAGATCGGAATTCGGGGGCCGCTGCCCATTCAGGGTCACGTGGCTCGGTGATGTAGAACCACCCCGATTGCCACCCTTTGATGGTTTCCACAAAGGCGCCCTCGAGCCATGTGACGTTGGCCATCTTGCCCACCATGGCGCCTCCGCACTTTGCTTGTCGGCCGCCCACAACCTTCGGCTTGACATTGAAGGTCTTTAGCCATAAGCCGAAGTGGGGTTTGATGCGAAGGAAGACCTCACACATGACGATAAACGCCAAGATATTGAGGATGAAGTTCGGGGCCAGATCATGGAAATCCAGGCCATAGTAGAACATGAGCCCCCGGACAAATGGGTGAAGAGGGAAGCCCAGTCCGCGGAGGAAATGGGGGAGGAACACCACCCTCTCATGGGGCCAGGGGGTGGGGATGAGTTGCCCCTCATCTGGGAGCCGGTGCGCAATGTCGTAAGATAGGCATCCGGCCTTCCTCAACTTTTTGATGTGCCTCTCCGTGACGGAGGAGGCCATCCACCTGCCTCCCGCTCCGGACATTGTTGGAGAACGTTGAGGTGGGAAGTGCGGACTTGGGCGCTGGAGCTCGAGTGCGCGGAAATGGATAAGCAAGGGAGGAAGAAGGCGTAGATGGAAAGGGTGGATTCTTATCCCCTTATATGGGTGGCCGAAACTATGTGTCCCTGCCAGCCTGGTAAAACTCGCTTATCTCCCAAGCGCCACGATTAATGGCACGGTTGGGTTACCCATGCCCGTATTGATGAGAATCTTGGAATAAGGGGACATGATCTCTGCTTTGACAAGACGTGCCAAGGAAACTGCCTCGCTAAACGCGCTGAGGTGGGACAGTAAAATGATTCGAATAAAGGCTCGGCCGTAGCATGACATGCTACGGAATACGTCAGTGGATTAGATTTGTGTAAATATTATTCACTCTACGGTGGTATGTGGAACTTATTTTGCAGAGCCGGACACTATCCTTGTGTTCAACATCTTCTATGAAGTATTCGGAGGAGGAACCCGCCTTGCAATGCCGAAGACAATTGGTGCGCCGGACTCGTCGTCATTGAAGCCTGGTTCAGGGGCAACTGAGGAAGTCCCGGATTAGGGGGTGTCCGGATAGCCGGACTATGACCTTTGGCCGGACTCCCGAACTATGAAGATACAAGATTGAAGACTTCATCCCGTGTCCGGATGGGACTTTCCTTGGCGTGGAAGGCAAGCTTGGTGATACGGATATGTAGATCTGCTCCCCTTGTAACCGACTCTGTGTAACCCTAGCCCTCTCGGGTGTCTATATAAACCGGAGGGTTTTAGTCCGTAGGATGAACAACAATCATACCATAGGCTAGCTTCTAGGGTTTAGCCTCTTTGATCTCATGGTAGATCTACTCTTGTACTACCCATATCATCAATATTAATCAAGCAGGAGTAGGGTTTTACCTCCATCGAGAGGGCCCGAACCTGGGTAAAAACATCGTGTCCCTTGTCTCCTGTTACCATCCGCCTAGACGCACAGTACGGGACCCCCTACCCGAGATCCGCCGGTTTTGACACCGACAATGACCGTTAGGCATTTCGGTGGGAGTGATATGATCAACTCGGTGGAACCGATGTGCAAGGGTTAGGGTAAAACCTCATCTCGGTTTGACCTATTACACAACTCGGTTGGACCGATTTGGTAATAAACAAAACAGAGAGTTGGTCAGGCAAACTCGGTGTGACCGATTACATATTTTTGGTGAGACTGAAAATATTGCAATAGACAATAGGAAGTTTGCAAGCCCATCTCGGTGAGACCAAGATCCCATCGGTTAGACCGAAGTTATTAGGGTTTCTGGCAGTGGCTATGTCAACTGAACTCGGTGGCGCCGGATGGATCAAATCGGTACGGCTGAGTTTGACTTTGGTTTGGGACATATGTGGATATGAGAAAGTGGTTGAGGGATTTGGAGCATATCACTCATCATTTTGAGCAAGCAAGCCATTAAGCAACACCTCATCGGCTTTTAATAGTATTGACTTTCCTATGGACTCAATGTGATCTTGGATCACTGAAATGGAAAATGTAGAGTCTTGAACTTTGAGCTTGAGCCAATCCTTTGTCCTTAGCATCTTGAAGGGGTTCCACATCCTCTTGTCCATGCCACTCCACTGTTGGACTTATCTGAAATACACTAGATAAAAGTATTAGTCGAACAAGAGATATGTTGACATTAATTACGAAAATCACCCAGGGAGCACTTTGTGCTTTCACTCTCTCCTTCCTCCTCGCTCGCGTCACGCGCTCTTCTTTCCCCTCTGCCTGAGAGAGCCGTCGTCGCCCTCTGTCATCTGCACGGCCACCGGTGGCCCGTGCCCGCTGGTTCTGTCAGCAGGCTCCGCCATGGACGGCCACCACGCCTGGTGCCTCCAGCTGGAGCTATGGAGCCATGCGGTGGCCTAACACCGTCGTCCCCATCTACGGCCGACGAGGCTGCTCCGACAAGCCTCGCCGCCTCTGCTGCTGCAAAGTCTGTCGTGGGCCTCCGTGCACTACAACGTGAGCTTCTCTCCCTCCCCTTCCCCTCCGTTAGCGTGCTGCTGCCCCGTAGCTAGCCATCACCGACGCCACATGTCGTCGTCCGCCATTGCCGGCGAGCTCCTCGGTACAGAGCCGCCCGAGCTCCTCCGCCTGGCCGTTTGTGCTTCTACAACTCGTTGTAGTCCGCCTGGCCAGTTAACTCGTTTGAAAATGACCCGAATCCGTGCACCCGAGCTTGCCCCAAATGCGTCTCTGCCAACCTCGACGCTGGCGGAGTTTCCGGCAATCCTAGCTCCGTCCTGTACCACGACGAGACACGCGACACTGCAAGCTTTCGAACGCCACCAGAAACGCATGACACTAGTTAACTAATATAGTTTTAACTAAAATCTAATCTAACTAGTTAAATAGTCACTAACATAGTGCCCCACCTAGATAATTAACTCTATTAAATAGTTAGTTAGCCCGCTGTCCATGACAGGTGGGTCTCGCAGGTCAGGTTTGACTAGGACCAGCCGGTTTTCCTGTTGATGTCATGCTGATGCAGTGCTGATGCAATAATCATTTTTCTGGTTACCGTCAAATTAGATTTAAAATTCCAGAAATCGTTTAAACCTTTAGAAATCCATAGAAAAATAACCGTAGCTCGGATGAAAAAGATTAATTTATGAAAAACAATCTAAAAAACGAGACGAATCCGAATATGCCCTCCTCATACATGTCACATGCCTCTAGCATGATTAACATGGAACTTTCCCCTCTGTTTCATCTGTCCGATAATCAACCAGAGCTGGGAGAACACTCCCGGATAATTTCCTACTCCCACTAACTTGCGTAGTACGGCATTAGGGCACCTCTTGAATACTTGATGCCATGCCATGCTTCTGTGATTGCATTTGTCTGCCCTTATTTATTGTTTCTTCCTCCTCTTCTCTCTCGATAGACCCCGAGACCGATAATCGACTACCTTGTCGAAGACCCATTGGTGTCTACAAAGCAACCAGGCAAACACCCCCCCTTTTTTGAGCATACCGATATCGCCTATTATTCTCTCTCTTATGCTCGCATTAGAAGTTGCTACTGTTATTGTTATCCTACTTCTGCTGCATAGCCTGTTTATTGTAACTTGCTGTCGTTACCTACCTGCTTATCCTAAACTGCTTAGTATAGGCTGGGTAGAGCCCCATCAGAGACCCCCTCCTTATCCAGGCTGCCTCGCTGGATTATTAGAAGACCCGATCAACGGGATCGAAGACCAGGCCCCGACACTGCACATCACTTCCCCCTTAGTTGTGCGACACTACTGGGTTACTGTCGAGTGCCGAGGGTGATACCTCATCCGCACTTCTGATGTTCATCGGTTGTGGTCGTTGCGGGTGATTCCTCCTTCACCACTCCAAATAACGACACTGTCGTGCAACTCCTCAAGAGTGGACCTCGACGGTGATTCCTCCTAGGTTCACCTTGACGATTACATCAGGTGGAATTCCATCGAGGGTGATTCCTTAGGGTTCCCCTTGGTGTTTGGACACATGGTTACTATGGCTTTACCACATAACCATGCTACTAAAGTCGGGTCGGCCCTGAGGGGTACTCGCGCGAGAAAATTTGCGAGTGATGTAGAGTCGGGTTGACCTGGAAGGTGCCCGCGAGATAACTATTTGGTGTAGCTGGGCATTCTTAGCCTTGGCCACAAGTCCACGAGACGGGGCGACGGGGTCACATCGATCGTGAGTCTCTGGTCATTAACGCACGCTCCTAATCCACTAATGGTTTGCATATTTGATCTGAGGGGCCTCTGGCCTGATAGCACTAACCACCACGCGGGAATAAGTATGGGCACTCTGCATCGTATGTATCAGTCGAAAGCTCACTGACATCAGCGATGGAGTGATGCGCGCCGGGTTGCACTGCGTAAGCACCTGCCTTATATAAAGGAAGTTGCTAGGTCTGCTCACCGGCCGCCCTCGCAACACGTAGGATTGCAAAGGATGATTGGCCCATGACCCCTTCGCATTTAGGATGTAGACCGGCCTGCTGGCCTCTCTATTAAGCCTAGGTAGGACTACGGTGTGTTGATCGGCCAAGGCCGGTCATGACCTGATGGTGTGTCCGGCCGGAGTTGATCGAGCGTGTTGGGTAAGTTGGTGCACCCCTACAGGGAAGAAAACATCTATCGATAGCATGTACTATGGTAACAGACACTCGGAGTTGTATCACGATTGATACAACTAGAACTGGATACTGAATGCTGAGGCATGTAATGGATATGTGGCTCCGAGATTGCTTTTCCGCAGGGAGCCGGGGAAGGATCTCTGGGCGTTACTTATACAACATGTTTGTTAAATATAAACTTATATTCTATACTCTTCTGATTGCTGCAAGATGCTTGGAGCTGCTTGAAGATGCTAGCCTTTGATAAGCTAGGCTTTCCCCTTCTCTTCTGGCATTCTGAAGTTCAGTCCATAGATACTACCCATTTCATTGATACCAATGCATATGTAGTGTAGATCCATTCTTGCGAGTACTTTGGATGAGTACTCACGGTTGCTTTGCTCCCCTTTTCCCACCTCTTTCCATTCTTATCGGATGCTGCAACCATATGGTGGTGCCCAGGAGCCAGACGCCACCTTCGACGATGACTACTACTACTACACTAAGGGTGCCTACTACTACGTGGAGGCCGCCGACGACCATGTCAGAGACTTAGATTTGGGGGTATCCAGTCGTGCCTGCGGCCCACCACGTGGCTCCATCGACGGCCTGGTACGACCTAGCTTCAACACCAACACCACAAGACCCTTGCAAGGGGCCAAGCCTCACGAGGCGGACGACACCAAGATCCCTAAGGAAGTGGCCTCCTTAGGAGGGCTCCTGAGGGGCGGAGATTTCTATGCAAGCTACCTCACGAGGCTCAGCTGACGTGAGCCATGATGACCAAGGCTAGGCGGGCGCCTGGTGGGTGCAGAGCGTAGGTTTCCTCTTTGGTGCAAGGGAGGCAAGCCACATGCACGGAGTCCAACGGAATCAGCCCAAGGTTTCCATTCTGGTGCAACAAGACCAAGACCGCCAGGACGGCTGGATGGAGGTCATCGATGAGCCCACCGCAACGTCACGACCAGAGGCTTTTCGCAGGCGAAGACTACTTTTGTCAGGATAGACTGTTCTACTTGTCCCCTTTCAAATCTTGCTGTTGTGGAATCCCTTCCCGGTCATATTTGGGAAGAGGACCAAGGCCACTATATATAGGACCTAGCCACCACCATAGAAAGGGACTGAAATCAGAACAAGTAGAGCACCACACCAGGACAAGAACACCTCACCTCCTGAGGCTTGTTCATCCACTGTACTAGTTCATCCATAGCCCCTCAAGGCTATCCACCACACCACATTAGATTAGGGTATTAAACCACAACGGTGGCCCGAACCAGTATAAATCTCCATGTCTTTGTGTCTCTTTGAGCTCGACACACTAGGCTAGGAGGATTGCGAGTAGGCGGGCTGGGAAGCTTGAGATCTCTGCACGCACCCAGAGTTTGAACCTCTCAAAGGTTGCCGGATACCTAAATCCGACATTTTGGCACGCAAGGTAGGGGTGTGTCGGATACTCTCTTGCGTCGTTCGATCCGCCACCGTTCCGACAACTCCATGGCAGACGCACGCAGGGCTCGCGCAGAGCATTGGGCCGCGGTCTCCGCCCACGTCACTCAGACGGCTCCGGCGGGTGAGGTTGTGCCCGCCGCGCTCCTTCTCCTATGGCCAACGCCGCCACGGGCCCTGCCGGCCACGAGCAGCAAGCTTCATCGCTGCACCTATCGGTGTGTCGTGACGGTCGCACCGCTACTCCGTCACTAACCCCAGCAGCTTCGTCATCCCATGCGTGCCGCGGCCAGGTGGATGTGGAGGCCGCTTTGCTCACAGCGTGGGAGCTTCTTCACTACCGTCCGGTGGGTGATCTCTATGAGGATTGGCTCGAACGGATCGCCGAGCTCATCAGCGTCGCGCACGGGGGATCTGACGGGCCGGATCGCTCGCTGCCTCAGCAAGCACCTGCAGCGGGCGACGTCACGCACGGGGCTCCTCCTCCACCTCCGGCCCGAGGCGCCATCATCGAGCCAAGGCATATGGATCCCCGGCGCGACCCGCAGCGCCCGGCGCCGGCTTGAGATGATGTGAGCTGCCAGGTGGTGCAAAGTCCCCAAGGAGAAGCGTGCCTGCTTCCAGCACCCCAGCACCAGGCTCGCCTGCTGCCACAGGAGGTGGCCGTGCGCGTGCACTAGGACCACGTTCCACCCCCTCGACGACCTCCAGTGGCCACGGCAGGATGCCGCGCGTTCACCACGGAGCTCCGCAACATCGTTTGGCCGTGTAAGTTCAAGCCTGACCTGCCTCCATGATAACCCACAAGTATAGGGGATCGCAATCGTTTTCTAGGGTAGAGTATTCAACCCAAATTTATTGATTCGACACAAGGGGAGCCAAAGCATATTCTCAAGTATTAGCAGTTGAGGTTTCAATTCAACCACACCTGGGTAACTTAGTATCTGCAGCAAAGTATTTAGTAGCAAAGTAGTATGATAATAATGGTAAAAGTGGCAAAAGTAACGATAGCAGTTTTGTAGTAATTGTAACAGTAGCAACGGATCAGTGATGGATAATTATGTAGGATGCGATTCCTCATGTAATAGTTGTAACATAGGGTGACACAGAACTAGCTCCAGTTCATCAATGTAATGTAGGCATCTATTCCGAATATAGTCATACGTGCTTATGGAAAAGAACTTGCATGACATCTTTTGTCCTACCCTCCCGTGGCAGCGGGGTCCTAATGGAAACTAAGGGATATTAAGGCCTCCTTTTAATAGAGTACCGGACCAAAGCATTAACACTTAGTGAATACATGAACTCCTCAAACTACGGTCATCACCGAGAAGTATCCCGATTATTGTCACTTTGGGGTTGTCGGATCATAACACATAATAGGCGACTATAGACTTGCAAGATAGGATCAAGAACTCACATATATTCATGAAAACATAATAGGTTCAGATCTGAAATCATGTCACTCGGGCCCTAGTGACAAGCATTAAGCATAGCAAAGTCATAGCAACATCAATCTCGGAACAAAGTGGATACTAGGGATCAAACCCTAACAAAACTAACTTGATTACATGGTAAATCTCATCCCACCCATCACCGTCCAGCAAGCCTACGATGGAATTACTCACGCACGGCGGTGAACATCATGAAATTGGTGATGGAGGATGGTTGATGATGATGACGGTGACGAATCCCCCTCTCCGGAGCCCCGAACGGACTCCAGATCAGCCCTCCCGAGAGAGATTAGGGCTTGGCGGCGGCTCCGTATCGTAAAACGTGATGAAACTTTCTCTCTGATTTTTTTCTCCGTGAAACAGAATGTATAGAGTTGGAGTTCAGGTCGGTGGAGCTCCAGGGGGCCCACGAGACAGGGGGCGCGCCCAGGGGGAGGGGCGCGCCCCCCACCCATGTGGACAGGGTGTGGGCCCCCAGGCCTTGATTCTTTCGCCAGTATTTTTTATATTTTCCAAAAGTTATCTCCGTGGATTTTCAGGTCATTCCGAGAACTTTTGTTTTTTGCACAATAAGCAACACCATGGCAGTTCTGCTGAAAACAGCGTCAGTCCGGGTTAGTTTCATTCAAATCATGCAAGTTAGAGTCCAAAACAAGGGCAAAAGTGTTTGGAAAAGTAGATACGTTGGAGACGTATCAGCTCCCCCAAGCATAAACCTTTGCTTGTCCTCAAGCAATTCAGTTGATAAACTGAAAGTGATAAAGAAAAACTTTTACAAACTCTGTTTGCTCTTGTTGTAAATATGTAAAGCCAACATTCAAATTTTCAGCAAAGATTATGAACTAACCATATTCACAATAACACTTAGGTCTCATGTTTACTCATATCAATGGCATAATCAACTAGCGAGCAATAATAATAAATCTCGGATGACAACACTTTCTCAAAACAATCATAATATAATATAATAAGATGGTATCTCGCTAGCCCTTTCCGAGACCGCAAAACATAAATGCAGAGCACCTTTAAAGATCAAGGACTGACTAAACATTGTAATTTATGGTAAAAGAGATCCAGTCAAGTCATACCCAATATAAACTAATAGTAATGCATGCAAATGACAGTGTGCTCTCTGGCGGGTGCTTTTTAATAAGAGGGTGATCAGTCAACATAAAGGTAAATAGATAGGCCCTTCACAGAGGGAAGCAGGGATTTGTAGAGGTGCCAGAGCTCAATTTTTAAATAGAGATGAATAACATTTTGAGCGGTATACTTTCACTGTCAACACAACAACTATGAGATCTCGATATCTTCCATGCTACATACATTATAGGCGGTTCCCAAAAAAATGGTAAAGTTTATACTCCCCCACCACCAACAAGCATCAATCCATGGCTTGCTCGAAACAATGAGTGACTCCAACTAGCAACAACCTTGGGGGAATTTTGTTTAATTATTTTGATTTGCTTTGATCTTTTTTATCATGGGACTGGGCATCCCGGTTACCAGCCATTTTGTCGTGAATGAGGAGTGGAGTCCACTCCCCTTGAGAATAACCCACCTAGCATGGAAGATACAGACAGCCCTAGTTGAAACATGAGTTGCTCGAGCATACAAAATAGAATTTCATTTGAAGGTTTGGATTTTGGCACATACAAATTTACTTGGAACGACAGGTAAATACCGCATATAGGAAGGTATGGTGGACTCATATGGAATAACTTTGGGGTTTATGGAGTTTGGATGCACAAGTAGTATTCCTGCTTAGTACAGGTGAAGGGTAGCAAAAGACTGGGAAGCGACCAACTGAGAGAGCGACAACAGTCATGAACATGCATTAAAATTAATCAACACCGAGTGCAAGCATGAGTAGGATATAATCCACCATGAACATAAATATCATGAAGGCTATGTTGATTTTGTTTCAACTACTTGCATGAACATGTGCCAAGTCAAGTCACTCAAATCATTCAAAGGAGGATACCACCCTATCATACCACATCACAACCATTTTAATAGCATGTTGGCATGCAAGGTAAACCATTATAAGCTCCTAGCTAACTAAGCATGGCATAAGCAACTATAATCTCTCATTATCATTGCAAACATGTTTATTCATAATAGGCTAAATCAGGAAAGATGAACTCATCATATTTGCAAAAACAAGAGAGGTCGAGTTCATACCAGCTTCTCTCATCTCAATCAGTCCATCATATATCGTCATTATTTCCTTTCACTTACACGATCGAATGGTGTGTATAATAATAATAGTGCACGTGTATTGGACTAAGCTGGAATCTGCAAGCATTCAATTCAAGGAAGAAGACAAGGTAATATGGGCTTTTGGTTAAATCGACAATCATGCATATGAGAGCCACTAGACATTTTCATTATGGTCTTCTCCTCTCGACCCCCAAAAGAAACAAAAGAAATAAAACTACTTACACGGGAAAGCTCCCAACAAGCAAAAGAAGAACGAGAAATCTTTTTGGGTTTTCTTTTAATTACTATTACAAGCATGGAAATTAAACTAACTATTTTTTTGGTTTTTCTTAAGGTTTATCAAACACACAAGAAGAAAACTAGAAAAATAAATTAAACTAGCATGGATAGTACAATGAAAAAGTATGAGCACCGACAACTAGAATAAGTGTGTGAACATGAATGTAAAGTCGGTGAGAAATACGTACTCCCCCAAGCTTAGGATTTTGGCCTAAGTTGGTATAATGCCAAGGATAGCCTAGCTGATATCCAAAGTTATAACTGGGGTCGTACTGAGATGCAGCAGCCAATGCCTCCTAAGCTGCGGCATGTTGGCGAGCTGCCTCCGCTCTCCTCTCGTGTTTGGTTGCTTCCTCCCTGGTGACGACATATCTTTTCTTTGACTGGTAATCAAAAAGGGAAGGAGCAGGGAGAGTAACATGGACAGCGCGACGTCTGTCAAAGATTAGTCGATACTGGAGGCAACTCCATATCACCCTCACGTGGAGGTATACCAAGATAATTAGCAACACGGGTCGCATAAATGCCTCCAAATAAATCTCCAACTAAACCATTATTATGCAACCTACGTGCAACTATTGCCCCCAAGTTGTAATCTTTATTACCTAATACAACACTCTTAAGAACACAAAGATCAGGGACACACATGTGACATGCTTCATCTTTACCATTAATGCATCTACCAATGAAGAGAGCAAAATAATGTATAGCAGGAAAATGAATGCTCCCTATGGTAGCTTGTGCTATATCCCTAGATTCTGCCACAGTGATACTAGCAAGAAAGTCTTTATATTCAGATTTGTGGGGTTCATTAACATTGCCCCACTGTGGGAGTTTGCAAGCAATTGTAAAATCTTCTAGGTCCATGGTATAAGATTGATCATAAATATCAAACAGGACATTATGAGAATTACGCGAAGATGTAAATTTAAATCTTCTCACGAATGAATCAGTCAATTGGTAGTACTAAGGACACTTATCTTGCATGAAGTCCTCAAGATTGGCATTACGCACATATGCGTCAAATTCATCCTTGATGCCTGCATTGACCATAAACTCTTCTGACGACCATTCACAAGGCCGCACCTCAGCTTCCCTTGGTGGTTCATTGTCTTGCTCACGCATAGCACGCCTGGGTCCTCTCTTTGTTGAGGAACCACCTTGGTACATTTTCCTAGACATATTTCTTCCTCCGAAAAATTTCTGAAATTTTTAGTAACTTCAAAATAAAAGTGAATCAAACTAAACAAGATTGATAGCAACTACTCCCACAAGTGCTTAGAACCTATATCATGCATTAGAATTACTTGGGACCTCATAAATTTGACATACAAGCTCAAGAACAGGGTCACCTATGCAGCAAAAATTTGCAATGAATAAAGCACTAGAACAAAAACTAATTGGACCAATGGAGGAGTCACATACCAAGCAACAATCTCCCAAGCAGTTTTGTGAATGGAGCTTTGAGCAAGGAGATCGAAAATCGCAGCAAAATGAGCTAGAACTTAGGCTTGAGCTGGATGGGGATTTTTTTGGGAGGAAGATGGAGTGTGTGGGTGGAGGAATAAGTGGAGGGGGGCACCGTGGGCCCATGAAGCAGGGGGCGCACCCTGGCCCCTCGTGGCCAGGTGCTTGTCCCCCCTGCTGTGTTCTTAGTGGATAAAATCCTCAAATATTCCATAAAAAATCATACTAAATTTGCAGGGCATTTGGAGCACTTTTATTTTTGGAATATTTTTTTATTGCATGGATAATTCAGAAAAAAACAGATAATAATATTTTTGCTTTATTTATTCTAAATAACAGAAAGTAAAAAGAGGGTACAGAAGGTTGTGCTTTCTAGTTTCATCCATCTCATGATCATCAAAATGAATCCACTAAAAAGGTTGATCAAGTCTTGTTGACAAACTCATTCCGAATAAGACGGAACCAGAGAAATTTCGAATAACACTAGGTTACCTCAACGGGGATATGAACATCCCCAATAATAATAATATCATATTTTTTCTTGACAGTAGGAAGAGGGAATTCAAAACCTCCAATAATGATAGTTGGAACTATTCCAATAGAATTGATGTTGTGAACTTGAGGTTGTTTCCTCGGAAAGTGTACCGTATGCTCATTACCATTAACATGAAAAGTGGCATTGCCTTTGTTGCAATCAATAATAGCCCATGCAGTATTCAAAAAGGGTCTACCAAGGATAATTGACATACTATCGTCCTCGGGAATATCAAGAATAACAAAGTCCGTTAAGATAGTGACATTTGCAACCACAACAGGCACATCCTCACAAATACCAACAAGTATAGCAGTTGATTTATCGGCCATTTGTAAAGATATTTCAGTAGTTGTTAACTTATTCAATTCAAGTCTACGATATAAAGAGAGAGGCATAACACTAACACCGGCTCCAAGATCACATAAAGCAGTTTTAACATAGTTACTTTTAATGGAGCAAGGTATAGTTGGTACTCCTGGATCTCCAAGTTTCTTTGGTATTCCACCCTTAAAAGTATAATTAGCAAGCATGGTGGAAATTTCAGCTTCCGGTATCTTTCTTTTATTTGTAATAATATCCTTCATGTATTTAGCATAAGGATTCACTTTAAGCATATCAGTTAAGCGCATACGTAAGAAGATAGGTCTAATCATTTCAGCAAAGCACTCAAAATCCTCATCATCCTTTTTCTTGGATGGTTTAGGAGGAAAGGGCATGGGTTTCTAAACCCATCATTCTCTTTATTTACCGTGCTTCCTAGCAACAAAGTCTCTCTTATCATAATGTTGATTCTTTGATTGTGGGTTATCAAGATCAATATGAGGTTCAATCTCTACATCATTATTATTGCTAGGTTGAGCATCAACATGAACATTATCATTAATATTATCACTGGGTTCATGTTCATCACCTGATTGTGTTTCAGCATCGGAAATAGAAATATCATTGGGATTCTCAGGTGTGTCTACAACAGGTTCACTAGAAGCATGCAAAGTCCTACCATTTTTCTTTTTCTTCTTTTTAGAAGGACTAGGTGCATCTAAATTATTTCTCTGAGAATCTTGCTTGATTCTCTTAGGGTGGCCTTCAGGATACAAAGGTTCCTGAGTCATTCTACCAGTTCTAGTAGCCACTCTAACAACAAAATCATGTTTATTATTTAATTCATTGAGCAAATCATTTTGAGCTTTAAGTACTTGTTCAGCTTGAGTGGTAACCGTAGAAGCATATTTGCTAATGAGTTTAAGTTCACCTTTAACTCTAGCCATATAATCACTCAAGCGTTCAATCATGAAAGCATTACTTTTTAATTCTCTACCAACATAAGCATTAAAACTTTCTTGCCTAGCCATAAAGTCATCAAATTCATCTGAACATTGGCTAGGAAACTTAGTAGACGGGATTTCAACTTTATCATATCTATAGAGAGAAATTTACCTTTACTACCTATGTCGGGTTATCAAGACAATGTGTTTCTTCGACAGGCGGTATATTAAGACCATGTATTTCTTCAATTGGAGGTAAATTCTTAACATCTTCAGCTTTAATACCTTTTTCTTTCATTGATTTATTTGCCTCTTGCGTATCTTCAGGACTGAGAAATAGAACACCCCTCTTCTTCGGAGTTGGTTTAGGAGTTGGCTCAATTGGCTCAGGAATTGGCTCAGGAAGAGTCCAATTATTTTCATTAGTCAACATATTATTCAATAACAATTCAGCTTGGTCGACTGTTCTTTCCCTGAAAACACAACCAGCACAACTATCCAAGTGGTCCTTGGAAGCATCGGTTAGTCCATTATAAAAGATATCAAGTATTTCATTTTTCTTAAGAGGATAATCAGGCAAAGCATTAAGTAATCGGAGAAGCCTCCCCCAAGCTTATGGGAGACTCTCTTCTTCTATTTGCACAAAGTTATATGTTTCCTCTAAGGCAGCTTATTTCTTATGAGCAGGGAAATATTTTGCAGAGAAGTAATAAATCATATCCTCGGGACTACGCACACAACCAGGATCAAGAGAATTAAAGCAAGTTTTAGCATCACCCTTTAATGAGAACAAAAATATCTTAAGGATATAATAATAGCGACACTTCTCATCATTAGTAAACAGGGTGGCTATATCATTCAATTTAGTAAGATGTGCCACAACAGTTTCAGATTCATAGCCATAAAAAGGATCAGATTCAACCAAAGTAATTATCTCGGGATCAACAGAGAATTCATAATCCTTATCAGTAACAAAGATAGGTGAAGTAGCAAACACAGGGTCATATTTCATTCTAGAATTCAAAGATTGTTGCTTCCATTTAGCTAATAACTTCTTAAGATCATAGCTATCATTGCAAGCAAGAATAGCTCTAGCAGCTTCTTCATCCATAACATAACCCTCAGGAACAACAGGCAACTCATACTTAGGGGGAGAACCTTCATCATCACTATCATCAATAATTTCATCTTCAATAATTTCATTCTCTCTAACCCTAGCAAGTTGTTCATCAAGAAATTCACCTAATGGCAAAGTAGAATCAAGCATAGAAGTAGTTTCATCATAAGTATCATGCATAGCAGAAGTGGCATCATCAATAACATGCGACATATCAGAATTAATAGTAGTAGCAGGTTTAGGTGTCGCAAGCTTACTCAAAACAGAAGGAGAATCTAGTGCAGAGCTAGATGGCAGTTCCTTACCTCCCCTCGTAGTTGAGGGAAAAATCTTAGTTCTTTCGTCTTTCAAGTTCTTCATAGTGATCAGTAGATATAAATCCCAAGTGACTCAAAGAATAGAGCTATGCTCCCCGGCAACAGCGCCAGAAAATAGTTTTGATGACCCACAAGTATAGGGGATCGCAACAGTTTTTTGAGGGTAGAGTATTCAACCCAAATTTATTGATTCGACACAAGGGGAGCCAAAGAATATTCTCAAGTATTAGCAGTTGAGTTGTCAATTCAACCACACCTGGATAACTTAGTATCTGCAGCAAAGTATTTAGTAGCAAAGTAGTATGATAATAATGGTAACAGTGGCAAAAGTAATGATAACAGTTTTGTAGTAATTGTAACAGTAGCAGCGGAAAAGTAAATAAGAAAAGAACAATATGTGAAAAGCTCGTAGGCATTGGATCAGTGATGGATAATTATGTCGGATGTGATTCCTCATGTAATAGTTGTAACATAGGGTGACACAGAACTAGCTCCAGTTCATCAATGTAATGTAGGCATGTATTTCGAATATAGTCATACATGCTTATGGAAAAGAACTTGCATGACATCTTTTGTCCTACCCTCCCGTGGCAGCGGGGTCCTAATGGAAACTAAGGGATATTAAGGCCTCCTTTTAATAAAGTACCGGACCAAAGCGTTAACACTTAGTGAATACATGAACTCCTCAAACTTCGGTCATCACCGAGAAGTATCCCGATTATTGTAACTTCGGGGTTGTCAGATCATAACACATAATAGGTGACTATAGACTTGCAAGATAGGATCAAGAACTAACATATATTCATGAAAACATAATTGGTTCAGATCTGAAATCATGGCACTCGGGCCCTAGTGACAAGCATTAAGCATAGCAAAGTCATAGCAACATCAATCTCAGAACATAGTGGATACTAGGGATCAAACCCTAACAAAACTAACTTGATTACATGGTAGATCTCATCCAACCCATCACCGTCCAGCAAGCCTACAATGGAATTACTCACGCACGGCGGTGAGCATCATGAAATTGGTGATGGAGGATGGTTGATGATGACGACAGCGATGAATCCCCCTCTCCGGAGCCCCAAACGGACTCCAGATCAGCCCTCCCGAGAGAGATTAGGGCTTGGCGATGGCTTTGTATCGTTAAACATGATGAAACTTTCTCTTTGATTTTTTTTCTTCGTGAAACGGAATATATAGAGTTGGAGTTGAGGTCGGTGGAGCTCTGGGGGGGCCACGAGACAGGGGGGCGCGCCCAGGGGGAGGGGGCGCGCCCCCCACCCTCGTGGACAGGGTGTGGGCCGCCTGGCCTTGATTCTTTCGCCAGTATTTTTTTATTTTCCAAAAGTTATCTCCGTGGATTTTCAGGTCATTCTGAGAACTTTTGTTTTCTGCACAATAAACAACACCATGGCAGTTTTGCTAAAAACAGCGTCAGTCCGGGTTAGTTTCATTCAAATCATGCAAGTTAGAGTCCAAAACAAGGGCAAAAGTGTTTGGAAAAGTAGATACGTTGGAGACGTATCACTCCATGCTACGACGGAACCGCAGACCCCGCCGAGTTACTATAGCTCTACGAGCTGAGAATCGAGGCGGCCGACGGCGATGAGAAGATCATGGCAAACTGGTTCCCGATGGCCCTCAAGGATGGTGCACGTTCTTGGCTCCTAAACCTGACCAAGGGGTCGGTTTCTTCCTGGGAGGAGATGTGCAGCCGCTTCATCGCCAACTTCCAGGGCACTCGCGACCGTCCACCGGCCGCGGGCGACCTGCGCCGCGTCAAGCAGCAGCCTGGAGAGACCCTGCATAAGTATATCCAGTGCTTCAACAACGTTCGCCTCAAAATTCCCAAGGTGTCTGACGAGGCCATCATCTCTGCGTTCACCGATGGCGTCCGCGATGTCAAGATGAAGGAGGACCTAGCCATCCACGAGGATCTCTACACTGCTCTGCAGATGTTCAACATGCTGAACAAGTGTGCAAGGGCTAAGGAGGGACGCCTCTCCCTCCTCGAGCTCCTTGATGCTGTTTCAGAAGAAAAGAAGACCAAGACCAAGGACACGAAGCGCAAGGGGCTAGCCGTGCTTGCGGCCGAGCCAGAGACCAAGCGCGGCTGCGACCACCCCGAGTCATCCAAGGGCAAGCGGCCGTTCTGCGCCTTCCACAACGTCTACAACCACAACACCAGCAACTGCTAGGAACTCAGGACTCTGCGCGACGGGTGCCTCAGTCGACGCCCCGAGCGCAATGATCAAGGCTACGGTCGCGGAGGTGGCCGAGGTGGAGAACGCTGGGATGGACGTGACCGCCGTCAGGAGTGGCGCGACCAGCCTTGTGAGGACCACTGGCAGGACCAACCTCGCGAGGGCAACTGGAGGGAGCAGCCTCATGAGGACTGCCCTCAGGGCAAAGCAGCTTTGCCTCCTCTGCCTCCAGCACCAAGAAGGAATGAAGATCACCACCAGGACGAGGGGGCTGGGGGCTTCCAGGAGCCTCGGGCCATTGCCTGCATCTTGGGCGGCTCACAAGCCCCGGCTTCCCATTGTGTCTTCAAGAAATTTGCGTGCGAGGTGAATGCAACGCTCCCCAAGCCCGAAGAAACTCGCCATCTCAAGTGGTCCAAGTGTGCCATCACCTTCGACTCCTCAGACCGGCTCAAGTGCGCGGCCACCGCTGGCGCGCTCCCCATGCTCTGCTCCTTCGTCATCAGCAACGTAACCGTCACCAAGACCCTCATCGATGGCGGAGGAGGGCTCAACATCCTCTCCATTCAAACTCCAGGTGCCGTACTACCAGCTGCACCCCACCAAGCCATTCTCCAGAGTGACCGACGAATCGACACATCCGATTGGGCAAGTTCGCCTCCCTGTCACCTTCGGCGAGCGCAACAACTACCGCACTGAGCTCATCGACTTCGACATCACCGACATCTGCCTACCCTACAATGCCATCCTAGGGTACCCAGCAATGGCCAAGTTCATGGCGGCCACACACCACTGCTACAAAGTCCTCAAGATGCCAGGAAGCAGCGGCATCATCACGGTCGCCTGCCAAGAGAAGGATGCAGTGTGCTCCCTCGAGCGCGCCTTCCAGGCCGCAACAGTTGAGAACCCAGAAGTCGAAGACGGCGCCCTCCCTCCTGAGGTCGCCCCCAAGACGAAGAAGCTGCAACTAGGCCAGGGGTCTCATGAGGGAGCATCACTTGAGGACGCAGCACTGAGTCTGACGTCTCCGGAAGCGGCACCTTCACCCATTGCATAGGAAGGCGCGCCCGTCACTCCTCTCAGGCTGGGCTTAGGGGCTCTCCTTTGGAGGGCCTCAGATCTAGCCAATGCCGCGAGAGTGGCGCTCGGGCACCATGTGGAGGCGCTCTTTAGAGCACGCTTCCCTGGAGAAGGCAGCAGGCGTGGGGCACCAGGCGCTCAGGAGTTCATCAGTAAGGCAATCAAGGAGATTCAGGAAGGAAGGGTTCTGCAAGGCGATCGTTGCCTGCCGCGTGGCGTAGCTCATTGCCCTGGCGAGGGTAAGGAGTTATGCATCTGCATCGACATCCCCGGGCTCAACATGGCCGCATCTCGGCAGCTCATGTGGTTGTCTCGTGTCGGCCGATGCGAGGGTCCGCCTTACAACTACGTCTGCATGCCTTTTTGCCTGGCGGGCGCGGCTGAGGCGTTCCACCGATGCATGAGGGATGCTCAGACGGCCTGCAAGGCCGGACACCAGGCAATCCTGGTGGAGATGGAGGAGCACCTTTAGGAGCCTTCCGGTTCCTCCGAGCCTCATGAGGCTCGGCACCGGAGCGGCTCATGAGGAACGGCTTCAGCAGCGCGCGTTTTGGCTACTTCAACAACTCTTCAGCAACGGTACCAGGTGACATCTCCCTAGTTCATTCAGTTTGGGGGTTCCCCTTGGGTTGCATCATCCCCAGGCCATGTGGGTCCGTCCCTACGGCATGTATTGTTTTGCATTCACCAGGACTATCTAATCATTTCTGTGAATTTGTCTATGATTGTCACCTCGTGACCACCGCCCCACGACCTTCATGCGTCCTAACTAACGACATTCCTGCATCACTACAAGATACTCACATCGGCACGGCGCTTGTGCTCGGATTCGTCCCTGCAACCCTGATAAACCCGGGGATCGAGCTCTGGTCCGTGGCCCGCCTCGCGTACGCCACCTTGCAGGGTCCTTGGTGCCTCCATCTAGCACCCTAGGGCTCTTGACCTCCTTTGTCACCCAACCTGCAAGTTCACCCAGCAATGGGCCAAAGGTCAGCCCGTACAACCACCGTCTAGCCTCGCGAGTCACTTGCACGTTAAAGGGGGGCCTCCCGAGCATTGCATCTTGGGAGCTCCTACTGGCTCTCCAGCCCTCACCCCCTGGCCTTGACCGCAGCATCGCGACCTGGCATACCAGCGGCGGCTGAGCTCGCTCGAGGGCCGGGACCCGAGGACGTAGAGCATTTTGGCGAATGAGGCAGGAGAGTGGCCAATGCAGGCTGCGCCCAACGGTGTCATAGGCGCAACAACAAGCATCGCCTCCCCAATGGACTCAGACAGCAAAAGGATAAGTCTCGTCTTGCTACAGCACTAGTTTTGCTCCCCGTGCCCCGCCTCGCAGTTCCACTTGGGCAGTTCGACTCCCCTTTTCGATTTTCTATACAACTTCTTGCATGCCAAAGGGGACCTCGTGAGCATCGCGTCTCATGAGCTCTTGCCGGACCTTGGGCCACTCACCTCCTAGCCTTGACCATGGCATCGCGACCTGGCATACTAGCGATGGCTGAAGCCTTCTTGGGGACTAGGTCTTATCGGCGTAGAGCGCCATGCTGTCTAGGGAAGAGAAAAGGAAGGGACTCAGCTGAACTAGAATACGTGCATCCATTACAAAATCAAAAGAAACAGCGATACTATTAAATGCATTCCGGTCCTTACAAACCCCACGGGGGCTGATCTTCATCTCGCGCAGGAGAAACAACTACAGGGACCTATGGTATCGCTAACGACGTCGGGCGGCAGCCGCAGCTGCGATGCAGCCTCGGCGGGAGCTTGGCGGCACGTAGCTATCATCGCTCGACTCCGGAGAATCATTGGGCTCAGGAGAGTCGCTAGATTCCCAGGAATCGCTGCTGCTGCTGGACGAAGCGCTCAAGGTGGCAGCGGTGTGTCCATCACCCACTATGGCGTCCCTCAAGCTGTCTCCTCGAAGTCAAGTCCGAGCGTGCCTTGGGCCCGCGGGCTACTATCGGCGACCTGGATTTGGGGGTATCCAGTCCTGCCTGCCTACGGCCCACCACATGGCTCCATCGACAGCCCGGTACGGCCCAGCTTCAACACCAACACCACAAGACTCTCGCGAGGGGCCAAGCCTCATGAGGCGGACAACGCCAAGACCCCCTAAGGAAGTGGCCTCCTTAGGAGGGCTCCTGAGGGGCAAAGAGTTCTATGCAAGCTACCTCACGACGCTCAGCTGACGTGAGCCATGACGACCAAGGCCAGACGGGCACCAGGCGGGTGCAGAGTGTAGGTTTCCTCTTTGGTGCAAGGGAGGTGAGCCACACGCGCGGAGTCCTGAGGAATCAGCCAAAGGTTTCCATTCTTGTGCAACAAGACCAAGACCGCCAGGACGGCTGGATGGAAGTCATCGACGAGCCCACTGTAGCGTCACAACCAGAGGCTTTTCGTAGGCGGAGACTACTTTTGTTAGGATAGACTATACTGCTTGTCCCCTTTCAAATCCCGCCGTTGTGGAATCCCTTCCCGCTCATATTTGGGAAGAGGACCAAGGCCACTATATATAGGACCTAGCCACCACCATAGAAAGGGAGAAATCAAAACAAGTAGAGCACCATACCAGCTCAAGAACATCACCTCCTGAGGCTTGTTCATCCACTGTACTAGTTCATCCATAGCCCCTCGAGTCAATCCACCACACCACACTGGATTAGGGTATTACACCACAACGGTGGCCCGAACCAGTATAAATCTCTGTGTCTTTGTGTCTCTTTGAGCTCAACGCGCTAGGCTAGGAGGATCGCGAGTAGGCAGGCTCGGCAGGTTGAGATCTCCGCACGCACCCTAGAGTTCGAACCTCTCAAGGGTTGCCGGATCCCTAAATCCGACAGACCAGGAGTAGTTAGGAGGCTCCTAGGCAGGAGGCCTTGCCTTTTCGATCGATGTTGCTTTTGTGCTAGCCTTCTTAAGGCAAACTTGTTTAACTCATGTTTGTACTCAGATATTGTTGCTTCCGCTAACTCGTTTTTTTCCGAGCTTATGTATTGGAGCTCTCGAGGCCCCTGGCTTGTAATATAAAGCTTGTATTATTTTAATTTGTGTCTAGAGTTGTGTTGTGATATCTTCCCGTGAGTCCCTAATCTTGATCGTACACATTTGCGTGTATGATTAGTGTATGATTGAATCGGGGGCGTCATAAGTTGGTATCAGAGCCGACTGCCTATAGGTAGCCCCCTTTCCAACTCTTTGGTCGAAGTTGACTCTAGTCACTACAAAACTTTTACTAACATGGTTGTGTGTCTTACGGGCCCATGTTGCCATTGGGTGGTGTTAGGATCTTTTAATCCTTGTCTATACTGTGGGACTCTGAACTATCTTTATTTGGGTTTAAATGGATTTACTAACGCTGACACTTAGGTTCTTGTACCCACTTCCTCCCGGAGAGCCCCAACATTACCGATGATCGCTTGCTTCGCCAGAAGATTCTGTAGATACTCCTTGATATTTCCCGAGACCATGTGCCCACTGCCTTGCAGTTCCTGACCACCAATAATCCCCATGAAGAACATCCTTGCTGCTTGTACCTTCATCCCCCTTTGCTCTTGTTGTTACAAGATACCCCTAGTACTCTCTGTTGCCCCGAGAATCCTTTGAGCATACTACCTTACAGTTCCTGACCACCGATAATCCCCGTGAAGAACATCCTTGCCGCTTGTACCTTCATCCCCCGTTGCTCCTGTTGTTACAAGATACCCTTAGTACCCTCTGTTGCCCCGAGAATCCTTTAAGCTTACTGCCTTGCAGTTCTTTACCACATGAATACCCCTACGGATAATTCCTCGCACTTATCGAGTATCTGTTCATCCCCAGTTGTTCTTATGCTTCATAAGATTCTCTGAAATACTATTCGATCTTCCAAGAATCCTCTTCAAACTATTGCTCTGCAAATACTTGTCTGCTTGCATTATGGATGCTTCCCATATGTCTAGCAATATTCATTAGTATCCTTTGACACCGTCATTTTGTACCTATTATTTCAACATGTGAGCGAATGAACGCAATCATCAGTCGATCCTTTTAAATGATCTTTCCGGCTCAGACGTCATTTTGAACATGAGCTGGTTCTCAACCAATCAATTGCCGACGATTGTACCCCTCAGTCTATAAAACTTATCAGTCCTTTATCAGAGCATTTGTTTCTGATCCCTTGTTTTGGAAATCATAATACCTTTGCATTTGAGCTTGGATTAGTCAGTTGATTATATAATCTGATCTCCTTGCATTCTTTCTTCTTCTTCTGGTGGAGTACCGTTGCTCACATCAGATCCCTTGTGGACCGCCAGATCCTTTGTTGGATTTTATCCGACACTGTACTTCATATGTAATCACCTTGTGAGTTCTTTCTTAGATACATAATGCCTTTGGTAAATTGTATCCTCTCCTTTTGTCAACCATGCTCTGCTTTCGAGCTTGTGTTAATTACTCCTGAAGCTTGCGGTATATGTTCCTATGATGCCTTGATGGGTTGAACCTATGCCTTCCCTAATCTGTGTGAATCCGAGAGTTTTCATGAGTCATACTCTTCTGTATGTTGCCAGATAAAATTTCAACACTACAACTTCATCGAACATGAGAAGTGAAAGAAAGCTTATGCGTTGGAGAAGTGGGAGTCGACCTTGAACTTTGTGTCCATGCCCATGGAAACGATGTAGATCTTATCATTAAAGCTTCTCTTAAATTAATTATTCCCTTGGTATAAGTTCATCTTATATCTGGGATCTGGCATTTTGCAATCGTGGTTCCGACCATGTTCTCCTTTAAATACCATTTCTCGTGCAAGTTTAAGCACTTGTCTTCTATAGAGCAATACCCCAGTCCAACCTCTACTTTGATCTGTCGTCGAGTATTACCCCACTGGTATCTCGAATTATCGTGGAACTGCAAAAATTCTTATGAGTTCTTCATCAAGAAACTACATCCTCACCGATTCCAATTTTTAACGGGCTCCCAGTTTTTAAACACTCAAAGAATCGATAACTAAACCGAGTCCGCATTATAGTTCAACAACTCTTATTATGATGGTCTTAACTATGCTACCTGGTCCTTATTCCCAAAGCACCACTTTCGATGATGAGTTAAGCTTACATTGATTTTCCTCGACATATCATTCCGCCTTGAACAACAAACTTGATTCTGAGTTTGTGTCGTATCTGTGGTTCCAATAATCTTTCGCTGCATTAGTCTTTTTGCTTGATGCAGTCGTTGTTCGATTGCTTCTTCATGGAGCCTCTCGAAAAGTTTTGGCATGATCATCATCAACATTTTGACTCCTTCTAGGATATCAGTCGAATTCATGATCATAAGTGCCATCCTCGTCCCTTGGTAATTTGAGTTACCATCGACAACATCCTTACCGTTCCCTTCATCACAAACTTGTTCTTGTTATGGACACAACTTACTATCCAGCTTGTATTATGTTCTACCTTGAAGTATTATTGTCTTCTATGTCAAGGATGTTGCAAGGATTGCTCCACCTCTTAAGAATTCTTGATACAAGTGATACATCTCGCCATCTACATTCATTTCTTGGTCCCCATGTTGATGCTAACCAGAATACCAACAAGTGAATGGTGATGTTGGGATTCTATACTTCTAGCAAGCTATTTCTTTGAAGTTAATGGTTGATACTTCATTCTTAGACTATTGGTTATTGAATCACCATCCTAACGTTGATCATGCTAACTAAGCCAATATTTCGAGTGCACCTTTCAACCAATGTTTAATTGTGTATGTTTCCCTCGAGCATATATCATTATATCATTTGATCTGGCAAATGTTATCTCCTTGTTCACATAATTGTGGAGATCCATCTTTTGGAAATCTCAATGAATTGTCGTTGAATCCATCAACAATCTCCTCACCCTCTCCTTCGTTTAATGATGAACTCTTGTTTTGGAACTCGCTTCCATAGTTCATTTCCCGAGAATCTTACAAGGTCACCTCAATAATTTGTGTTGCACCTTTTCTTCTAAAACATCCTGAGTCTAAGGTATTCTGACACCAATCAGATCTGAATCTCGGTCAGATATGATGGTTGGGACATATTTCCAAGAGTTATAGCATTGGTCTTTATGTGACCCGGTAAGGGGAACCGTCGCCAAGTAAGTGTGGGCGATAGGGGGGTCCTTCCCACATGACCCAGAAACCGTCAGGGATAGGGAGCCTTGATACATACAGTTGCTCCTATATAACCATTTCCGATGTCTCGCATATCCAAAGCGCTTCATCCTTGCTACTTGTTTGTGCTCGCATTGCCATCACAGTTGGAGTTTTGTGGTTTTACCTAAAACCAGGCAGATTCCAGGCACGGGAGTTTTCTAGGCACGTACCAAACTGGCTCAACGTTTATGATGCCTGGCACATCGCAAACGGTTCATGATTATAAACCATGTACGATAGGTAGAAATCACACACATTTAGTTCTCCTGCACCGTATCTGATAGTGTTTGGCATCACACACGCTTTGCAAACAACAACTCTGTGCATTGTTACACACGTTTCCACTCTATGAACCACGTCGGATTATGATGTATATCGCACATGTTGTGCTTTATTAACTATGTGCGCCGTAATGACCTACACACCATAATTTTGCCCTAATTTAAGTGTTGCTATTTAAAATTGTACCTAATTTAAACTTGAAAGTAGGCTATAGCTTTATTCATATCCATCAAGTTCAAACAACCAATGCATTATTCAATTCATAGGTACATATGTTTAAGAATTACATAAACACCAAATAAAGAATGATGAACCAGGGTTCAATACTTGTACTATTACAGATGGTAAAGAAAGAGGCGACAGCCATTCTGGTTGCTGAACAAGGTGAAGCGGAATGGCCCTATTGTGCTCTCCTGGATGCAGAAGGCACGCACGACTCTAGTCCAACCCCTTGTGATGGTCGTCCGCCAATGATGTAGTTTGAGAGGTAATCTTGAGTAAACCGCTTCAGGATCCACTACAAAGGAAAAAAGATTCAGACATTGTCATCTAACACAACTCATTATGGGAAGTAAAAAGAAGGCTACATGGTTCTTACATACCATCCTGTAGTTCGCTGTTGTCTTGCATAAAGTGTAAACATATAGTTCGATTGACATCTTTTGACCCATTTTAATAACAATCTTTATCAGTTTCCTCACTTGATGCTGGTTCATGAATATATCATTGCCCCATATGCAGAAAGGGTCGAAGTGTGGATCTTTGGCAATGACATGTGTACCTAAAAGCACCAAGTTAATATTAGAAGTTAAACAACAATTGCAAAATGATGTAGTACAACACTCCCTCCATCCCATTATATAAGATTTTATACACGTATATCTAGACATCATCAGAACATTAACGTAACACTCTTCCTTGTTGCTATGTAGCCTGGGATTGCATATTTAGTCATTCAGTACAATGCATCTTTTTATGTAGCCTCAGAGATATTAAATATGGCCCTAGTTAACCTGTTGATAAATGGGTTACAGCTATATCCAGTGAAATGTCTGATTCGACGATTAATCCCTTATCAGCCCCCAGGCTATGTGGTACCAGCTACCAAGATCCTGAACAGTGAGTACATATAAGCAATGCGATGAAACTAACCTCGATGGAAAAAACAGCATTGTTCTCAATATTGTCCTGTATGAGTACATATAAAGGCATGTTAAGCACAACATGCTAAACATCAACCAAATATATCCATGGTAGACAACATAATCTACAAAATAGCTTCAGTGTGCAGGCTTAAGCACGCTAGTTAAGCAAAACAAGAAGTGGAAAGGTGTGTTAACTGCATCAGGTATAACATTTATAAACAAGCAAATAGTCATTCAAACTGGTATTGTGCAGGTCTAAAGTACACTAATTATTGTTAAAAAAATGAAAAGGCATGTTAACTTCAATATCCTTAACAGCAACCAAATATCGCAATTCATAGTGGTATTGTTGAAACTGTTATTGATGAGATTGAATTGCACGGCAAATAGTTGCACATATAGAGCATCACATTGTGAAGAACTGAAATAAACAAGGCATAAGGCCATCTCTAGCCGATCCTTTAAAATTTAAAGGACTAAAACAATTAGTGGATATATATATATACTCCAGCCATTTTTGACCGTTTCTAGTTGATCGCCTAAACTTAATGTTGTAAACTTCAATTTGATCATGTTCAAAGCAGGTTCAACCGAAAGTATCATGCGTTCAAACATAAACATAGATAGTTTTGCATAACCGAACATAAAACATAAATTTAAACTAAGCTAAACTACTCTCAGTCAAAGTAGAGGTCGAGCCAATCCTTCCACGTCAGGTACGGTGTGCCACGAGCCGCGTCCGAGCCAGTGCCATCATCGGGGTCGTTGGGGAAGGCACTCCTCCACTCGTCGATGTCGATCTCCTCGTCCTCGCCGCCCACCTGGACGCCCTTCGTGCCATCGTACTCGCTGCCTTCGACCTCGTCATCGGAGGAGAGCGCGATAACCTCGCCGCCCTCCACGCCGACAAAGATCGCCCGCTCCGCCTCCATGAGCTCCGGGTGCTGCCGGCGGAGCTCTTGCATGTAGTCCTCGTCGGTGGCCTCGGCCTTGAGGCGCTCCCATGCCTCACGGTCCTCCCACGCCATAGCCGAGCTCACCACCTTTGGCTTCAGTGCAACAAGGTGGACCGAACGTGTGCCAAAGGGGAAATTGAGCCTAGCTGCCACGCCGTGGTAGAGGACCTGCCAACGGTTGTACTCCATGGCCGCAAGCTTAGCCGTGTGGAAGCTACCGAGCCACCGGAGGGTGTGGGTCTCCCGATCTGTAATCTCGGTGACCCACATCCCCCACCGCTGCTGCCGAACCCCGAGGTAGGACCTCGTCAGCTGTCGGGTCCGAGGGAGGATGCAGAAGTCCTCGAACCGGTGTAGGGGTGTGGCGGCGGGCGGATCGGGGGACCGGCGACAGAGAATTGATAAAGAGCCCGCGAAGGACAACTGGGACACCTCGTCGGCCACCTCGCCGGCGTCGGGTGAAGAGGCTGCGATAAACCTCTCTTGGGCCATTGGCTCCTCGAGCTCCCCGACACATAGGCAGAGGTTGAGGATGGAGGCGGCGGTGATGGTGGTGACCTATCAATGGTTACGGGGGCGGTGTGTGCCGGTGAGCGCAGGTTATGTGGAGTGTGTGGTGTGTGTGGAGGGGGTGGGGGGGTTAAGGTGGTGTTTGAGGAAATACCGTGGCAATTGAAAATTTTACTAGGCGGGAGTAACAAGATGGGGGCTACTGAAAATTTGGATCAAGGGCGAGCAAATATTTTTTAGATTGCGAGGGATGGAGAGGCGGGAGTATTTGGGGAGCGAGCTAGTGTGCTTGACACGCCGACTGTGGACTGTAGCCCATGCACCTTCTCGCGTAAGCCATAGGCGTACTATACACCGACGGTGCTCCAGGATATTTTGTACTGCATCTCACATGGTTGGTGATAATAAACTGTGTGGGATCTACTTGATTTTTCATTTTGATTTGAATTACATAATGGGGTCACAACGGCAATGGACAGTGTTTGTATTGCTAGACCTTTTATCTTGCAGTGAACATGCAAATATATGTGTGTCATAGAAAAATTGGAATTATTCAGGGTTCGTATGAAAATTTTATACATTAAATTGGTTTTCTAGCAATTTCAGGTGCACAATTCAAAATTAAAGCACATGTTGTAGTCCATAAAAATGGGTTGCAAAATCAAATGTTTGTCCTTGGTTGCAAACTTAGGTGTGACACCCCGATAGTTAAACTACAGTAAACCCATGTTAATGATGCTAGGTCATCATAATTAAAAATTTGCTAATCCTAACTTGCTAAGCTAAGTTCAAATTCAGATCCCCAAGACAAGTCAAACATTTATTTCTACAAAATGTCAAGTAAAAATGTTTGATGGGTTCCAAATATTCACTAACTAATTGTCATGTGAGAATTAACATCTTTCATAATATAAAAATGCCCCTGGATATTAAAACAGTGGACCAACAACATTTTTTAATCCCAGTTAAGAATAAACTCAAACTTAATAAGTTATTTTTGGGCCCGGACTTTTGTGGCAGTGCAAAATAATGCATAGTAATTATATGGCAAGGTTTCACTTTTTACAAAAGTAATTGGATACAAAAATAAAATACAAAACAGTAGCTAGATAAGAAAACAGAAAAGAATACAAAAATGAAACAAAGATAAAAGATCGTGGCGTGGAGGGGCGGCCGTGGCGGCCATCCGCCGACCATGGATGTGCGTGGCGTCCATCCCCCCCCCCCCCCCCCCCCCCCCCCCCCCTCACGCCTACAAGACCCCCCTCGCCCCCTCTCGAACCCTAGTTCGCCCCCTGCCTCTCCTGCTACTCCCCATTCTCGCCCCTCTTCTCGATTTGGAGGGAACCGAGCACACCGTCGTCGTGGCCGACGACCTCCCCGGCGCTTGAGTATACGTCCAGGGGCTCCATCATCCTCGTCTTCTTCACCCTCGACAAAGGGATCGAGCTAGGAGGCCACGTTCGCCCGCCATCGCCATCGTCTTCCTCGCATACACCAACGTTCGTTGGCAGATGCTGCTGCTCCGGGCCCTCTCCGACCTCACCCACGGCCTCAATGTGAGTTCCTCTGCCGATTCCTCCACTTTTCCGGCTCAATCCATCATCGTAATCGCTTGCAATCACTATGACCGCCATGGCCGGAGTGTTGTGTTCGCGAGTGTGCTCGCCTTCTTCTGACCGCGGCCACACGAGCACCCCACGCCTCCTGCGGTTACCTATGGACCCGCGCGCGCCTGCCCCATGCCCTCGCGCCCACGCATTGCTCGTGCCCGCCTTGTCGTCCGCTCGTATGCAGCTGCTGCTCTCGGCTGCTACTGCTCGCTACTACTGTGCTGCTGCTCTACTTGGCTGCTGCCGCTGCATCGAGCGCCTCAAGCCCCCGCCTCTGCCTCGCAGTCGCATGCCCCGCCGGAGCCTGCACCTCGTTCGACCTCTCCTTGTCCGTGCCTGACTCTACGCTCGTCCGCTCTGGTTCCTCCTCCCCGCTCGACCCGCCCGCTCGCCCACGGTGCATCCGCCCGGGCCGCGCTGCTCAACTGCCCTCTAGCCGCGCGGCCGCCGCCGCCTACCCCTGCCCTTGGCCGCGTCCACGACCCCCCTGGGCTCTCCGGGCCGTGCCAGCCTTCCCTAGCCGAGCCCCGCTGTGGCTCGCCGCTGGCCGTGTCGTTCCCGCTGCGTGCCTGCGTGCGCTGAATCCCCCCTGCGCCCGGCTGTGCCCTGGCTAGTGGGGCTGGGACAAATAAAAAAAGAGAAAGAAAAGAAATAGGATAATAAATAAATAATAATAATGACGAGACACTTACATGTGAGGCCCACATGTACTGTTCATGTGTATAAGATTGGCTGAGTCAGCTGCTGACTTAGCACTGGGGACCCACCTGGAATGCACACAGTAAGAGATGTTGGGTACACTTCTGTGTACCCATAGCATTTACTAATTATATTGTTTAGTTATTAAAATTCCTAAAATTGATTAAAACTTTGAAAATTAATATAAAATAATCCGTAACTCAGATGAAAATACTTTGTACAAGAAAGTTGCTCAGAACGACGAGACGAATCCAAATGCGCCGTCCGTTTGTCACCCACACGTCCCTAGCATAGCGAACATGCAATATTCCACCTACGGTTCATCTGTCCGAAAACGCGAAACACCGGGGATACTTTCCCGGATGCTTCCCCCCTTCGCTGGTATCACCTACTACCGCGTTAGGGCACACCTAGCACCGCTTATTGTCATGTCATGCATCGTCATGCTTTTGTATATTTATTGTTTCTTCCCCCTCTTCTCTTCGGTAGACTACGAGACCGCCGCCCATGCTGCCCCGGTCGACTATGGTGTTGACGACCCCTCCTTGCCAGAGCAACCAGGCAAGCCCCCCCTGATCACCAGATATCGCCTATTCCTTCCCTCTATTGCTTGCATTAGAGTAGTGTAGCACATTACTGTTTCGTTTAATCCTATTCTGTTGCATAGCATGTCATTGTTGCTACAGTTGTTGATACCTTACCTGAAAGCCTAAATGCTTAGTATAGAGTGCTAGTTTATCATCTGTGGCCCTACATTCCCGTCCGTCTGCCATGCTATACTATCGGGCCGTGATCACTCGGGAGGTGATCACGGGTATATACTATACATACATATTTAATATTCGGGTGGTGAATAAGTCGGGTCAGCTCGTAGAGTACCCGCAAGTGCTTCAGAGATGGGGGCCAAAGGGGCAGGTGGTTCCATCCAGGTAGTGATGGGCCTGGGTTCCTGTCGGTGTCAAAACCGGCGGATCTCGGGTAGGGGGTCCCGAACTGTGCGTCTAGGCGGATGGTAACAGGAGACAAGGGACACGATGTTTTTACCCAGGTTTGGGCCCTCTCGATGGAGGTAAAACCCTACTCCTACTTGATTAATATTGATGATATGGGTAGTACAAGAGTTGATCTACCACGAGATCAGAGAGGCTAAACCCTAGAAGCTAGCCTATGGTATGATTGTTGTTCGTCCTACGGACTAAAACTCTCCGGTTTATATAGACACCGGAGAGGGCTAGGGTTACACAGAGTCGGTTACAATGGGAGGAGATCTTCATATCGAATCGCCAAGCTTGCCTTCCACGCCAAGGAAAGTCCCATCCGGACACGGGACGAAGTCTTCAATCTTGTATCTTCATAGTCCGGGAGTTCGGCCAAAGGTCATAGTCCGGCTATCCGGACACCCCCTAATCCGGGACTCCCTCAGTAGCCCCCGAACAAGGCTTCAATGACGATAAGTCCGGCGCGCAAGTTTGTCTTCGGCATTGCAAGGCGGGTTCTTCTCCAAATCCCATGTACCTGTCGAATAGTGTCCGGCTTCTAGCGCGTGCTGCTCTCCTCAGCTTATGTGCCCAATAATGACCATCTTCCACGTGTCAAACGAATGCGAAAAGCCAGGGAGTTTTTTTCATTTACCCCCCCCCCCCCGTCCGCGTAAATGATCCGCCCATAAAAGAGACAGGGATCTAGATCAAATTCACACCACCTTCCCTCCGCGAGTATTCATCAGAGCGCTTTCGACAGAGATCCATTCCACCATGGCCGGTCGAAGCAGCTCCTCCTCTCGCCTCTCCAGCCCTCGGCCCGGAGATTGGGAGCGGTGTTCCGTCCCGCATAGCAAGCTAGTAGTGCTTCAATCCAAGGGGCTCTTCCCCCCAGCATATATGGTCCCAGTTCGAGCCGGGATTGCCACCTATAGCGGCGGAGAGCAGGCGGAGAGCGTCCCCAATCCCTCTCAAGGAGAGCGGGTATGCCTAGTCCCTTATTTAATAAGAGTACTCAGATTTCCAATTCATCCGTTCCTCCGAGGGCTACTGGAGTTTTACGGCCTCCAGCTACACAACCTCACACCTTCCTCCGTACTGCATATTACGGGCTTCGTGGCCCTCTGCGAGCTGTTTCTGGGCATCGAGGCCCATTTCGCGTTGTGGAAGAGGTTGTTCTGCCTTGTGCCCCACTCTCAGGAGGGGTCAATTTCTCAGGTGGGCGGAGCCGAACTATGGTGCATCGCCGGGACCGGATATCTATCCAGAACCCCAAAGAAGGCGTCTGAGGACTGGCCTTTGGAATGGTTTTATATGGACGACGTCCCCCTACCGGACACTGTACGGATCGGCCTCCCTGAGTTCAATAACGCTCCGTTGAAGAAACGCCTGAGCTGGCGCCCACGGAACCCTTAGAGGGAAATTGACAGGGACATCCTTTACCTGATGAGCCAGATAAGGTTGTTGGCTCATTCCGGACTTACCATGATTGAGGTCATGGCCACATGCATTACGCGGGGGGTGCAGCCGCTTCAGTACAGAGGCCACCCCATGTGGGATTTCAACGGGGAGGACGACGCCACCCGGTGCGGTCGCAAGGGGCAGGATTCTGCTGCCACTCTAACGAAGATCTTATCCGCTTTGTACAAGGGAGAAGAAGAGGAATTCCTCCGTGTCAACCCACGGGGCGGATTCTCCATGTACAATCCTCCAAGCTGGGTGAGCAAACATTTTCACCTGCCTACCTGTTTTCAAATTCCCATAATTGAGTACTTAGTCTAGCAATTTTAACGCAGGAGCTGCGCCAGACTGTGAAGGAGATAAACAGCCCTCCTCCACAACCCGAGGACCCGGAACGGTCCCTCGACCCAGACTCCCAAGAGGACCTAGACTTATGTGTGGAGCTAATTGATGGGGTGTTTCACCAATTGAATAAGGACAATACCTTAGTGGCCATTACGGCCGACTATCCCGGACTACTTCCAGCCTCAAAGGTAACCGAGACCGAAGTCCCAGTACTTTCAAGAGGATCCATCCATGCTTTATTTTAATTGTCATAAACCAATAGTGTTTTGTTTTGCAGGGGAAATCCTTGAGGCGGAGGGCCGAGCCCGCGGTGGGTAGCCAACAAGGGCCATTGAAGCCAGGCGGGCTAAAAAGGAGTGCGGACTGGATCGAGACTCCGGCGCAATGGTACGGCACGCAACTTTAATGCCTAGGGTTTATGCCCTTAAGTCATACTAACGCTCATGCTCTCCTCAGGAAGAAGAGCGCCCGCCAGACTATATCCACCGGCCAGGCTGCAAGGCCGAGTTCGGAAGCGGAGGCGAACACGGGGCACGCACCGGACGTTCCTCCGACAGAGGACGCGGGCGGGCTATCTGCCACCCATTCAGAGGTGGAGAGTGCAATGAACCACAGGCGTCGCTGGATTGTTCTTCGTGACGCATGTTTTTCCCAAGAGGCGTTGGACGCCTTTAATACGGGAGATGCGTACCTCCGTGCCGCTCAAAATGGTCTAGCCAGAGCCACAGAGCAGTATGCGAAAGACATACGGGTGAGTAAATCTGATGGTTATATATGTCAGTAGCCCCCGAGACTTGAAACAGTTAAGATAACTGATTTAAGGATCATATGTTATGCAGGATCTTACAAAAAAGAATACGCAACTATCCCAGGAGCTGGAAGAGTGCAAGGCCCAACTCGAGGCCGCACTGGCCGCTTCAGAGAATGCCAAGGGGACCCCCTCTGGTAATATATGCTTCGAAAGATAATTCTGTTGTGAAGTGTGGCATGTGTGCAATTCTAACAATAACAGTGCAGATGGGGCCGGAGTGAATCCAGACAAGCAACAACTCCTGCGCCAGTTAAAGGCCGGCGAGAGCGTGCTGACGAGGGTGAGGCAAGAGAAGAACAAGCTTCAAGACGCCAATACCCAGCTGGGCGAGGAACTAAAGGATGTTCGTGCTTAGCTGTCTGATTCCGTAAAGGATAATCGGCGACTTCGACGCGGCATTTTTAGTAAGTGCTTAAACGACTCTTCGAAAAAAGAGTTCGGCGAGGAAGTCGAATGACAGAGCTATGTCTGCAGATATGCTGACACGTCGTCCTACGGAGGAAATGCCCGGTTCAGCGGGGGACCTTCTTCCCGAGCTATTGCAACTGCACGAACGAGTTCGGCAGGCGATGCAAGGCGTCGTCCAGGCTATGTGGCCATCCCTCTCCATGCCCGAAGGCCTTGGAGAGCTTGCAGAGAAGCTGAAGGGAGTGCGGAAGCGCTTCCAGTTATGGAAGATATCGGCCTGCCGTCAAGGTGCCAGGGAGGCCTGGGCCATGGTGAAGACTCGGTACACGAAGGCTGACCCAAACCACATGGCCGAGGTCGGCCCTGTGGGGCCTGACGGAAAGGAGACCCCTGTCAGTTTAGTGTATGGCTAGGTAGAGTTGGCTTCCAAGTATTCCCAACAGGACTGTAAATTAGACAGCCTGTTGGATGGTATTGAAGAAGAATATACCTAGTCAAATTGACTATGTAATTTAAAATGACATGTAAAATGCCTTCTAGCCGGATTGTAGATCGTTTGTCATTGCGGACCTTTTCGCTTCAACCTCTGGACCCGATAGTCCGGAGTGTGTCCGAATACCCTCTCGATTATGTAAGAACCGGGGCATGCATGGAGACGAGGCGTAGGGGTCATAAGTGCTTTAGCAGACAAGTGCCCAACTAGTTATGTTATATTACATGGTTAGTAAGAAACATCTTCCAGGGAGAATAGTTCAGTTAGGGGTTCCTTTCCCTCGGAGGCATGCCCTAAAGTGCATGTACGGACTGCGAAAAGAAAGCAGAAAAGCATTTGGGGGCAGATAAATAGACAAATGAAAAATCATCTTTTAGTTCACCGACCGAATATTCCCTTAAGAACGCTAGCTTTCGGCTTCACCCAGTCTGAGGTACACATCCGGCTGACCCGGTAGTAACAATCGCAGAGGTGCTCCCTTTACCACCTAGCCGAACAAACGGGAACGTAGGGGTAAGCACAGGAGCCAGGCAACCCAGCTTGGCCAAAACTTAAGTCATATCGATGCATATAATGGTGCATAAAAGGTTCATGCGGAAGTGTCACACATGTTTTGGGCATGAGGCCCGTTTATATAAGCTTCTGATAAAGAAGCCCCCAGGTATAATGAGCGCGGGTGGCGCGTCAAGTATGTGCGAACAACGCGCAGGCAAGCCCCCAAAGGCTTGGGAGAAAAGGGAGGGAGAAGGAGAGAAATACCAGGCAGCTAATTTGAAATAAGTAATAAAAAAAGGGACAGAGGAAAGAGATGAACACAGAGTCCAGCGCTAGGCGTAGAATCTTCGTAGGCGTGTTGCGTTCCATGGGTTCGGCTCGAGTCGGTTGTCCGATGCGTTTCGCAGATGGTATGCTCCACCAGTCAGGACTTGGTCGATTATGAAGGGACCCTCCCATTTGGGCTTTAGTTTGTCCTTTTTCTTGTCCGGCAGGCGTAGAACTAGTTTGCCAATGTTATAAGTTTTGGCCTGTACTTCTCTGCTGTGATATCTTTGAGCCTGCTGTTGATAGAATGCGGAACGGGCTATTGCCACGTCGCGCTCCTCCTCCAATGCGTCCAAGCTGTCCTGCCGATCGAGCTCGGCTTCTCTTTCTTCGTACATGCACACGCGAGGTGAGTCATGAATTATGTCGCAAGGCAGGACTGCCTCTGCGCCGTATACCATAAAAAATGGTGTGAATCCGGTAGTGCGATTCGGCGTGGTCCGCAGCCCCCAGAGTACGGAGTCAAGCTCCTCTACCCAGTGTGTGTTAGATTCCTTGAGGGATTGCACTAGTATGGGTTTGATGCTGCTCATGATGAGACCGTTGGCTCGCTCGACTTGAGCGTTAGTTTGTGGGTGATAGACTGAAGCGTAGTCGAGCTTAATGCCCATGTTTTTGCACCAGAGTTTAACTTCGTCGGCCGTAAAGTTTGTGCCGTTGTCAGTGATGATGTGGTGGGGGACGCTGTAATGGTGTACAACCCCGGATATGAAGTCTATCACCGGTCCGGATTCGGCTGTCTTAACAGGCTTGGCCTCTATCCATTTTGTGAATTTGTCCACCATGACCAGTAGATATTTTTGCTTGTGGGTTCCTCCTTTAAGGGGTCCAACCATGTCAAGCCCCCAGACCACAAAAGGCCAGGTAATGGGTATGCTTCGTAGAGCGATAGGCAGCATGTGGCTTTGATTAGCGAATAATTGGCAACAGACGCATCGCTGGACTAAGTCCTGAGCGTTTGCACGGGTCGTCGGCCAATAAAATTCGGTACGGAAGGCCTTGCTCACAAGGGCTCGGGCTGCGGCATGGTGCCCGCCGAGTCCGGTGAGAATTTCAGCCAGAAGGTTCCGCCCTTCCTCTTCGAAGATACATCTTTGAAGGACTCCGGTGGTGCTTTTCTTATAAAGCTCTCCTTCGTGGACTTTATAGGCTTTAGATCGCCGCACTATGCAGCGTGCCTCATTTTGGTCCTCGGGAAGTTCCTGCCTAGTTAAGAAGGCTAAGAATGGCTCTATCCCCGGGGCAATTACTGCCATTATTACGTGGGCTGAGGGTGTGACTTCATTGACGGAGTCTTCAGTTGTGTCAGGGTGTTCGGGGTCAGGTGATGCGGCCAGGTCCGGATTGTGATTTCCGGATTCACCTTCCCACTGTACGGATGGCTTGAATAGCCTTTCCAGGAAAATGTTGGGGGGGACTGCATCGCGCTTTGCGCTGATGCATGCCAGGACGTCTGCTGCCTGATTATTTTCCCGGGCTATATGGTGGAATTCCAGCCCTTCGAACCGAGCTGACATATTTAGGACGGCGTTGCGATAAGCTGCCATTTTCGGATCTTTGGCATCAAAGTCCCCGTTTATTTGGGATATCGCGAGGTTCGAATCCCCGTGCACCTCTAGGCGTTGAATGCCAATGGAGACTGCCATCCGGAGGCCATGTAGCAGGGCCTCGTATTCGGCTGCATTGTTGGAGTCCGTACACATTATCTGGAGTACATATTGAACTATATCTCCTGTTGGGGACGTCAAGACGACGCCAGCCCCCAGACCCGCCAGCATTTTGGAGCCGTCGAAGTGCATGGTCCAGTTGGAATATGTGCCGTACTCTTTAGGGAGTTCGGCTTCAGTCCATTCAGCGACAAAGTCGGCCAAGGCTTGCGACTTGATGGCTCGCCGTGGCTTATATGTTATGTCGAACGGGAGGAGCTCAATGGCCCATTTGGCAATCCGGCCCGTTGCGTCGCGGTTGTTTATGATATCGTTAAGAGGTACTTCGGAGGCTACTATTATCGAACACTCTTGAAAGTAGTGTCGTAGCTTCCGGGATGCCATGAACACTGCGTATGCTATTTTTTAGTAATGCGGGTACCGGGACTTGCATGGAGTGAGGAAAGTGGACATGTAGTACACTGGTTTCTGGACAGGGAATTTGTGTCCATCCGTTTCTCGTTCAATGACGAGGACTGCGCTTATAACTTGGTGAGTTGCCGCGATGTATAACAACATTGGTTCGCCGATGCTAGGCGCGGCCAGGACAGGGTTTGTTGCCAGTATGGCTTTTATTTCTTCGAGTCCGGCCGTGGCGGCATCCGTCCACTAGAAGTGTTCGGTGCGCTGGAGGAGGCGGTAAAGGGGTAATGCCTTTTCCCCCAAACGGGAGATGAAGCGGCTTAGAGCCGCCACGCATCCAGTCAATTTTTGTATTTGCTTGAGATCTTTTGGAATATCCAATTGTGACATAGCTCGGATCTTGGCTGGGTTTGCTTGAATTCCTCTATGGATACGATGAAGCCCAAGAGCTTTCCGACTGGTACGCCGAAGACGCATTTTTCCAGGTTAAGCCTAATGTCATATGTTCGGAGGTTATCGAACGTGAGCCTCAAGTCATCTATTAGAGTTTCGACGTGTTTGGTTTTGACGACCACATCATCCACGTACGCTTCAACCGTTTTGTCGATCTGGTTGGCCAGACATATCTGAATCATGCACTGATATGTTGCGCCGGCGTTTTTGAGCCCCGAAGGGCATTGTGTTGAAGCAGAATGGGCCGTATGGGGTGATGAATGCTGTTGCGGCTTGGTCTGACTCTGCCATCTTGATTTGGTGGTAGCCAGAGTATGCATCGAGGAAACACACTAAATCGTGTCCTGCAGTGGCGTCGATGATTTGATCAATGCGGGGGAGGGGGAATGGATCCTTCGGGCAGGCCTTATTTAGGTCTTTGAAATTGATGCATAGGCGCCAGGATTTGTCCTTCTTTGGTACCATTACTAGGTTTGCTAGCCTGTCCGGATGTTTTATATCTCTGATGAATCCGGCTTCCAGTAGTTTGGCTAGCTCCTCTCCCATGGCTTGTCTCTTAGGTTCGGAGAAATGCCGAAGAGTCTGCTTAACGGGCTTGAATCCTTTTAGGATGTTCAGGCTGTGCTCGGCCAGCCTGCGTGGGATTCCTGGCATGTCTGAAGGGTGCCAGGCAAAAATGTCCCAATTTTCTCGTAGGAATTCTCTGAGTGCGGCGTCTACATCAGGGCTTAGTTGTGCCCCGATGGAGGCCGTTTTTGTAGTGTCCGTTGGATGGACTTGGAACTTGACTATTTCGTCTGCCGGCTTGAAGGAGGTGGACTTGGATCTTTTGTCGAGTATCACATCGTCCCTGTCCACCGTGGAGCGCAACACAGTTAGTTCCTAGGGCGCCAGGGCTTCGGATAATGCCTCGAGGGCCAGTGCGGCTGTCTTATTTTCGGCACGGAGCGCTGTGTCTGGATCACTAGCAAGAGTGATGATTCCGTTGGGTCCGGGCATTTTGAGCTTCATGTACCCGTAATGGGGTATAGCTTGAAAAATTGTGAATGCTTCTCGCCCTAACAGAGCGTGATATCCGCTGCTAAACGGGGCCACTTGAAATGTGACCTCCTCGGATCTGTAATTATCCGGCGTGCCGAACACCACATCCAGTGTGATTTTCCCTGAACAGCACGCTTCCCGGCTGGGGATTATTCCGCTAAAGGTTGTATTGCTTCGCTCAATGCGGCTCCAGTCTATTTCCATTTTACGCAGGGTTTCCTCATAGATGAGGTTCAATCCGCTGCCACCGTCCATGAGTACCTTTGTAAGCCGGAAGCCGTCCACTATCAGACTGAGGACCAGTGCGGCTGGTGCTCGGGCTGTCCGGAATTTAGGTTCGTCACTGGCATTAAAGGTAATAGCCGTGTCACTCCATGGGTTTATTGTCGCTACTTGGTAGACTTTGGTAAGTCTGCGGAGCGTTCCTTTCCTCGCATTGTTTGATGCGAAAGTCTCGAAGACTGTTGACACCGTACTGGCATTTCTGGGGTGGTGCTCTGCGGATTCTGGAGTTAGAAGCTCCTCGCCACTTCTGGCCACTTGCCGGAGTATCCAACATGCTCTAAGGCTATGAGTTGGTGTGACGCCCTCTATATTATGAATTTTACAGGGTCCATTGAGCCATCCCTCTAGTACGGTTCCATACCCTATAGAGGGTTTTTGCTCTTTGCTCTTTGGCCCAGGTGTCTGGCGATAATGCGCCCTTTTGTTCTGGACTGAGATTGTATTCGGGGTCGGATTGTCCCAGAATTTTGTTTTGGTTTTCCGAATGCTTTCTGTCACACAGTACTTTCGTACTATGGATGTCAAGTCGGCGAAGCGTGTAATTTCGCGGCGACTTATGGCGTTGAGGATTCCGATGTCTGTGCAGTTGTTATAGAAGGATGAAATTGCATCCCTCTCGCGACAGTCCTTTATACTGTTCATAACCAGGAGGAATCTGGCCCAGTAATGGTGTACTGTTTCCCTGGGCTCTTGCCGAATTTGGGATAGATCCCTTATATTTGGGTGGGCGGGTGGATTTAAATCCGGAACCTCGCCTGATCTAAGACTCAGGGGCCAAGAAATTTCCGAACTCGGAAGCTTGTTTTCTTGGTTGTTATCCAATGAATCAGGCCCGCTGCCTGACTTTAGGGGCTTGGGCGACGTCCTCCCCTCCTCAGATGTCCGGCTTGGAGGGATCAGGAATCCGGACACATCTGGTCCTAAGGATGGGTGAAGATTCGCCGCATCGTTCCTCCACCACTTCAACATGGTGGGTGACCTGGGGAGAGTCAATCTCTCTCAGATCGGGTTTAAGCCCAATCTGGCCGTAATCTGTAGCGACTCCCAGGGCGGCGATGTGATCGAAGAGCTCGTTTGAGGAAAAGAGCTCCATCGGATCTAACTGCTCGGCGAGTTCCGAGCTGATGTGGAGATTGCTTTCGATGACCCGAGAGGTCATCGTCGGCGCGGCCGCCGAACAGGCGGTCATCAAAAAACTGCCTAGCCGGAGATTTTGGTCGACAGCCAAATCTCCTTTAGCAACAACATCGTCTTTAAAGACGGGGTGCGGCATCCTTCCTGACGGTGACGACACAGAGGAACTCTCAATGAAAGCACCAACGTCGGTGTCAAAACCGGCGGATCTCGGGTAGGGGGTCCCGAACTATGCGTCTAGGCGGATGGTAACAGGAGACAAGAGACATGATGTTTTTACCCAGGTTCGGGCCCTCTCGATGGAGGTAAAACCCTACTCCTACTTGATTAATATTGATGATATGGGTAATACAAGAGTTGATCTACCACGAGATCAGTGAGGCTAAACCCTAGAAGCTAGCCTATGGTATGATTGTTGTTCGTCCTATGGACTAAAACTCTCCGGTTTATATAGACACCGGAGAGGGCTAGGTTACACAGAGTCGGTTGCAATGGGAGGAGATCTTCATATCGAATCGCCAAGCTTGCCTTCCACGCCAAGGAAAGTCCCATCCGGACACGGGACGAAGTCTTCAATCTTGTATCTTCATAGTCCGGGAGTCCGTCCAAAGGTCATAGTCTGGCCATCCGGACACCCCCTAATCCAGGACTCCCTCAGTTCCCAACAGCCCCCTGATGGTTACTTTGTGGCGGAGCGATAGGGCAGGTTGAGACCACCTAGGAGAGAGGTGGGCCTGGCCCTGGTCGGCGTTCGCGGTTACTTCATAATAACATGCTTAACGAGATCTTGGTATTTGATCCGAGTCTGGCCACTGGCCTATACGCACTAACCAACTATGCGGGAATAGTTATGGGCACTCGATGTCGTGGTATCAGCCGAAGCCTTCTTGACGACAACGACTGAGGGGCGCTGATACGTCTCCAATGTATCTATAAGTTTTTATTGTTCCGTGCTATTATATTACCTGTTTTGGATGTTTATGGGCTTTATTTTACACATTATTATCTTTTTTGGGACTAACCTACTAACCGGAGGCCCGGCCCATATTGCTGTTTTTTGCCTATTTCAGTATTTCGAAGAAAAGGAATATCAAACAAAGTCCAAACGGAATGAAACCTTCGGAAGTGTGATTTTTGGAATGAACAGGATCCAGAGGACTTGGAGTGCAAATCAAGAAGCAGCTGAGGTGGCCACGAGAGGGTAGCCCCCCCCCCTATAGGGTGCGCCCCCTGTCTCATGGGCCCCTCGGCCGACCACCGACGTACTTCTTCCTCCTATATAAGCCTACATACCCCAAAAACATCCAGGGAGCCACCAAAGAAATATTTCCACCACCGTAACCTTCTGTATCCGTGAGATCCCATCTTGGAGCCGTCGCCGGTGTTCTGCCAGAGGGGGATTCCACCACAGAGGGCTTCTACATCAACACCATATCCCTTTCGATGAGTTGTGAGTAGTTTACCATAGACCTTCAGGTCCATAGTTATTAGCTAGATGGCTTCTTCTCTCTTTTTGGATCTCAATACAATGTTCTTCCCCTCTCTTGTGGAGATCTATTCGATGTAATCTCTTTTTGCGGTGTGTTTATCGAGATCCGATGAATTGTGGGTTTATGATCAAGTTTATCTATGGATAATAACTGAATCTTCTCTGAATTCTTTTATATGATTGAGTTATCTTTGCAAGTCTCTTCGAATTATCGGTTTGGTTTGGCCTACTAGATTGAACTTTCTTGCCATGGGAGAAGTGCTTAGCTTTGGGTTCAATCTTGCGGTGTTCTTACCCAGTGACAGAAAGGGTTGCAAGACACGTATTGTATTGTTGCCATCAAGGATAAAAAGATGGGGTTTATATCATATTGCTTGAGTTTATCCCTCTACATCATGTCATCTTGCTTAATGCATTACTCTGTTCTTATGAACCTAATACTCTAGATGCCTGCTGGATGGCGGTCGATGTGTGGAGAATAGTAGTAGATGCAGGCAGGTGTTGGTATACTTGTTGCGGACGTGATGCCTATATACATGATCATGCCTAGATAATCTCATAAATATTCTCTTTTCTATCAATTGATCAATAGTAATTTGTTCACCCACCGTAATACTTATGCTATCTTGAGAGAAGCCACTAGTGAAACCTATGGCCCCCGGGTCTATCTCTTATCATATTTGCTTCCAATCTACTTCTATTTGCATCTTTATTTTCTGCATCTATATTATAAAATACCAAAAATATATTTATCTTATGTTATTATTTCTATCAGATCTCACTTTCGCAAGTGGCCGTGAAGGGATTGACAACCCCTTTATCGCGTTGGTTGTGAGTTCTTTGTTTGTTTGTGTAGGTTCTTGGGACTTGTGAGGAGCCTCCTACTGGATTGATACCTTGGTTCTCAAAAACTGAGGGAAATACTTACGCTACTATTGCTGCATCACCCTTTCCTCTTCAAGGAAACCAATGCAAGCTCAAGACGTAGCAAGAAGGATTTCTATCACCATTGCCGGGGAGGTCTTCGCTCAAGTAAAGACATACCAAGTACCCATTACAAACTCATCTCCCTCGCATTTACATTATTTGCCATTTGCCTCTCTCTCCCCCACTTCACCCTTGCCGTTTTATTCGCCCTCTCTTTCCCAATCTCATCCTCTCTTTCGTTTGCCTCCTTCTGTTTGCTTGTGTGCCTATGTGTCCTTATGGCTTTGCCTAAGAGTACCGACCTCCTTAGAAGGATGGATGAGATTGAATCGAATATTAGAAGCTTTATGAATTTGCAATTTGAGCATAATAATTTCTTCAGAAAAGAGCTTAAAGAACGAAAAGGGTTTTTGAGTTTTATGAATAAGGAGCTTGATGATATGGACAAAGAATTTTATGGTGTGAATGCTCAAATTACCCGGCTTGAAAATGCTATAGCCAAAATCTCTGATAAGCAAGCCACCTTAGTTAATAAGATGGCTGCCAAACCAGAAAAGTTAGATGAAAATAATGATGAAGATCTTAAAGTTATTGATGTGTCCCCTATTAGATCTTTGTTTTGCAATGGAAAATTATGGGATTGAAGATGAGTCAACTTTACCTAAAAGGCGTTCCAAAAACTCGGAGTTTTTAGATCTTGATGCTAAACTTGGTAAAAGTGGGATTGGAGTGGTCAGACTTTAAATAGCATTGAACCCACTATCTCAGATTTCAAGGAATTTGATTATGGTAATTGTTCTTTAGAAGGTTGTATTTCCTTGTTGCAATCCATTGTTAATTCTCCTCATGCTTATAGTCAAAATAAAGCTTTTACCAAACATATCATTGATGCCTTGATGCAATCTTATGATGAAAAACTTAATTTGGAAGTTTCTATACCTAGAAAACTTAATGATGAGTGGGAACCTACTATAAAGATTAGAATTAAAGATCATGAGTGTTTTGCTTTGTGTGATTTGGGTGCTAGTGTTTCCATGATTCCAAAAACTTTATGTGATATTCTAGGTTTCCATGATCTTGATAATTGCTCTTTAAATTTGCACCTTGCGGATTTCACCATTAAAAGCCAATAGGAAGGATCAATGATGTCCTTATTGTTGCAAATAGAAATTTGGTGCTCGTTGATTTTATCGTTCTTGATATAGATTGCAATCTTTCTTGCCTATTATTCTTGGTAGACCTTTCCTTAGAACGATTGGTGCAATTATTGATATGAAGGGAAATTAGATTCCAACTTCCATTAAAGAAAGGCATGGAGCACTTTCCAAGAAAGAAAGTCAAATTACCTTATGAATCTATCATGCGAGCTATCTATGAACCAAGTGTCAAAGATGGCACTACTTAGATCTATCTTCGCTTTTATGGCTAGCTAGGGGCGTTAAACGATAGCGCTAGTTGGGAGGCAACCCAATTTTGTTTACGTTCTTTGTTTTTGTTCCTGTTTAGTGATAAATTTTGCTTCTACTTTATGTTTAGATGTGTTTTTATCTTTTAATTAGTGTTTGTGCCAAGTAGAACCTATAGGATAACCTATGATGATAGTTGATTTGATTCTCCTAAAAAACAGAAACTTTGCGCTCATGAGAAAAAAAATCAATAAATCACAGAAACGAGACTTTGCATTGATTCTTTTTTCTTCTGATCAATGAACAAATTTTTTAGGACTCCCTATTTTGTTAGGATTTTTAAGGTTGCAGAAGTTTGTGTTAGTCATAGATTGCTACAAACTGTTCTGTTTTTGACAGAGTCTGCCTTTCGTGTGTTGTTTGCTTATTTTGATGCATCTATGGCTAGTATGTAAGGGTATGAACCATAGAGAACATGGAATACAGTAGGTTTAACACCAAAATAAATAAAGAATGAGTTCATTACAGTACCTTATGTGGTGGTTTTGTTTTCTTTCACTAACGGAGCTTATAAGATTTCCTGTTGAGTTTTGTGTTGTGAAGTTTTCAAGTTTTGGGTAAAGCTTTTATGGACTATGGAATAAAGGGTGGCAAAGAGCCTAAGCTTGGGGATGCCCATGGCACCCCAAGATATTCAAGGATATCCAAAAGCTTAAGCTTGGGGATGCCCCGGGAAAGCATCCCCTCTTTCGTCTTCGTTCATTGGTAACTTTACATGGAGCTATATTTTTATTCGCCACATGATATGTGTTTTGCTTGGAGCGTCGTGTGTTATATTAGTCTTTGCTTTTTAGTTTACCACAATCATCCTTGCTGTACACACCTTTTGGGAGAAGCCTATTTGATTAGAATTTATTAGAATATGCTATGTGCTTCGCTTACATCTTTTGAGCTTCATAGTTTTTGCTCTAGTAATTCACTTATATCTTTTAGAGCATGGCGGTGGATTAATTTTGAAGAAATTGCTAGTCTCTCATGCTTCACTTATATTATTTTGAGAGTCTCTTAGAACAGCATGGTATTTGCTTTGGTTATGAATTTGGTCCTAGAATGATGAGCATCCAAGTTGGGTATAATAAAAACTATCATAGAAAGTGAATTGGATGCTAGGATCAATTTGATGCTTGATAATTGTTTTGAGATATAAAGGTAGTAATGTTAGGGTCATGCTAGCGGATAATTATGAAATTGAGAAATACTTTTGTTGAAGTTGACAAGTCCCATAGCATGCGTGTATGGTAAAAGTTGTGTGACAAATTTGTTGCATGAGGTGCTCTTTTGAGTGTCTTCCTTGTGAGTGGCAGTCGGGTACGAGCGATGGTTTTTTCCTACCAATCTATCCCTCTTGGGGCATGCACAGTAGTACTTTGCTTCGAGGGCTAAGTAGACTTTTGCAATAAGTATATGAGTTCTTTATGACTAATGTGAGTCCATGGATATAAGCACACTCATCCTTCCACTTTGCCAGTTTCTATTTTACCGCGCAACTTTCGCCGGTAGCATAAACCCATTATTTACCCTCCTCAAAACAGCCACCATACCTACCTATATGGCATTTCCATAGCCATTCCGAGATATATTGCCATGCAACTTTCCACCGTTCCGTTTATTATGACACGTTTCATCATTGTCATATTGCTCTTTGCATGATCATGTAGTTGACATCGTATTTGTGGCAAGGCCACCTTCATTATTTTCATACATGTCACTCTTGATTCATTACATATCCTGGTACACCACCCAAGGCATTCATATAGAGTCATATTTTGTTCTAGCTTTGAGTTGTAATTCTTGAGTTGTAAATCCATAAAAGTGTGATGATCTTCATTATTAGAGCATTGTCCCAGTGAGGAAAGGATGATGAAGACTATCCCCCACAAGTCAAGATGGGACTCCGGACTTTATAAAAATAAAAGAGGCCAAAGAAGCCCACAAAAAAAGGAAAAAGAAAAAAAAGAAAAAAATGAGAGAAAAAGAGAGAAGGGACAATTGCTACTATCTCTTTTTCCACACTTGTGCTTCAAAGTAGCACCATGATCTTCATGATAGAGAGTCTCATATGTTGTCACTTTCATATACTAGTGGGAATTTTTCATTATAGAACTTGGCTTGTATATTCCAATGATGGGTTTCCTCAAAATGCCCTAGGTCTTCGTGAGCAAGCAAGTTGGATGCACACCCACTTAGTTTCTTTTGTTGAGCTTTCATATATTGATAGCTCTAGTGCATCCGTTGCATGGCAATCCCTACTCACTCACATTGATATCTATTGATGGGCATCTCCATAGCCCGTTGATACGCCTAGTTGATGTGAGACTATCTTCTCCCTTTTTGTCCTCACAACCACCACCATATACCACCATAGTGCTATGTCCATGGCTTGCGCTCATGTATTGCGTAAGAGTTGAAAAAGCTCAAGCGCGTTAAAAAGTATGAACCAATTGCTCGGCACGTCATCGGGGTTGTGCATGATGGGAGTATTTTGTGTAATGAAAATGAAGCATAGCCTAACTATATGATTTTGTAGGGATAAACTTTCTTTGGCTATGTTATTTTGATAGGACATGATTATTTGTTAGTATGCTTTGAAGCATTTTTATTCTAATGTTTTATAAGCTTTTATATTGAGTCATTTGGATCTGAACATTCATGCCACAAAAAAGAAAATTATATTGAGAATTATGCTAGGTAGCATTCCACATCAAAAATTCCGTTTTTATCATTTACCTACTCGAGGACGAGCAGGAATTAAGCTTGGGGATGCTTGATACATCTCCAACATATCTATAATTTTTTATTGTTCCATGCTATTATATTACCTGTTTTGGATGTTTATGGGCTTTATTTTACACATTATTATCATTTTTGGGACTAACCTACTAATCGGAAGCCCAGCCCGTATTGCTGTTTTTTGCCTATTTCAGTATTTCGAAGAAAAGGAATATCAAACGGAGTCCAAATAGAATGAAACCTTCGGAAGCGTGATTTTTGAAACGAGCGTGATCCAGAGGACTTGGAGTGCAAGTCAAGAAGCAGCCGAGGCGGCCACAATAGGGTAGGGCGCCCCCCCTATAGGGCGCGCCCCCTGTCTCGTGGGCCCCTCGGGCGGCAACTGACGTACTTCTTCCTCCTATATAAGCCTACATACCCCGAAAACATCCAGGGAGCCACCAAAGAAATATTTCCGCCATCGTAACCTTTTGTATCCGTGAGATCCCATCTTTTAGCCGTCGCCGGCGTTCTGCCGGAGGGGGATTCCACCACGGAGGGCTTCTACATCAACACCATAGCCCTTCCGATGAGTTGTGAGTAGTTTACCATAGACCTTCAGGTCCATAGTTATTAGCTAGATGGCTTCTTCTCTCTTTTTGGATCTCAATACAATGTTCTTCCCCTCTCTTGTGGATATCTATTCGATGTAATCTCTTTTTGCGGTGTGTTTGTCGAGATCCGATGAATTGTGGGTTTATGATCAAGTTTATCTATGGATAATAATTGAATATTATCTGAATTCTTTTATATGATTGAGTTATCTTTGCAAGTCTCTTCGAATTATCGGTTTGGTTTGGCCTACTAGATTGATCTTTCCTGCCATGGGAGAAGTGCTTAGCTTTGGGTTCAATCTTGCGGTGTTCTTACCCAGTGACAGAAAGGGTTGCAAGACACGTATTGTATTGTTGCCATCGAGGATAAAAAGATGGGGTATATATCATATTCCTTGAGTTTACCCCTCTACATCATGTCATCTTGCTTAATGCGTTACTCTGTTTTTATGAACTTAATACTCTAGATGCACTACTAGGGAAAAGGCTAGCAGCAGCGCGGGTTTTAGGTGTATCAGTAGCGCGGGGTGGAGCGCTACTAATAAGGCGCTACAGCTAACATATAGTAGTAGCGCGTGGTCACCGGCGCTACTGCTACACAAGTGTAGCAGCAGCGCGGTTACTGGGAGCACGCTACTGCTAGTAGCTCTAGCGCCCTTTGCTGCAACGCGCTACTGCTATAGCGGCGCTGCTGCTAACTTCTATACACTCGCTACTGCTAATTTAACAGGTTTTTTGTTTTTTTGGGCATATTTGTTTTGTATTTGAACAGGCTTTATAGAAGAATCTTTAGCACATAGAAATGTCATCATGATACACATACAAACGCCTGCGAGACCACGAATATAATCATAGCATATACATACAAATAGTCTCATCATATTCATCATCCAACACAAAGTGGTCTCTCGTCATCATCTCGAAAATAGCGATACAAGTCCTTGATTACTTGCAAATACATCGTCATCCATGTAAACAATGGTATACGCGAGAAGAGCTATCACTTTGAGTACATGAGTTCGTATCCCTCTCTCGCATTAGCGTGAACCTAAACTAACTACTGCCTGTTGCTCGAAAACCAGAAACCGGCAACACCTGGGCCTGACACTCCAGCCACTCATCGTATATATACTCCTGGCGTAGCACTTCTTCGCCATCGATGATCTATGCACCTGCATTGTCACATGAGTCGATGATATGCAACATATATAGTTGAGCAACAGAAAGAGACAGGCTTGACAAAAATAGAAACAACATATCATAAGCATAAATAACAAAGTTCATCGTACCCAAAATGCCCTAACTAGAGTGATCTTCGCTAGTCGAGGAGGAGGACGGTTTAATTACATCACAAATAAAGTTTCACTGCGCATAACTCAAAGTTTTGTCATACAGAAAGTATGGACTAAACAGACACATTGTCATATATCGACAATCACTCCAACATGTCGTGCCATCCATCGAGGTCAGGGAGATAGTCCCTGAGCTTAGTGAAAGGCTTCATGTCGAGACGCTGAGAGGCTATCCATGTTCGGACGTCTTCCCGCGACATTTGTCCTTCTCCGTAGAACATCCCTGTTTTTCCGACGACCTCTTTCATGATGATTTGGGCAAGTTCGCGCTGGATGTTATAGAACTCAGCTTGAAGTCGATGATCCTCGATATCTCCTATGTCCTTTGCCCATTGCAGAATATGGGCATCGCCAGAACTAGGTGACATGTGAAGGTTCTGGTGATCCCGTCTGTACTCCAGCATGTGGTGTAGGACACAGAATCCATCATTAAGAGAATCGTTCGGTTGCTGGATGCAGCAGAAGTCGGTCTTATGGCTGAAGGCGGCCCTGCCGCCCCTTCTCTTCTTGTCCCTAACCTCTCCACCCCTTGCTTGGTAGTAAAACATAGCACTGTCGAGAACATCTTTGATGTGGGTGTAATCCTTTTTGTGAATGTTCTTCGACGAGTCCAAGTAAAGAGCGTGGGAGAATCGGGGGTAGAGGATGATGAGGACGGCGCGCCCGCCGCTGCGCAAAATAAGTACACCTCAAATTAATTAGCCTCCACCGTGCAAATGAATTATTGAAATAGAAGGAAGGATAGCAGCGCGGATGACTTACACGGGATGATAAGGCACGAGAATCGCCTCCTTGTCCTTATTGGCGAGCATGAAACTGACGATGTAATCCCTCGCGTATTCACGCTGCTCTGCACAGACTCCCAAGAAGCTCTCGTGCATGTAGTACGGGTCAGCGACACAGATATGACGTATCTGCTCAACCCCAATGATGTAGTTCATGTGCAAGGCATAAAGGCGGACAAACGTAAAATCCAGCTTCTTCACATGAAACATGTCGAATATGTAATCGAATCGGAGGAAGAACTTATCCGCAGGGAAGCTGTCGACGTACGACATTTGCCGCAGAACGTTAACCACGTAGAGTGGGTATCCTGGATCTTTCGAGGCGATGAGGCATTTCTCTACCGGCAGCACATCCTCATGAAGTCTCCTTAGATCGCCGAATCTGGCCCGTAGCGCTGTTGCAGGTAGGATTGGTTGACCGGGGATATGCCATTTATCCGCATCGGGGATATCTATACGGTCCTGAAGCCGAGGCTGCTGAGGCGGCTGGATCATAGAATCAGCTTTTTTGCCTTTCCTCGCTCTCTTCCTAGACTTCTTTACTACCGGAAGGTCGTCAATAATACGTTGAGACGGTAATTCAGGCACCGACTCATGACGCTCAAACCCTGAGGAGGCACCAGTATAGACATACTGTTCAGCACCATCGTCATCCTCATCCTCATCCATGGCGACGTCATCAGCGACTAATGGAGCCTCCTCCTAACCCCGTCCGCTATCACCCAACCTGACACCCGACGCTAATTGGGTAGGTGGGGTGTTGATGTTCATACCTTGCTGAGGCTGCATGCTCGTGGGTGTGCTCCCGGCCGCCCCCAGACGAAGCAGACTCTTTGGCCACAACAGGACCCACCCATTGCAACAATCACCAAGCCGCCGCGATGTCTCCTCGTCATCCACCAGTAGTGTTGGAGGAGGCAAATTCTCGTGGCCCGGTTTGACACTGGCCATGGAAACCTTGAAGACGTTCGGGGGGGATCGACCGGCTGTGGAACAATGGTTCCTTCGGCTTCATTATCGTCGCCTTCCCCACGGCCACCTTCTGGTCACCGATGGTGTACAATATGGTGCATGGGGTTTCGTTGGCCTTCAAAGAAAAGTCTGTGACGTGAGACATCCGAAAGGCAACGAAAACGGGAGATTATACATTTATATTGAAGGGGGCCGGTGTGAAAGATACCGTGAGGGCGTCGAGCTCAGCCAAAGACGAAGCACCGCCGAGCACGTCCGGTGCGGGAGCCGGTGCGGGAGCAGGTGTGGGAGCCGGTGCGGGAGCAGGTGCGGGAGCATGTGCGGGAGCCGGTGCGGGAGCAGGTGCTCCCGAGAAGTCAGCAAGGGGAAAGTCCTCTGCATTTTTTTCTGGATTTTTCCTTGTCCAAGTGATAACGCCCGTCACCAAGGAAGTAGACAAATCTGCAACCACCTGTTTTGCGGCAGCTACCGCTGTTGCGACTGTCTGAGATGATTTCTTCTCAACCGCAATCTCAACCTTCTTGTCGATGTTTTCTTCAGTTAACCTCCGTCTTTCCTTTCTCTCCTCCGTGGTCTCATGGTAGTACTTCTTCCACGTGGCGCCGTCTCCGACACCGTGCACGCGTGCATACGATGGTCGAGTATCCACCGGTTGTCGTTTCAATATGTTCAACGCCCGGTTGAATGGAGTGTCCCACTTGGGCCTCGCCAATGCCTCAGACGGCGAGTCGCTTTCGGCCGCAATCCGGTGCTGCTCTCTCTGCAAAAGGCACAAGGATCGTTTACAAATATGACTAACGTGTGCAGTCGAATTGATCAGAAACTAAAATTACCAGCAGTCTCATGAACTCCGTAATGACCGGTGTTGTCTCGTAAACCTTCTTCACTGGGTCCCAACGGTGCCGGGCCCTCAGGACGTCACGCTCCTGCGGGACGGTGAAATCCGCCAAGGGGTCTGGGATGCCCAGACTCGCGGCTTCCGCGTCCTCCTTGGCCCATTTGGACCTCTTTCCGCCGTAACCACGGCTTCCGAGGTGGTGGCTCCCAATGTTCCTCTTTTGAAGCCCCTTCATGTACTTAGACTTTTTTTGGCAGCTTCGGCCTCGCAAGCCTCCTTGAATATTTGAAACTGCTCTTCCGTGATTGTCGGATTATCCTTTACAATCTCGGGGTAGGGTTCCCCGTCGTTGATCTTTACTTTCACTCGATTTTTCCAGGCGGCCAACGCGTCGCTAAACTTGGTCATGGCGTGTTTGTTTATCTTCTTCATTGTCGGGTCCTCGTCTGGATCTTCATAATCCTTCTCATTCCGGCCCGGGAACAAGAATATCTGGTGAAACTTCCTTAGGAGGGAGCTCCTCATATTTTCTATCTTCTGTAGTTTCTCATCATTGATGGTGGCGGTTGTCCGTATGATGCAACCTATTTGATTGCCGTAGCACGCGCGCGCTTCCTCGGGCACCTTTGGCTCAAAATTGCCGTCGTCCACCTCCGTGACCACCAGTCTAGTAGTCCTGAGTTTGTTAGGAACTTGTTGCCTCTTTGCTTTCGGTTCTACACCGGCTCCGCTCCCCGAGGCAGCACCGGTCTCAGCGCCGGTCACGATGCCGGTCTGAATCTCAGCGTCGGTCTCAGTCTCAGCACCGGTCTGCGTGTCGGTCTCAGTCCCTGATGCCACCGGTGGGCCCAGCAAAAACATCGGTTGATCGTCGGTAAGGCTAAAATGTTTGTTTGCCGCCCGGTAGACGTCGTCGCAATCACCAGAACCCTGTCCTTCATTGTTGCTAGCCATGTTTCCTATGATTAAATCTAGTCAATTAATTCTAGACCTAATAAAATGAATAATGACATAAAAAGGAGTATTGTTTTGTAGGAATGTTGACTCCTTCCTGGTGCGGCAAATCCCGGGCATTCGATATGTCCTAGTTTGTAGCACAAGTCATGCCGAAATTCACGGAAAATTTCGGCATGACCTTTGCTAAAAAGTGGACAAATCGAGAACCTGAAATTTGCCGAAACAGAAATGAATCAACATTCCGGAAAAACATAGGCCACTCAGCATCATTCCCTGGAAACAACAAAGCCACTTGGGCACAATCGAACAACTTCAATGAAAAGATATAACATGAGCAAACACTATTGAGGAATTTGCATATAACATGGCCACTTCAATGAAAAGATATAATCAACAATAATGGAATATGCAAATGAACATGAATGACATATAGCTACTGTTCTGTTTGACCAAGTTTTTGAAAAGAAAAACAATTCTGTTTTTTGTTTATAGCTAAATGCCATAGCTACTGTTTTTTATTTATGGCTAAATACTTTTGTTTTTTTGTCTAAAGCTAAAAGTCTAGGAACTACATTTTCTCTAACCCTTTTGACCTCACCAGAATTTCCACAGCAAGACCTTGGTACCTACACCCAATTTCTTCAAAAATATTCAGGTCCATAGTCCAAATAATTCAAATTTCATTTGAATGAAATTTGGAACAAATTCAGGTCCGTAGTCAAAATATATTTTTATAGCTAAGTGTTTTTTGTTTATACCCTCTGTTAATTTAAATCTAAATGATACTATTATTTATATACCCTCTATTAGTTTAAAGCTAAATGGAATTACTGTTTAGGAATTTTCATAAAATTGCCCTAGCTAATTTCCTAAAAAAATTGCAAATCATTTTTCCTAAATGCTATAAAATGCCTACTGCCCTAAAAAAATCTAAGGTTCATATGAACACCTAGGGTTCATATGAACATCAACACAGTGTCAACACATATATATAATTGCCCTAGCAGAGAGAAATAGGAGGGTAGGGACAGGAGAGGCATAGCCTTACGGTCGGCGGCGAGGGCAGGCTCATGCTTGGGCAGCGGCGGTGAGGTCGAGGGCGGCGGTGGCGAGCTCGAGGGAGGCGACAGTGAGGTCGACGACGGCCTCGGGCGGCAGCTATGAGGTCAAGGGGGCGGCCTCGGGTGGCGGCGGTGTGGTCGAAGGCGGCGGGCGGTGGCGGTGTGGTCGAAGGCGGCCTCGGGCGGTGGCGGTGTGGTTGAAGGCGCGCGGTAGGGCAGCGGCGGTGATGGAGCAGTTGGGGGACCGGGGGGAGTAGAGAGGGTGGGAAAGGACTTAGCGAAATTTTGAGCCAGGTCCACCGGGATTTGAGTCAAACTAGCAGCAGCGCGTTTTGCTGAAACGCGCTATAGCTAAGTTAGCTATAGCGTGTTCCAGAGAAACGCGCTGCAGCTAACCCTTTCTGTTTTCTTTTTCTTTTTCTTTTGTTTTCTTTACATTTTCTTTTTTTCATTTCTCCTTTTTCTATTTCTTTCATTTTCATTTACTTTTCGACTTATTTTTCTATTTATTTTCTTTTACATAGCAGTAGCGTTGTACAGAAGAAACGCGCTGCTACAATGTTTTTAGCAGTAGCGTGCTTCTGGAGAAGCGCTGCTACTATTCCTAGCCTACTGGCACTAGTGAGAGAATTTTAGTAGTAGCGCTTTTCTGCGAAGACGCGCTACTCCTAAAATAGTGATTGTTGCATGGTTTTGCAACAAGCGCTGCTACTAAGTAGCGCTAGCGCCGAGTTTTGACCAACGCTACTGCTATACCTCTGTGTATAGCGTTTTCCCTAGTAGTGGCATGCTGGATAGCGGTTGATGTGTGGAGTAATAGTAGTAGATGCAGGCAGGAGTCGGTCTACTTGTTGCGGACGTGATGCCTATATACATGATCATACCTAGATACTCTCATAATTATTCGCTTTTCTATCAACTGCTCGACAGTAATTTGTTTACCCACTGTAATACTTATGCTATCTTGAGAGAAGCCATTAGTGAAACCTATGGCCCCCGGGTCTATCTCTTATCATATTTGCTTCCAATCTACTTTTATTTGCATCTTTATTTTCTGCATCTATATTATAAAATACCAAAAATATATTTATCTTATCTTATTATTTCTATCAGATCTCACTTTTGCAAGTGGTCGTGAAGGGATTGACAACACCTTTATCGCGTTGGTTGCGAGTTCTTTGTTTGTTTGTGTAGGTTCGTGGGACTTGTGAGGAGCCTCCTACTAGATTGATACCTTGGTTCCCAAAAACTGAGGGAAATACTTACGCTACTATTGCTGCATCACCCTTTCCTCTTCAAGGAAACCAATGCAAGCTCAAGACGTAGCAAGAAGGATTTCTATCGCCGTTGCCGGGGAGGTCTTCGCTCAAGTAAAGACATACCAAGTACCCATTACAAACTCATCTCCCTCGCATTTACATTATTTGCCATTTGCCTCTCTCCCCCACTTCACCCTTGCCATTTTATTCGCCCTCTCTTTCCCAATCTCCTCCTCTCTTTCGTTTGCCTCCTTCTGTTTGCTTGTGTGCCTATGTGTCCTTATGGCTTTGCCTAAGAGTACCGACCTCCTTAGAAGGATGGATGAGATTGAATCGAATATTAGAAGCTTTATGAATTTGCAATTTGAGCATAATAATTTCTTCAGAAAAGAGCTTAAATAACAAAAAGGGTTTTTGAGTTTTATGAATAAGGAGCTTGATGATATGGACAAAGAATTTTATGGTGTGAATGCTCAAATTACCCGGCTTGAAAATGATATAGCCAAAATATCTGATAAGCAAGCCACCTTAGTTAATAAGATGGCTGCCAAACCAGAAAAGTTAGATGAAAATAATGATGAAGATCTTAAAGTTATTGATGTGTCCCCTATTAGATCTTTGTTTTGCAATGGAAAATTATGGGACTGAAGATGAGTCAACTTTACCTAAAAGGCGTTCCAAAAACTCGGAGTTTTTAGATCTTGATGCTAAACTTGGTAAAAGTGGGATTGGATTGGTCAGACTTTAAATAGCATTGAACCCACTATCTCAGATTTCAAGGAATTTGATTATGATAATTGTTCTTTAGAAGGTTGTATTTCCTTGTTGCAATCCATTGTTAATTCTCCTCATGCTTATAGTCAAAACTGAGGAAATACTTACGCTACGATGGATGCATCACCCTTTCCTCTTCAAGGAAAACCAACGCAAGCTCAAGACATAGCAGGCGCGCGCCAGGTTGGACCGCGTAACGCAACTTCCTTTGTAACGGAGGTTGCTAGGTCTTCTCACCGGCCGCCCTCGCAACGTGCAGGTGTGCAATGGGCGATGGGTCCAGACCGCAGCTCACATAGGATTTAAACCGGCGTGCTGACCTCTCTATTGTGCCTAAGTAGGGCTCTGACATGTTGATCTTCTGAGGCCGGGCATGACCCAGGAAAGTGTGTCTAGCCAGAGGGATCGAGCGTGTTGGGTTATGTGGTGCGCCCCTGCAGGGAAGTTTATCTATTCGAATAGCCGTGTCCCTCGGTAAAAGGGTGACCCGGAGTTGTACCTTGACCTTATGACAACTAGAATCAGATACTTAATAAAACACACCCAGACAAATTCCAGAGACATCCCGGTGATCTCTTTCCCACAGGGCGATGAGGGGAGGATCACCGGGTAGGATTATGCTGTGCGATGATACTTGGTGAACTTACCATCTACTCTCTTCTACATGCTGCAAGATGGAGGCTGCCAGAAGCGTAGTCTTTGATAGGACTAGATATACCCCTCTTATTCTGGCATTTTGCAGTTCAGTCCACCGATATTACCTCTTTACACATATACCCATGCATATGTAGTGTAGATCCTTGCTTGCGAGTACTTTAGATGAGTACTCACGGTTGCTTTGCTCCCGCTTTCCCCCTTTTTCCTCTTCTTCTCGGATGTCGCAACCAGATGCTAGAGCCCAGGAGCCAGACGCCATCATCGATGACGACCCCTACTACACCGAGGGTGCCTACTACTACATTCAGGCCGCCTACGACCAGGAGTAGTTTAGGAGGATCCCAGGTAGGAGGCGTGCGCCTCTTTCGATCTGTATCCCAGTTTGTGTTAGCCATCTTATGGCACCTTGTTTAACTTATGTTTGTACTCAGATATTGTTGCTTCCGCTGACTCGTTTATGTTCGAGCACTTGTATTCGATCCCTCGAGGCCCCTGGCTTATAATATGATGCTTGTATGACTTATTTTACTTTTAGAGTTGTGTTGTGATATCTTCCCGTGAGTCCCTGATCTTGATCGTACACATTTGTATGAATGATTAGTGTATGATTGAATCGGGGGCGTCACAAGTTGGTATCAGAGCCGACTGCCTGTAGGAATCCCCCTTTCACACTCCTTGGCCGAAGTCGAGTCTAGTCAGTACAAAACTTTTACTAACATGGTTGTGTGTCTTACGGGCCCACGTCTCCATTTGGGTGGTATTAGGATCTTTTACTCCTCAACCTTTACTCTTGGACTCTGATCTCTACTCTATTCGGGTTAAATGATTTTACTAACGCCGACTCTAGGTTCTCGTAACTACTTCCGCCTGGTGAGCCCTCGCTCCAGATGATTGCTTAGTGCACCTGAAGATTTCGAAGATACTCTACGATGTTCTCCCGAGACACTTGTGCCCACTGTCGTGGAATTAACACGTCAGATGTCCTAGTGTGAGGACTTAGTCACGAGGCCAACGCATCTATGTGGTAGCTTGAGAGGGGTTGAGCGGAATCGAGAAGCGCAACACAAGACAAGGGTTTAGACAACTTCAGGCCCCGGGAAACATCATCCGGTAATAACCCTATATGCTGTTTGAGGCTAGGTCTCATTATCATCATGAGGGAGTCGCCGTAAACCGGCTCTCCTCTAGTTGTGTCTAGCCCTAGAGATTGTTTCTTGTTGCTTGTCCCTCTTTGGGGATCCCTGCCCCTCCTTATATATGTTGAAGGGACGGTTTACATGACTAATCCTAGTTGGATTAGGATTACTCTATTACAAGTGGAGTCCTAGTCTTGCTTCCTTTGTAAGGGAATATTCCTTATGATTTCCTCATAAACCGGCCCACCACAGCGTGATCCGGCCTTCCATAAACCGCCCGTTGGGCCACCGGGTCTTGTCGCTCCTCTCACCCACCTGCCGGATTACCAATGAATCTTAAACCGCCAGGTCCAAGTGGGTCACCCGTGAATCGCCAAACTCTAGCCGGGTCATACATCCGGCGGTTTATGCCGCGAGCTATATCCCCGACACCCGCCGCTGTTACAAACTCCCTACCACTTCTATATCCTTATGGATAACTGTAAACACATGCCATTCTTACATTTAATCCCATTGATCTTATTATTACAAGATGCCTTGAACTGCTCTCTGTTGCTCCAAGAATCCTTTGAGCTTACTGCCTTGCATTTCTCACCACCTGAATACACCCTACAGATAATTTATCGCACTTACCAAGTATCTGCTCATCTGCAGTTGATTCATGTATTTCACAGAAGTCTTCGAAATTCCATTCGGTCTTCCGAAAATCTTGAGCAGCCCATTGCTCTTGAAATTCTTGCTTGCTTGCATTATGGTTAATCCCATAAGTCTCATAATCTTATTGACATCACTTGTCATTTTCATTTTGAGTCCATTGATTCAATATGTTGCTAATGCTCGCAATCCTCAATCAGGTCCTAGAATTCATCCTTCCGGCTCAGATGTCATTTTAAAGATGAGCTGGATCTCGACCAATCAAATTGCCATTGATTGTACCCCTAAGCCTACTCAACTTATCCACCTTAATCAGAGCGTTTTCTTCTGATCCCTCGAATTGGAAATCATAGTTCCTTTGCATTTGAGCTTTGAATTAGTCAGTTGTTTCTATTATCCAATGCCTTTGCATTGTTTCTTCCTCTAGTTGTGCGCCAATGCTCACATCAGCTCCATTTATGGACTGTCTGATCCTTTATTGAATTATCATCCGATAGTATCCCTTGTTTACAAAAACCTCGAGAAGTTCTTTCCTCGATACATAATGCCTTTGGTAAATTTTATCCTCTGCTTTGACAACCATGCTCTACTTTCGAGCTTGGGTTAATTACTCCTAAAAAGTTTGTGGTATATGTTCCTAAGATCCCCCGATGGGTTGAACCTATGCCTTTCCTAATCTGTGTGAACCCGAAAGATTTCACGGGTTGTAATCATCTGGTATTTCACCATGTAAAACTTTCAACACTAATGCCATTCTCGAAACAAGAAGTGAATGGAAGGTTATACATTGAAGAAGTAGGAGTGGACCTTGAACCTTGTGTTCATGCCCGTGGACAAAATGTAGATCTCATAGAAGCTTCTTGTAATAATAACTATTTCCTAGATATAATATCATCTGGTATCTATGAATTGATCCTTTGCAATCGTGGTTCTGACCATATTTTCTCCTTGATTCCATTTCTCAGGCAAGTGAAAATACTTGCCTTCTACAGATCAATATATCGTCCCAACCTCTATTTTGATCTACCCTCGAGTATTACCCCTGGTATCTCGAGGATATCATGCCATTCAACTACATCTTATGAACTTTTGATGAAGTACTACCTTTCCCTGTCATTGTCACTTCATGGGATCTGCGTTATTTGTCAATCGAGAACATCGATAAGTGAATCGACTTTGCACTCCATTTCAATAACTCTAAGTAATTTTTGTTGCTTACGAGTTTAATAATCCCAAGTAACTCCTAGCCTGATCGGCTATATCATTATCGTGCTAAATTTTAACTATGCTATCTGGTCCTTCTTCCCGGAGCACAATTTTCGACGATGAGCTAAGCTTATGTCGACTTTCCTCGTCATATCACTTTCCCTTGAACAACAAGCTTGATTTCGAGTTTGTGACATACCCGTGGTTCTAATAACCTTTTGCATCGGCATTCCTTTGACTTGATGTCATTGCCGATCGGTTACATCTTCTTGCAACCCTCGACAAATTTGCCGTGATCATCATCAATGTTTTGAATCCTTCCAGGGTATCAGTTGAATTCATGATGGTAAGTGCCATCCTCATCCCTTGGTAATTTGAGTTACCATCGACAACATCTTTACCTTCCTTTCATCACAAACTTGTTCTTGTTAAGGATGCAACTTGCTATTCAGTTTGTGTTATGTTCTACCTTGAAGTATTACTGTCCTTTATCTCAAGGATGTTGCAAGGGTTGCTCCACCTCTTAAGGATTCTTGGTATCATGATACTTCTCACAAGCACCATTCTTTCTTGGTCCCCGTATTGACTAACCGGGAATATCATCAAGTGAACGGTGCTATTTGGATTCTGCCCGTCTAGCAACTCTATTGCTTTGAAGCTAATGGTCGATTGTTCATTCTTAGACTATTGGTTATTGAATCACCATTCTAACATTGATCATGCTACCTGAGCCCATATTTTGGGTGCACCTTTCAACCAATATCTAATTGTGTATATTCTCCTCAAGCATACATCATTATATCATGTTGATCGGACAAATGCTATCTCCTTGTTCACATAATTATGGAAATCCATCTTTTGGAAATCTCGATGATTTTCCACTAAGTTCATCAGCCACCTCCTCACCCTCTCCTTTGATTAATGATGAACTCATGTTTTAGAACTCGCTTCCATAGTTCATTTCCCGAGAATCTTACAATGCCATCTTGTCAATTTGGGTTGCACCTTTTCTTCTCAGGCATGAGTCTGAGGTATCCTGACACCAACCAAATCTGAATCTCGGTTAGATATGATGGTTGGAACATATTTTCAAGAGTTATAACATTGGTCTTGATATGAGCCGATAAGGTGTTGTCATGCCTAGCACACTTGGCTGGAGTACCAATTATTATAGTTCTTCCATTTTAGCAAGGTTAACCAATCTTCCATGAGGAAATTGTAAGACTTATCCTATAAGTTGTCCCTGATGGATCTGTTGTGTCTCCAAAGTCTGAACCTTACTCGATGACCATGTCAATGCTATCTCGAAGCATGTCTATGGTACTCCGATTATCAATAGAAACATTTGAAGCACAATGCTAAAATTTGTTTATTGATTATCCAACATCGTTGTATGGGTAATGTCATGGAATTTCTCTCCCTTACCAAAAGGGTTTTCTACATTATATCATGTCATGGATATCATGCCTTTCTTGTCCTTGGGAACGATATACCCCTGAAATATGTGTTTAAACACATTTTCCTTTTCATTGTTCAGTTTAATCTGATAATCACCTTTTTCCTTTCCACTGTCTCATTTAACATTTCTCGTGGTTTAAATGATCTAAGCAGTAATAATTCGCTGCTTGTGTAAACACCCTGGTGTACAACATTGTCAGTAAGACCGTGTTACTATTGTTGATGACATTTTGATAACCACCGATGGACGAGAACTTTGCCTATTGGTCCGCCTCGTTTCAACAAGCAGGAAAATGGTTCTCTTCGTCCCTCGCCCTTGGTACCGATGTTGTTGCCAGCAAAACTGACAGTCTATTCTCTGACATGCCTTGTTATCATGATCATGCAAGATAACGTCTCCCTCCCTATTTTTTCCCACATGGTGGGCCCATTACCCACAAGTCCACGGGATCGAAACCTGATTCTCCTATACACTCCCCCTGTTTTCGAAGTTATTCCTCATGCGTGGCTTGGTATGTAATTCACGAGCCACCAGATCATCTATTCTGGTATCAGACGCTATACTTAATCTCGTTGCTCTGGTCCCCTTACACACTTTGCTTCAGACATCGAACAATTGTCTATCAACTTGAAACTTCTTACCGTACCTTCTTGCTTGGCTCTCGGTATTTTCATTTGATCAACTCGAGAGATACTCATGTGTTCATCCATGGGATAACCCCTCAATGATTACCCCTTATAGCCTTCTATCGTTGTCGAGTTGCCCCTTTCCTATTCGTAAGTACGATGGAGATTCTGAAGAAGGGATGCCGACTTCATGATGACCTGGAGCAGAGAAATTAAGACATCAATGTAATGGATCGACCTCTTCAAGAAGAGCAACCAAGACCGAGCAGATCCATTAGAATTTTGTAACCAGGACTTGCCCCTTACTCCACCTCTTAAATCTCGGGACAAGATTTCTTGTATGGAGAAGATTTGTGACACTCCAATAGTTAAACTACAGTAAACCCATGTTAATGATGCTAGGTCATCATAATTAACATTTTGCTAATCCTAACTTGCTTCAAGCTAAGTTCAAATTCAAATCCCCAAAACAAGTCAAATGTTTATTTCTACAAACACTTCAAAAAAAAGACACATCCGTGACATTTTGGGCCGAACGAAAAAAAATCTGTCATACTTATGACACTTCTATGACGATAATTGTGACAAAACCCGGCATCATCATAGATGTGGTGGGATCCTACTTCTATGACAAAAAATCATGACAGAAAATGGGCTTTTCGTCCTAGGCAGGCCAGAGACGCAGCTGCAGGACATTCTTTGGGTCGTCCATGACGGAAAAAACCGTGGTAGAAGCGAGGGCGAGGAAAACATCGGCGAGTTCCTGGTTACGGTGGGTGGTCGGGGGCCGAGCGATGCGCCTTTCCCTTGTACACGTACGCGCGTGTGTGCGAGGCATTGGGATCTAATTGAACCCGAGCGAGGCGTTGGGCTCTAACTGAACCCGGGCAATTGCACTGCAGGCTACGCATTACTGAACCCGGGCGATTGATCGATGGCTGTTAACTGAACTCGATCGAGCGATTCCTTTGCTACTGCTGCTAACTGAAGCCGATCGATGTTGCCTCTGGGTGAAAAGTGAGCGTTGCTGGGAGGTTTGGATGAACAGTGAGCGGTGGGGGTGGATGAACAGGACCCCATGGTGTTGCCTCTGGATGAACAGGACCTCGATCGATCAAGCCGGTTGGGGCTGGATGAACAGGACCCCGTGGCGGGCTGGATGAACAGGGCGAACCCGTGGAGGGCTGGATGAACAGTAGATGATGGAGGGGTGGATGAACAGTAGCCCGTGGAGAGGGGTAGGTGAACAGTAGCCGGTGGAGTAGCGCACGGTGGAGGCTGGATGAACAGGAGCCCGTGGATGAACAGTCGTAGGTGGAGGCTGGAGGAGGTCGACGGTGGATGAACAGTAGCCTGTGGAGGCTGGAGGAGGTCGACGGCGGAGATGAACAGTATCTCGTGGAGTCCCATTTTGCGGTATGCCACACCCCTCCTGATGAACAGGACCCCTGTTTCGACCGTAGCACTCCAACACAAGTCTGTTTCCTCCATTTTGCGGTACGCCACACCCCTCCCGATCAACAGGACCCCGTTTCGACCGTAGGAGGTCCAACACAAATCCGTTTCCTCCGTTTTGCGGTACGCCAGACCCCTCCTGATGAACAAGATCCCGTTTCGAACGTGGTCGGTCGAACACAAGGTTGTTTCCTCCGTTGTGCGATACGCCATGCCTCGTTTCTATCGGCTGTTCCGTCCAATCCGGTTGGCTCCCACACGTTCCGTTGCCTTCCCATGAACACGACGCATTTTGTTGCCTCCCAATGAACATGACGCATCCCGTTGCCTCCCCATGAACACGACGATGACGCAGTTTCTCCGTTCCGACCCAGCCATGTACACGAGCCCTGGCCGTATGTATGCGAGAGTAGGCGTTCGAGACCCCGCCCATATGTACGTACGTGGTCGTATTTACTTTCTTGCACCCTGGTTATTGTACATACGTGTACATGCTACATGTGTGCCTGTACTACGACATGTGTGCGCCTCTACTATGACACGTGCGCGCCTCTACATCGACTAGTATGTACGTACACGTTCGCGACCAGAATGACAACACTACACACGCTTCGACCAGGAGGGTCCCGACTGTCAGACACTTCCTTGCGTGTGAAGATGTAGCTGGTGGGTCCCAGCAGTCAGCGGGTGAATCATTTTTTTGTCATAATATGGACGCACTTCCTTGCGTGTGAAGATGTAGTTGGTGGGTCCCAGCAGTCAGGGAGGAAACTTTTTTTGGTGAAATACAGTGGCCCATCCGGTGGGTCCCCGTTGTCAGGTGGAGGCATAATTATTTTGCGCATAATAAGGAGGCACTTCCTTGCGGCTGCCGTGGACCCAGCTGTCAGCCTCTCCACGTACAGTACTATTCCGGTGGAAGTCGGTCGTTGACCACATTGACCAGGCCGCGCCGAGAGCACCACGGCGGTGGACAACGGCGAGGCCTAGGAAGGGGACGACGCGGAGCTGGGGAAGACATGGCAGTAGATGCCCACGCGGAGAGGGGTATGAGGGTTCACTGGTTCGGCTGTAGTGTGAGGCTATCGTCGCCGCAGAATAACAGGGGGTGTGAGTGAGTGGAGGGATGGCCTGGCCGGCGGTGGGAGTAGTAGGGGGCGGTGAGGCCTCCGCGGCAGCACAGCCGGCCACGGGAGGCAGGAGCAGGAGGCACGACCGGCACTGCTTTGGGCAGCTGGAGCAAGAAGACCAAAGGTTGAAGAAGCACGACGGCCGTTAGATGGACATCGTACGGTCACTGCAGCTAGAATCGTTTATATTGACTAAGTTGACAAAGCCCTTGGTATGCGTCAACTTAGTAGGCCCACAGGTCAGCTTCTGAAACGGTGCGCCCCAGATGTCAGGGGGAGGAATCATTTTTTGGGTGGGTGAAGCTAGAATATCCGAGATTGAAGAAGAAGCACGGCATTTGTTGGATGGACATCCAACGGCCACTGCTGCTAGAACCGTGTGTTGACTATAAGTTGACAAAGCCGTGCATACGCGTCAACTCTCTTTTTTTAAGGGACGCGTCAACTTAGTAAGGCCACAAGTGTGTGGCAGAGAACTTATAGCCCATTTGAGATTTGTAAGAATGTGTAGCCCATTTTTGAATTCTAATGGAATTTACTACAGAGTTTGTTAAAACTACAGCCTATTTCAACCAACTGTTCAAAACAGAATTCAATAAAATTTCCCACATTTTGATGGGATCCGAAATATTTTTATCCCGAAATTTCTAGTCAGATTAAATACAATTTAAATATAAATTTATATTACGCAAAATCCAACAAAACATTGCGCTCGCAACAATTAATGAAATTAAAATTTTCAATATCCAAAAATAATATTTTATAAAGTAATTACGTGTTTGGTGCAGTTTTTTATAGTTACTGCCTAGTTTTTATAATTACATCCCATTCAGTATTTCTTAAAGCCCATTTTCTTGTTAAGCCTAATGCATCCCTCCTAGGAAAGATTTGCAGCCTAGCGGGGCGGAGAATAACAACTTGACCTTGCCTGGGTATTCCTAAAAAAGTATAGCTGGGCTAGCCATTTTCAGCTTGAAAAAAATTAATATCTGGGCTGGATATCTGGCCTAGGCTAGATGGGCCACAGCCCTCCCAGTTAGTACCTGCAGCGATGTTTTTGTTGTTGTTCAGAGGAGAAAAATTAATATCTAGGCTAAACATCGCTCAAGAAAAACTCTGCAGTGCTCACACCTCAATAACACAAATACTGCTCGAGCTGCTTGGTCCCAACTGTCGGCCGCTTCTTGTGCAATTCTCTCGTTTATTGACTACATAGGTTGACAATGGTGTGGGACCGTGAAGTCAGGAAACTAGGAGGAAGCAAAAAATTTATAGTTTTATATAATAAGGAGGCACTTGCGTACGTGAGGCTATGGCCCTGGTTGGTCCCCACTATCATCCTCTCCAAGTAAAGTCATCTCCTCGCCCGCGCGCGCTTTCCGCCCGAAACGGTCAGCGCCACCCGCCCCGCTTCCCGGGGTAGGTGATTGCTCTGCCTTCAAACGATACAAGTGTCGTCTGTCCGTCCGTCTGCCACCCACATTAATGATTCGTGGTTGCCGAGGCGGCTACTCCGGCGCCACACGTCCGTCCCTCCGCCGCCCACCATTGCTATATAAACTGCTGCGCCGGCCATAGCCGCAGTCATCCGCATCCGTTCCCTTTCTCCTGTCCACACCACTACTACCCACCATGGCTTCCTTGCGCTCCAGCAGTCTTCGGGATAGGTGGACGATAGACCACAAGGAGATGGCAGGCATTGCTGCCGACTGGCTGGCCGGCAGGGAGCCAGAGGACGATGACATCCCAATGGAGAACATGGTAGTCGACGATCCGGCGCCAACCCCCTCCTCCACACCATCCTCGCCGGTGCATTGCACCATGACCATCGGCGAGGCCCGTGCCCAATATATGGACACGGTTAGGCAGAAGCATGAGGAGCAGTTCCAGGAGGCGCAGGCCGACGCCGCCTGCAACCACCATCTCCTCAAGGAGCACCTGCAGGCGGAGCAGCAAATCACCACGGAGCGGGCGGAGCAGGAGGCGCTGCTCGACTCGTACCTCTCCGCTCGCGAGGACCGCCTCGAGCGCTGGTGTTATCACATGCGGGTGGTGATGAGGATGCAGACATGGTGTAGGGTCATAGGCCTGACCTATACGTCCTACCCTAGGTCACTACCCTAGAAGATAAGAAGTCCAAGAGGCAGCAAGAGATCCCGAGTCGATGATGTCGAGTGCAATCCACTCGACAATCATGTCACTCGGGAGTCCTCCTACCTATTGTCATTCGACCATCCAGAGAATCACTCGACCTACCGAAAACCAGAGTCACTCAGCATTACAACGGACAGGCGTTCACTCCATAGTCTTTAAGGTCATTAACAGCACTTAAGGCTGGCGTTACCAGTAACGTCCCCACTTTATGTACATTAAGACCCTTGTAATGGAGGGTGATGGGGGTCCTGGCGTACTCTATATAAGCCACCCCCTCCTCTGGCACAAGGGTTCACACCCCCTGTAACATCACACATATAATCCAATCGACCGCCTCTGGTCACCGAGACGTAGGGCTGTTACTTCCACCGAGAAGGGCCTGAACACGTAAATCTCGTGTGTACACCTTCACCATAGCTGAGATTTTGCCTCTCCATACCTACCCCCCTTTCTACTGTCAGTCTTAGAACCACGACAGTTGGCGCCCACCTTGGGGCTGGTGTCTTAGCGACTTGTTGGTGAAGTTGCAAGTTTTTTCGATCATCATCATCATGGTTTCCGGCGGCGGATTGGCTGAGGGCCGCGAGATCTGTCTCGACGCGCTCGTTTTCGTCGCCGATGACTCCGCGTGGTTTCAAGAAGCTCCCCTGGACATTGAGGCGCTCCCCGTCCGAGGGGCGACGCACTTCTGCGCATGCGTTCGCGGCGTCCTTCTCCGGCAGCCATCGACTTAGTATCAGTCGGCTCCGATGGTGTCTTCCCTCCCTGCTGTTCGCTGCCAGAAGCGATCCGGTCGATCGCGGCTTCAGTGGTGGGTGAAACACGTGGTGGCTCGGTGTTCAGCCACCCATCAAGTCGCGGCAATCGAGCCCGATGAAACTCTCCACGGCCTGTTCATCTGTCGACTGGCTCCACGGAGACCGCATCCGAGTGCAATAGCAGCGACCTGGCAGCCGAAGTCTTGATGGTCAATGGACCACGTGGTCCACCTGGCTTCCGTCGTGAAGACGGTAAAGATGGTGGAGGCGATCCGTCGCGCGTCCATGAGGAATACCATCCCGAACCCCTTTCTTCGCAGCAGAGGGAAGAACTACGTCGCCGCAACATGGATGCACTCCACACGCCCATCGTTGGAGAAATGAGGCACGGGCCTTGGAAGAGGTGCACCTGGCTAATTTGGCTGAGCACACTCGTCTGGAGAACCTTCAGTGCGCTCTCAACGAGCGTTCTTGGGAGCGGGTCCTTGAGTCCAGTCGACGGCAGCTTTTCCCGCCTCCACCTAAGGTATACCGTACTCCGATTCAGAACCTCACAGCTGCGGCCCGAATAGCAGAGTTGATCCAACCTTCCTAGTCGGAGGCTGGCAGAGGGCTGATGCAGATCCGGCCTTGCTCCGGGCAGCAGGAGAGCAAAACACAGCAGTGTATCAGTCACGGAATAGGATTCATAGCATATCCGTAGTAGCGGATACAGTTTAGTCGGCCCACAGCCCAAGGTCGCCCCTGCGGCGTGAGGGCCGTGGACAGTATGATCATCCGCTCGACTGTGACAATCGTCATCGAGTACCCATGCCTCCTCCGAGGAGTGCGTCATATGTGCCTCGGCAGAACGATGACAGACGTCGTCATAGTGGCGAGCGCAGAGCACTAGTCGACCCAAGAGAGCCAGGCTTCGATGCGAGATCCATCCTCGTTCAATGCCTAGTCGATCAGAACAGAGCGCATAGAGAAGACCCTGGCAGAGATCATCCAAATGGCAGTAGAGTGCATGTTTCCGGTTTAGAGTGTTTCAGTAGAGCCATCAGGGCGGCAGTGATTCCTCCCAACTTCAGGTTGGCGACCGGAGTCAGTAAGTTTACCGGAGAATCCAAGCTTGAAACTTGGCTTGAGGATTACCGAGTGGCTGTGCAGATTGGCGGTGGAAACAATGAAGTAGCAATGAAACATCTTCCTTTGATGTTGGAAGGGTCGGCCCAGGCGTGGTTGACTCAGTTAGCTCCAGGCAGTATATACGGTTGGGAAGAGCTGGCTCGAGTGTTCATCGGAACTTTTGAGGGCACTTGCAAACGACCAGCGGGATTGACCGAGTTGCAACACTGTGTCCAAAAGCCGAGTGAGACTTTGAGAGATTTCATTCAGAGGGGGACCACTTTGCATCACACCGTTGAAAATGTATCGGAGCATCAAGTTGTGTGTGCTTTCAAGGAAGGCGTCAAATATCGAGAGTTGGTCCTGAAGTTCGGTCGGACTGACTCTGACTCGGATGATGGAAATAGCCACCCGGTACGCTAATGGAGAAGAAGAGGATCGACTTCGTAGTGGAAAGAGTAAGCCAGTCGGCCAAGAGATCGGTGGAGGTAATTCCAATCAGAAACAGAAGTGTAAGGCCGAGCCGGCGGCACCCGGTGAGATTGCTGCAGTGGCTCAAGGAAAGTTTAAGGGAAAACCTAAAGGGCCCTGGCCCCCTAAGAAGGTAAAGGATCAAGCAGAGAATGATGTGTTGGATTTGCCATGTCACATCAACACGAAGAAGGATGAAGAGGGCAATCTGATCTACCCTAAGCATACCACTCGACAATGTCGACTCCTGATCTAGCAGTTCCGAGAAAAACAGCCCGGTGAGAAGGAGAAAGAGTCAGACAAAGATGAGGATGAAGAGGAAGACAATGGTTATCCCAAAGTCAATTCCACCCTCATGATTTTTGCTGATGTTGAGAGCAAAAGTCAGTTGAATGTTATCAATAGAGAAGTGAATATGGTCGCTCCAACGACGACGACCACATACATGAAATGGTCTCAGATAGCCATCACATTCGACCAGTCTGACCATCCTGCTCGTGTAGCCACCCCCGGGAGGCAAGCATTGGTGGTCGACCCCGTGGTTGGAGGCACTAGACTGACTAAAGTGCTGATGGACGGTGGTAGCAGTCTGAATATCCTTTATGCTGAAACCTTGAAGGGGATGGGCATTCCGATGTCCAAACTTAGCGAGAGCAATATGAGTTTCCATGGTGTTATCCCTGGAAAGAAAGCCGAATCACTCAGCCAGATCGCTCTCGACGTGGTTTTCGGTGACTCCAAGCATTACCGTAAGGAAAAGTTGACATTTGAAGTCGTGGATTTCCAGAGTGCTTATCATGCCATTCTGGGTAGGCCTACCTATGCACGTTTTATGGCTCGACCATGTTACGTGTACCTCAAGTTGAAGATGCCTGGCCCCAAAGGTGTGATCATAGTTACTGGCAATCGGCAAAAATTAGAGGAATGCTTCCAAAAAGGTTCCAAAATTGCCGATGCACAGATGGCAGCAGCTGAACTCCAAGAGTATCAGAAGAATGCAGATCCAAGTGATTTGCTCCGAACCAAGAAGCCTGCCACGGATTCTGCATTTCAGTCATATGGTGAAACGAAGCCGATTCATATTCACCCGAACGATCCCAATGCCGCACCGACTCATATATCAACAACACTCGACAGCAAATAGGAAGAAGCGCTCATCCAGTTCCTCCGTGAGAACTGGGACATCTTTGCATGGAAACCCTCTGACATGCCGGGTGTACCCAGAGGACTGGCTGAGCATCGTTTGTGTGTCGACCCCAAGGTAAAACCCGTCAAAGAGCATCTTCGGCGGTCCGCCGTGCAGAAGAGGAAAGCGATTGGCGAGGAAGTGGCTCGGCTGCTAGCAGCAGAGTTCATCCGTGAGATCTACCACTCCGAGTGACTTGCCAATGTGGTCATGGTCCCCAAGAAGGACGATTCACTTCGTATGTGCATTGATTTCAAGCATATGAATCGGGCCTGCCCGAAAGATCACTTTCCTCTCCCTCGCATCAATCAGATTATTGACTCGACTGCGGGGTGTGAGCGCTTGTCTTTTTTAGATGCATATTCTGGGTATCATCAAATCCGACTGTATGGTCCCGATGAAATAAAAACAGCCTTCATCACCCCATTCGGGTGCTTTTGCTATCTCACCATGCCATTTGGTCTTAAAAATGCCGGAGCCACATTCATGAGAATGATTCAAAAGTGCCTGCTCACTCAAATCAGTCGAAATGTGGAAGCATACATGGATGACATTGTGGTCAAGTCTCGCAAAGGTTCCGACCTATTGACTGACCTTGCAGAAACCTTTGCCAACCTAAGAATGTATGATATCAAGCTTAATCCGTCAAAGTGCACATTCGAAGTTCCAAGAGGAAAGTTACTCGGTTTTCTCGTTTCCGAACGAGGGATCGATGCCAATCCAGAAAAAGTTGATACCATCCTCCGAATGAAACGCCCTGTGCGAGTGCATGACGTTCAGAAGCTGACTGGTTGTTTGGTCGCCTTGAGTCGATTCATTTCTCGTCTTGGTGAAAAGGCCTTGCCTCTTTACCGACTGATGAAGAAATCTAATAAGCTCGAGTGGACTAAGGAAGCTGATACAGCGTTTGCAGAGCTCAAAACCATGCTTTCCACCTAGTCAGTGCTCGCTACGCCAATCAGCAAAGAGCCTTTACTGCTTTACATTGCAGCCACGGGACAAGTTGTCAGTACAGTACTCACGGTCGAGCGAGTAGAGGAAGGAAAAGTTTACAAGGTTCAGCGCCCAGTTTATTATCTCTCTGAAGTTTTGACTCCATCCAAGCAATGATATCCACATTATCAGAAGCTTGTCTATGGAATATACATGACCATGAAGAAGGTTGCACATTATTTCTCTTATCACTCCATTACAGTCGTCAGCGACGCACCCTATCTGAAATTCTGAATAACAGAGATGCAACTGGTCGAGTGGCAAAATGGGCGATTGAACTCCTTCCATTGGATATCAAGTTTGAGGCAAAGAATGCTATCAAGTCCCAAGCAATTGCAGATTTCCTTGCCGAGTGGATTGAGCAGCAATTGTCGACTCAAGTTCACTCGAAGCATTGGACTATGTTCTTTGATGGCTCCAAGATGCTGAATGGTTTAGGTGTTGGGGTAGTATTGGTAAACCCCCGTGGAGACAAGCTTAGCTATGTTCTCCAGATCCATTTTGATTCCTCCAATAGTGAAGCCGAATATGAAGCACTTTTATACGGGTTGCGTATGGCCATTTCACTCGGCATCCGTCGCCTTATGGTCTACAGCGATTCAGATTTGGTGGTTAATCAAGTGATGAAGGAATGGGATGTCAGGAGCCCGGCCATGACTGGTTATTGCAATGCAGTAAGAAAGCTGGAAAAGAAGTTTGAAGGATTGGAGCTTCACCATATACCCTGACTAAAAAATCAAGCTGCAGATGAGTTGGCAAAGATAGGTTCAAAGAGAGAGGCCATTCCCTGCAATGTGTTTTTGGAACATATTCATTCACCTTCAGTCCAGGAAGATTCTTTCACTGAAGAGTCACCACAGCCCAAGAGCGCCACAGATCCAACTGAAGTCGAAATCCCAGCCGTGGTCGACTTAGTCATGGAGGTTTTGGTCATCACTCCCGACTGGACAGTGTCGTACATTGCATACATTCTTAGGAAAGAACTTCCAGAGGATGAAGAAGAGGCTCGACAGATTGTCCGACGATCTAAAGCCTTTACCGTGATAAAAGGTCAGTTGTTCAGAGAAAGTGTAACTAGGGTCTGCCAGAAGTGCATCACGCCAGAAGAAGGCCGAATGATCCTCTATAATATTCACTCAGGGACCTGTGGTCAGCATGCGTCCTCTCGGACCATCGTGGACAAAGCATATCGAGCCGGATTTTACTGGCCACATGCCAATGAGATGGCAAAAGAAATAGTGGACAAGTATGAAGGTTGTCAGTTTTACTCCAACATGTCCCATAAAACTGCATCAGCTCTGAAGATTATTCCACTCGTCTGGCCTTTTGCTATCTGGGGATTGGACATGGTTAGACCTCTGAGGACTGGCAGGAGTGGATTTACCCATGTGCTGGTGGCAATCGACAAGTTTACCAAATGGATCAAAGCCAAGCCCATTAAAAACCTTGAAGAAAGTACAACTGTGAGTTTCATCAGGGAATTGATATTCAAATATGGTGTTCCGCACAACATCATCACAGATAACAGATCGAACTTCGACTCTGATGAATTCAGAGCCTTTTGTGCTTCCCAAGGCACGAGGGTCAATTACGCTTCGGTCGCTCATCCTAAGTCGAATGGGCAGGCTGAGCTAGCGAATGGATTTATTCTCAAAGGACCGAAACCCCGGTTGATGCGTGACCTCAAGCATGCAGTAGGGGCTTGGGTTGATGAGCTCCCATTAGTGCTTTGGGGATTGAGGACAACTCCTAATCAGTCGACTGGACGGACTCCATTCTTCTTAGTCTACGGAGCCGAAGCCATACTCCTGAGTGATTTGCTCCACAACGTGCCCCGAGTCAAACTCTTCTCAGAAGAGGAAGCAGAGCAGGCTCGGCAAGATGCAGTCGATCTCCTGGAAGAAGAAAGAGAGATGGCCTTGATCCGGTCAACCATTTATCAGCAAGACTTGTGTCGATTCCATGCCAGAAACGTAAGGGGTCGGGCATTTCAAGAAGGAGACCTGGTTCTTCGAGTGGACCAGCAGAAACCACACAAGCTCACTCCTGCTTGGGAAGGCCCTTTCGTCGTCACCAAAGTTCTCCACAACGGAGCGTATCGTCCCTTCAAGGTCGAGCACAATAAAGATGAGCCACGCGCTTGGAATACGGAACTGCTCTGCCCTTTTTACTCTTAAGTATTTAGACTGATGAGATGTAATAAGAAGTACCTTTTAGTTTGATTATCAAAATACATGATTTTACAGTCTTCCAAATGATTGTTGTTCATTTTTTACATGTTCTAAAATCCCCCAGTGGGTGCCTTAGCTGCGAATCCATTTCGCCTAAGTTGAAGAGAAAATCCTACCGAGCGGTGAGTCTGCCTCTCACTCGGGGGCTTAGCTGCAGTCTAGTACTCGCCTAGTGATAAAAAATCCTACCGAGTGGTGAGTCTGCTTCTCTCTCAGGGGCTTGGCTGTAGTCCAGTACTCGCCTAAGTGATAAAAAAATCCTACCGAGTGGTGAGTCTGCCTCTCACTCGGGGGCTTAGCTGCAGTCCAGTACTCGTCTAAGTGATAAAAAATCCTACTGAGTGGTGAGTCTTCCTCTCACTCGGGGGCTTAGCTGCAGTCCAGTACTCGCCTAAGTGATAAAAAATCCTACCGAGTGGTGAGTCTGGCTCTCACTCGGGGGCTTAGCTGCAGTCCAGTACTCGCCTAAGTTTAAAAAGTCCTACCAAACGGTACGTGTCGTCCATGACCCCCCTCCCCCCTGGGGCTACACCGTCAAGAAGAAGGATGAGATTGTCGGAGCAATCTTCCCGCTCGAGGGCTTAGCCGCGGTCCAGTACTTGCCTAAGTTTGAAAAATCCTACCGAGTGGTGAGCAATCCTCCCACTCGATGGCTTAGCTGCAGTCCAGTACTTGCCTAAGTTTGAAAAATCCTATCGAGTGGTGAGCAATCCTCCCACTCGGGGGCTTAGCTGTAGTCCAGTACTCGCCTAAGTTTGAAAAATCCTACCGAGTGGTGAGTCTGCCTCTCACTCGGGGGCTTAGCTGCAGTCCAGTACTCGCCTAAGTGATAAAAAGTCCTACCGAGTGGTGAGTCTGCCTCTCACTCGGGGGCTTAGCTATAGTCCAGAACTCGCCTAAGTGATAAAAAAATCCTACCGAGTGGTGAGTCTGCCTCTCACTCGGGGGCTTAGCTGCAGTCCAGTACTCACCTAAGTTTAAAAAGTCCTACCAAATGGTACGGGTCGGCCATGACCCCCGTGTCAGTGTCAAAACCGGCGGATCTCGGGTAGGGGGTCCCGAACTGTGCGTCTAGGGCTAATGGTAATAGGAGACTAGGGACACAATGTTTACCCAGGTTCGGGCCCTCTCAATGGAGGTAATACCCTACTTCCTGCTTGATTGATCTTGATGATATGAGTATTACAAGAGTTGATCTACCACGAGATCAGAGAGGCTAAACCCTAGAAGCTAGCCTATGGTATGATTGTTGATATGTCCTACGGACTAAACCCTCTGGTTTATATAGATACCGGAGGGGGCTAGGGTTACACAGGGTCGGTTTACAGAGGAGGAGATCTACATCCAAATCGCCAAGCTTGCCTTCCACGCCAAGGAGAGTCCCATCCGGACACGGGATGAAGTCTTCTATCTTGTATCTTCATAGTCCATCAGTCCGGCCAAAGTATATAGTCCGGCTGTCCGGATACCCCCTTATCCAGGACTCCCTCGGTAGCCCCTGAACCAGGCTTCAATGACGACGAGTCCGGCGCACAGATTGTCTTCGGCATTGCAAGGCGGGTTCTTCTCCAAATCCGATGCACCCGTCGTGGCGAATAGTGTCCGGCCTCTCAGCAAGGTTGTACTCCTCGGCTTCTGTGCTTCAATAATGGCCACCTCCACATGTCGATCGAAGGCGAGGGGCCGGGGCATTTTTGCATTTGACACCCTAATCCCATAGATGAACCGTCTATTTGAGGAGACGAGGATCTTCAGATACAAATCACACCATCTTCCCCCAAGCAAGCATTCCGCAGAGCGCGCCCAAAAGAGGCCACCCCATCATGACCGGTCGCTGCAGCCCTACTCGCTGCTCCCCCAGCTCGAAGCCAGGGGATTGGGAAAAGTGTTTCATCCCTCACAGCCACCTAATAGAGCTGCATACCAAAGGGTTTCTTCCGCCCGCATACATGGTCTCCGTCCGATCCGTACTAGCCACCTATAATGGCGGGGAGCAAGCAGAGAGATTCCCCAACCATTCTCTGGGAGAGCGGGTATGCCTTGTCCCGTATCTGCTAAGAGGCATCGGGTTTCCAATCCACCCATTCCTCCGCGAGCTCCTGGAGTTTTACGGTCTCCAGTTGCATATTCTTACCCCCGCCTCCATACTGCATATTGCAGGCTATGTTGCCCTCTGTGAGCTGTTCATGGGCTGCGAAGCTCATTTCGAGCTATGGAAGAGGTTATTTTGCCTCGTCCCACACAACCAGGAGGGATCTATATATCAAGTGGGCGGAGCCGAAATATAGCGCATCGCCCAGACCTGATACCTGTCCGGTACTCCAAAGAAGGCATCCGAAGACTGGCCCTCGGAGTGGTTTTATGTTGATGATGTTACCCTTCTGGACCCAGTCCGGACGGGCCTTCCTGAGTTCACCAATACTCCGCTGAAGAAACGCCAAAGCTGGTGCCCTCGGAGCCCCCAGGAGGAGGAAAACAGGGAAGTCTTCTATCTGATGAGCCGGATACAAACCCTGGCCAAATCAGGATTGACAATAATTGAAGTCATGTCAATATGTATTATAAGGGGAGTGCAGCCACTTCAATATAGGGGAAAACCCATGTGGCACTTCAATGGAGAAGACGATGCCTCCCGCTGCAGTCGCAAAGGTCAAGACTCCGCCACATATTTGGCGAGGATACTATCTGAATTGTACAAGGGAGAAGAAGAGGAGTTCCTCCGCATTAAACCGCGGGATGGATTTTCCATGTACAACCCCCGAAGCTAGGTAAATTGTTTTTTTATTCGACTCTACTCGTTCTTACCTTCTTGACCACAATTATTTACCTTGCTGTTTCAAAACAGGAACTAAGAAAGGCTGTGAAAGAGTTCAACAGCCCCTCTCCGCAGCCAGAGGATCCCGGCCGGGCTCTCGACCCCAGACTTGAAGAAGATCCAGACATATCCGTGGAATTCGTCGACGGGACATTTTATCAGGCAAGCAGTGGCGGCTCTTTAGTGGCCATCATCGCAGATCATCCTGGACTGCTTCCCGTGTCGCATGTAAGTAATGTCAGGGCTTCAACCTTCTGAAAGGATTCCTTAGTTTTGCCATACCTTATGATCATACGCCGTGTTTCTACAGAAACAGCGGTCGGGATGCCGTGCAGAACCCGCGGGGGCATCTCGGCAAGAGGCGCCTAGACAGAGTAGGCTTAAAAGGAAGGCGGTCAGGAGCAGTACGCAGGCGCAGAGGTACTCATTGAACTTGCCCTGTGATTTATTTAGTCGATTTGTAGAGATGTGACAGCTTTAATTACGTCCTGTCAGGAAACGCCGGACTGTGTCCGGGGATCCTACCGGCCATGCCTCCAGCAGCCGGATTCCTGGACCAGATTCCCAAGCGGAGGCTGATGTGGGGACAGTGCCAAACTGTCCTCCTGCGGAGGATACGGATATGCTTTCCGCCACAAATTCAGAAGTGGAGAGCGCCATGAATCACCGGCGCCGACGGGTCGTACTCCGTGGTGGTATTTTTTCCTAAGAGGCGTTTAACGCCTTCAATTCCGGACACGCCTATATCCGCGCTGCTCAAGATGGACTTGCCAGAGCAATGGACCAGTATGTGAAGGATATACGGGTAAGAGAATTTTAATAAGTATGTGTAGTAGTAGCCCCTGAGACTTGAAACAGTTGGCACAACTGATTTAAGGATCATTAAATGCATAGGTTCTTGTAGAGAAGAACGCCCAGTTGTCTCAAGAGCTGGAGGAGTGTAAGGCTCAAATGAAGGCTAACATAGCCGAACAAGAGGGATCCAAAAAGATTTCTTCTTGTAATGATTCTTCTACCAGCTTGTGTGTTCGGCATGGTGTATAAATCTGATGAAATATTCGGCAGATAATCCCGGAGTAAATTCGGAGGCTGTGGGAGGTAATGAGCTGCATCTTCGAAGTCAACTGAAGATGCGCGAACGTTTGCTGATGTAGTCTATTCAGGTGAAGAATAAGCTGCAAGATGCTAATCTCCAACTGAGCGTCGAATTGAAAGATGTTCGGGCTCAGCTCGCGGACTCCGTGAAGGAGAACCGGAGGCTTCGACGCGGCATTTATAGTAAGTGCTTGAATGAACTGTGGCATAGTTCGGCGAGGAGGCATATTGACAGAGTTATGTCTACAGGTATGATGACGGGGCGCCCTGAAGAAGAGATGTCCGGTTCTGCAGGCGATATGTTGCAAGAGCTTTCACAATTGCACGAACGAGTCGGCAGGTGATGCAGGGTATTGCCCAGGCTTTGTGGCCGTCCGCTTCCCTGCCCGGAGGCATGGGCGAACTTGTAGAGATGCTCAAAGGAGCACGGAGGCGCTTCCGATTATGGAAGATATCAGCCTGCCGTCAAGGTGCAAGAGAAGCGTGGGCCATGGTGAAGACGCGATACACCAAGGCTGACCCAAACCATATGGCCGAAGTCAGACCGGCTGGGCCAGATGGACAAGAGATACCCGTTAGTTTGGTATATGATCAAGTAGCATTAGCTGCGAAGTATTCCCAGCAGGATTGTAAGCTAAACAGCCTGTTGGATGGTATAGAGGAAGAGTACAGCCAGTCAATATGATTATGTAATTTTGAATGGGCTCGTGTACTCTCTAGCCGGATTGAAAATCATTTGTCATGGCGGACCTTTTCGCTTGATCCCCCGGATCCAACAGTCCGAGGTGTATCCGAATACCCACACAGTAATGAAAAACCGGGGCATGCGTGGAAACCAGGCGTAGGGGTCATAAGTGCTTGAACAGACAAGTACCCAATTAGTTATGTTATATTACATGGATAGTAAGAAACATCTTCCAGAGAGAATAGTTCCATTGGGGGTTCCTTTCTCTGGGTACGCACGCATCGATGTGCATGTCCGAAGCAAAAGCACATGAAACAAAACATCTGTGTATTTTTGTTGTTAGGAACGAGAACATCTTTAATTCACCGACCGAATATTCCCTTAAGAACGCTAGCTTTCGGCTTCACCCAGTCTGAGGTACACATCCGGCTCAACCGGCAGTAACAATCACAGAGGTGCTCCCCTTATGCCCTAGCTGAATTAACGAGAACGTAGGACATAAATACAAGAGCCAGGCAACCCAGCATGGCCAAAACTTAAGTCATATCGATGCATATAATGGTGAAGAAAAGGCGCGTATGGAAAGAAAAATGCATATGTAGCTTGGCAAGGAGCCATTAAAGTAATTATATATATATAGCTTCCGAATAGGAAGCCCCCAGGTATAGTGTGCGCACATAATGCGGCCGGAGTGCTCAGGGCATCCGTATAGTTTTAAGGTTGTATGTATAAAAAAGGAAAAAGAGGCGAGAAAGGAGGAAAAGGAACATGATCAAAGAGGCGGAGATGAGGAGATGAACACTAGACTCCATGCTAGGCGTAGAATCTCCGGAGTCTGTTATCAGAGGCGTTGCGCAGACGGTACGCTCCTCCGGTGAGAACTTTACCAATGATGAAGGGACCCTCCCACTTGGGTTTTAGCTTGTCCTTCTTCTTCTCAGGTAGGCGTAGAACGAGTTCGCCAATGTTATAAGTTTTGGCATGTACTTCTCTGCTTTGATACCTTCGAGCATGTTGCTGATAGAATGCGGAACGGGCTTTAGAGACATCATGCTCCTCCTCCAAAGCATCTAAGTTATCCTGCCGATCTAGCTCGGCTTCCTTCTCTTCATACATGCGCACGCGAGGTGAGTCATGAATTATATCGCAGGGCAACACTGCTTCTGTGCCATACACCATAAAAAATGGTGTGTATCCGGTGGTATGATTCGACGTGGTCCTCAGCCCCCAGAGTACGGAGTCGAGTTCCTCGACCCAATGCATGTCTGATTCCTTCAAGGATCGCACTAGTCTGGGTTTGATGCCGCTCATAATAAGACCATTTGCACGTTCGACCTGACCGTTTGTTTGGGGGTGATAGACAGAGGCGTAGTCGAGCTTAATGCCCATTTTGCTACACCAGGCTTTCACCTCATCGGCTATAAAATTCGAGCCATTGTCGGTGATAATACTGTGGGGTACACCGTAGCGGTGTACAACCTCCGATATGAAGTCTATCACTGGCACGGATTCGGCCGTTTTAACTGGTTTGGCTTCTATCCATTTGGTGAACTTGTCCACCATGACCAACAAGTATTTTTTTTCTTATGGCTTCCCCCTTTGAGGGGTCCCACCATATCCAGCCCCTAGACCACGAAGGGCCAAGTTATGGGGATCGTTTGGAGAGTGGAAGGGGGGCATATGGCTCTGATTGGCAAATAGTTGACAACCGACGCAATGTTGGACAAGGTCCTGTGCGTCCGCCCGGCTGTCGGCCAGTAGAATCCTATCCAAAAGGCCTTGCTTACAAGAGCTCGGGCTGCCGCGTGGTGTGCGCCTAGTCCGGAATGGATTTCGGCTAAGAGTTGCCACCCTTCCTCCTCGGAGATGCATCGTTGGAGCACTCCGGTGGCGCTCTTCTTGTAGAGTTCTCCTTCATGGACTTTGTAGGCTTTAGAGCGTCGCATGATGCAGCGTGCCTCATTTTGGTGGGAGCTCCTGCCTATTAAGGTAGGCCAAGAAGGGCTCGGTTCACGGGGCGATGACATCCATTATTTCGTGGGCCGAAGATGTTATTTTGGTGGCAGAGCCTCTGATTACGTCAGAAGGTTCAGAAGTTGGGGTTGTGTTCGGAGCCGGACTAATGGTGTCGGGCTCCCCTTCCCATGCCACAGACGGTTTGAACAACCTTTCTAAGAAGATGTTATGTGGTACGGGGTCGCGTCTAGCGCTGATGCGGGCGAGGATATCGGTCGCTTGGTTATTTTCTCTAACCACATGGTGGAATTCGAGCCCCTTGAACCGAGATGACATTTTGAGGACGGCATTGCGATAGGCCGCCATTTTCGGATCCTTGGCATCAAAGTCTCCGTTTACCTGAGATATTGCGAGGTTCGAGTCCCCACGCACTTCGAGGCATTAGATGCCCATGGAGACTGTCATATGAAGACCATGCAACAGAGCCTCGTATTAGGCTGCATTGTTGGAGTCTGTGAATAATATTTGGAGGACGTACTGTACCGTGTCTCCGGTGGGGGATGTCAGGACGACACCCGCTCCTAATCCGGCCAGCATTTTGGAGCCGTCGAAATGCATGATCCAATTTGAGTACGCGTCGTACTCTTTAGGGAGTTCAGCTTCTGTCCATTTGGCGACGAAGTCAGCCAGTACTTGCGACTTAATGGCCCGTCGTGGTTTGTATGTTATGTTAAACGGAAGGAGCTCAATAGCCCATTTAGCAATTCGGTATGTTGCATCGCAGTTATTTATTATGTCATTGAGTGGAACTTCAGATGCCACCGTGATCGAACACTCTTGAAAGTAGTGTCGTAGTTTCCGGGATGCCATGAAGACCGCACACACTATCTTTTGATAGTGCAGGTACCGAGATTTACATGGAGTGAGGATAGTGGACACGTAATATACCGGCTTTTGGAGCGGGAACTTGTGTCCATCTGCCTCTCGTTCGACGACGAGCACTGCGCTCACAACTTGGTTTGTTGCGGCTATGTATAATAGCATGGGTTCGCCAATATTTGGTGCAGTCAGGACCGGGTTAGTGGCCAAGAGTGCCTTTATTTCTTCCAGTCCAGCCGTGGCCGCATCTGTCCACTCGGAGTGTTCAGTGCGTCGAACAAGGCGATATAAGGGTAGTGCCTTTTCTCCTAAGCGGGAGATAAAGCGACTTAAGGCAGCCACACATCCAGTTAGTTTCTGGATCTGCTTGAGGTCTGTTGGGATAGCCAACTGTGACAGAGCTCGGATTTTTGCCGGATTGGCTTCAATTCCTCTATTGGAAACGATGAAGCCAAGCAATTTTCTGGAGGGTACTCCGAAGACACACTTCTCCGGGTTGAGCTTGATGTCGTATGTTCGGAGATTATCGAACGTAAGCCTCAAGTCATCTATTAAGGTTTCGATGTGTCTTGTTTTGATGACCACGTCATCTACGTAGGCATCTACTGTCTTGCCGATTTGTTTTTCCATGCATGTCTGAATCATGCGTTGATAGGTTGTGCCGGCGTTTTTGAGCCCGAAGGGCATGGTGTTGAAACAGAAGGGGCCATACGGGGTGATGAAGGTTGTTGCAGCCTGGTCGGACTCCGCCATCTTTATTTGATGGTATCCGGAGTATGCGTCGAGGAAACACAATGAGTCGTGTCCTGCGGTGTCATCGATTATCTGATAAATGCGGGGGAGGGGGAAGGGATCCTTCGGGCAAGCTTTATTGAGGTCTTTGAAATCGACACACAAGCGCCTGGATTTGTCCTTTTTTGGTACCATTACCAAGTTTGCTAGCGAATCCGGATGTTTGATGTCCCTGATGAATCCGGCTTCGAATAGCTTGGCTAGCTCTTCTCCCATGGCTTGCCGCGTAGGCTCTGAGAAGCATCGAAGAGTCTATTTGACTGGCTTGTATCCTTTCAATATATTGAGGTTGTGTTCGGCCAGCCTGCATGGGATGCCCGGCATGTCTGAAGGAAGCCAGGTGAAAATATCCCAATTTTCACGCAGGAAGTCTCGCAGTGCGGCGTCTATGTGGGGTTCAGCTGTGTCCCTATGGAAGTTTTCTTTGAAGGGTCCGTTGGGTGGACCTGGAATTTGACTATCTTGTCCGCTGGCTTGAAGGAGGTGGATTTAGGTCGCTTGTCGAGTATCACGTCGTCTCTGTCCACTGTTGCTCATAGTGTTGTCAGCTCTTCGGTCGCGAGGGCTTCTGATAATGCCTCCAGGACGAGGGCGGCAGTTTAATTTTCGGCGCGGAGTGCGACGTCCGGATCACTAGCTAGAGTGATGATTCTGTTGGGCCCGGGCATTTTGAGCTTCATGTACCCATAATGGGGTATAGCCTGAAAACTTGTGAATGCATCCCGCCCTAAGAGGGCATGGTATCCGCTGCTGAACGGGGCTACTTGGAATGTAATTTCTTTGGACCTGTAATTCTCCGGCGTGCCGAATACCACATCCAGTGTGATTTTTCCCGCGCATTGTGCCTCTCAACTAGGGATGATTCCCCTGAAGGTAGTGTTGCTTCGTTGAATGCGGCTCTTGTCAATTTCCATCTTGTTGAGGGTTTCCTCATAAATGAGGTTTAGTCCGCTTCCGCCGTCCATGAGCACTTTAGTAAGCCTAAAACCATCCACGATTGGGCTAAGGACCAAAGCGGCTTGTGCTCGGACTGTCCGGAATTGGGGTTCGTCACTGACATTGTAGGTTATAGCCGTGTCGTTCCATGGGTTTATTGTTGCCACGTGGCAAACTTCAGCGAGGCTGCGCTGAGCTTGCTTTCGCCTATTATTTGAGGCGAAAGTCTCGAAGACTGTAAATACCGTATTGTTGTCTCCAGCGGGATGTTTTATGAGGAGATCTTCACCGCTCTTTGCCACCTGCCGGAGTATCCAACATGCTCTAAGGATATGCGTTGGTGTAGTATCCAGTGTGCTATGAATCTTGCACGGCTCGTTTAGCCATTCTTCCAATACGGTTCCGTGCCTTGCGGCGGGCTTTATTTTTTTGGTACTTGAATCGGGTGACTTACGAGAGTTTACCCTTTTAGTTCGGACAGGGGATTTGGCTAGAGCCGGACTGTCCCAGAAACTTGTTTGGGTTTTCCAGGCGCTTTCCATCACGCAGTACTTCTGCACTATGGCCGCTAAGTCAGCGAAGTGTACTATGTCACGTCGGCTTATAGCATTGAGAATCCCTTTGTCCGTGCAATTTTTGCAAAAGAGGGAGATTGCATCTACCTCGCGACAGTCCTTGACCCTGTTTATCACAAGGAGGAATCTGGCCCAGTAGTGATGTACTGTTTCTTGGGGCTCTTGTCTGATATGGGAGAGATTGGATAAATCTGGGTGGGTGGGCGGATTTGAGTCCGAATCCCGACCCGGTCTGGGACCCAGGGGCAAAGAAGCTTCCGAGCTTAATGGCTCCGGTTCTAGGGCATTGCCCAACTTCTTCGGCCTGCCCCCCGATCCTGAGTCCATGACCGGGGCCATGTCCTCCCACGAGCGAGTGTCGGGCTCGAAGAGCTCGGAAATCCAGACATAGTTCATCCTCAAAGTGGAGGGAGAATTAGGATGATGCCCTTCCACTGTGCTATCTCATGGGTGACCGGTGGAGAGTGAATCTCCCTTTGATCAGGTTTAAGCCCGATCCGGTCATAGTCCGTAGCGACGCCCAGGGCGGCGATGCGATCCAAGATCTCATTGAGGGAGAAGAGCTCCATTGGATCCATCTGTTCGGAAAATTCCGAATCAGTGTGGAGGCTATTTTTAATGACCTGAGAAGTCATTGTCGGTGCAATAGCCGTTCAAGCGGTCATAACGAAGCCGCCCAGCCAGAGAGTTTGGCCTAAATCTAGGCTTCCCCCGGCGGTGATGTTGTCTTTGACAACGAGTCGAGCCATCAAGCCTTATCGTGACGACACAGAGGAACTCTCAATGAAAGCACTAATGTCGGTGTCAAAACCGACGGATCTCGGGTAGGGGGTCCTGAACTGTGCGTCTAAGGCTAATGGTAACAGGAGACTGGGGACACGATGTTTACCCAGGTTCGGGCCCTCTCGATGGAGGTAATACCCTACTTCCTGCTTAATTGATCTTGATGATATGAGTATTACAAGAGTTGATCTACCACAAGACCAGAGAGGCTAAACCCTAGAAGCTGGCCTATGGTATGATTGTTGATATGTCCTACAGACTAAACCCTCCGGTTTATATAGACACCGGAGGGGGCTAGGGTTACACAAGGTCGGTTTACAGAGGAGGAGATCTACATCCGAATCGCCAAGCTTTCCTTCCACGCCAAGGAGAGTCCCATCCGGACACGGGACGAAGTCTTCTATCTTGTATCTTCATAGTCCATCAGTCCGGCCAAAGTATATAGTCCGGCTGTACGGATACCCCCTTATCCAGGACTCCCTCACCCCCCCCCCTCGGGGGCTGCACCGTCAAGAAGAAGGACAAGATTGTGGGAGCAATCTTCCCGCTGCAGGGCTTAGCTGCAGTCCAGTACTTGCCTAAGTTTGAAAAATCTTACCGAGTGGTGAGCAATCCTCCCACTCGGGGGCTTAGCTGCAGTCCAGTACTTGCCTAAGTTTGAAAATTCCTACCGAGTGGTGAGCAATCCTCCCACTCGGGGGCTTAGCTGCAGTACAGTACTCGTCTAAGTTTGAAAAATCCTACCGAGTGGTGAGCAATCCTCCCACTCGGGGGCTTAGCTGCAGTCCAGTACTCGCCTAACTTTGAAAAATCCTACCGAGTGGAGAGCAATCCTCCCACTCGGGGGCTTAGCTGCAGTCCAGTACTCGCCTAAGTTTTAAAAACTGTCCAGAGTGAAAACTGATCTTCTCGCTCGAGGACTTATCAAACTGCGGGTCGATCGTGACCCCCACTCCAGAGTTGCACCATCAAGAGGAAGGACGAGATTGAGCGTGTCGCCAAGGCGAGCCACTTTCAGGAATGTCAAGACCATTGTTGAATGCCTCATTGATGAGCTGCCGGTCCCGCCGAATGGTGTGGGTCGACCACGACCCCCCCCCCCCCCGGGAGGGGGGGGGCTGCACCATCAAGAAGAAGGACGAGATTGTGCGCACTGTCAAAGGCCCATCCAACGGCTGGTGCCGTGCTGATGACAGGAACGTCAAGACCATTGCTGAGTGCCTTGCTGATGAGCTGATCAATGCTGCTCAAGGCTCATCCAACTGGTCGACTGCTAATTCTTCTTCAGAAGCTGCATCGAACAAACAGAAACCAATCCGAGAGAAGAACAAGTTTCACTCGAAGATAAATGCAACATATTCAAAAATAAATCCAAAGGTTCCTAACCACAGATTAAAGTACTCGGGCATCAGGCCAGAAGGAGTTTTAACGATTACAAAATCATTCGGCATTCTGAGGCAAATAAAGGTGAGGCATAATGTTTTTCAGTCACTCGGCAGGAGAAGGACTGGCTGGATCTCAGAAGCTATCAAGGTCGATGCTGTTGGCAATGCGAGTGGCTACCTCTAGGAAGGTGTCCATGAAGGACTAGAAGGAGAGCTTCTTAGTATTCGCTACCTTGAGGGCCGCCAGCTTGTCTTATTTAGCCTCCTTGCAGTGCACTCGAACCAATGACAAGGTGACGTCAGCACCATAGCGAGAAGAGGACTTCTTCCACTCTTGCACTCGGCCAGGGATCTGATTGAGTCGAGCCATCAGCGACTCGAGGTCTTGAGAAAGTTCCGCCCGAGGCCAGAGTTCAGCGTCCACTCGGGTCATCGCCGCCTTCAGTCGAGCCAGATAAGCAACTGCACCATCCAAGCATGATTCCAATCGCAGCAAGTTCATCGCAACGTCATCTTTCACGGGACAATTGATGGGGTCGAGACCTGTCTCGACCCGCCCAGTTTCAGCTTCAAAGTCCTGACAAAGTTCTGTTCCATCGCGAAAAACAATGAGTCGACAATATTACAACAAACTTCAGTCGATGATAATTAACCAATCGAATGACCATACCTTCAAGCTTCAGGACAAGCTTCACGGCAAGTTGCTCCAGATAGGACTCTAGCTTGTCTATCTTGGTTCTAGGCCGCTGACTTCAGTGATCAGGTTCTCCTTGTCCTTCCTCAGTTGCTCGACTTCCCGATTAGCTTCCGACATGGCGGTCTTCAACTTCACGTACTCCTCCTCCGATTTGCCGACTGAAGCCAGCTTCTGGTCTACAAATGTCATCGTCTCACGTGCTTCCTTCTCAACAGCAAGGTACATGTCCTTCTTCTCCAAAGCCTCCTTCATTCTCTCTAAAGAAACAACACTCTTCAGACGAGCCTGAAGTTGGCGGTTTTCACTATGCACATCTGCTTGTGTGAAGTCACTCGGTTCAAAGAGACTGAAAGAAAAAGAAGTGGAAAGTGCAAACTACTAAGCAGACAAAACAACCTAATGGTTACCTCCCATGATGGTCGTCCCTTGTTGAGCAGTCTTGATATTCTTCTTTGTGAGTTCAAGGTCAAGTTCAATGCTGATATGCTTCTTCTTTAACTCGGAAAGTCCAGCTCCAAGGTCACAAGACCTCTGCAGTCAGCAAGAGAGATATGTCAGTCGACAGAAATAAGAGACTGTGACAGGGAAAAGTTACTCTAAGACTACCGCCGAATCAAATATTCAACGGTAGTCTTGGGGACTACACCCAGTGGGTGCACTTAGCGTTCCCCCACTGGTTCAGATCAATACTCAGCAGGATCTACCTAGCGTGAGTCCAAATAAAAGAGAGAGTACATTCTAAGACCCCAGTTGACTGCCAGCAGTCGACCGTGGTCTCGGGGACTACACCCAGTGGGTGCACTCGGCGTGCCCCCACTGATCCAGACAGTTTACTGAGACTCAGCTCGAGTCGAGTGGAGTGGAAGATTTCCTAAACTATAAACAAAGAAACACCCCAGCGGGTGATCGGATATAAAACAACATTCAAAAGTTCAGTCGGAGTTTTGCTAACCTGAACATTGGTCTGAAGGGCAGTGCTGGCGTTGTAAGCCACCTGGCTAGCCTCGTGCATCACCCTTCACCTGCTCCATGACAAGGTTCACCTGGCGAAGAGCTTCCCTAGCGCACTCGGCGAGTCGTCTGGGGTCTGATACGCAGCAAAGAGTGATGGCTCCACAGCAGTCGAAGCAGTTGCTGGGTCAGACACGTGGAGTTGCACTGGAGCGGCATGAGTCTGTGCACTCGAGCCCGACGGATGATCAGTCGTTAGCGGGCTGGCGAATATGACGTTGGTCCGAACCGGCTCTCCGGAACGTTCGACCACCGCCTCAAGCACCGGCGTCGACTGAGGGACTTGAATTTCAAGCCTCCTCTTGCTTGAGCTTCCACTCTTCTTCCTCCTCTCCTGTAGAGGCGCTTCTTCTTCATCAGGGAGCACAACGATCTCTTGTGGAACTGAAAAAGGGAGAAATATCATATATTCAGCCAATTGACGACTCACTCAACTAAATGAAACCTGGTCGAACGGACTTACCAGCCCGAGAGGTGGCCTCCTCGTCTCCTGGTGCCTTATCGATATCCATGTCGGTAGCAGTAGAGGTGGGGCTAGAAAGATACATGATCCAATTGGTCAGAACACAAATTTCAGTTGGTCTGCATAAACACAAGTGTGATACTCACCCCGAAGCCACAGGGACGTCCATCTTGATCCGCGGCAAAGTCTTCCGAGCCTTGGGAGGAGCAACCTTGGGCTGCTTGGCAACCTTCTCCGTCAGCTCCGGAGTCGACGTCCGAGTGCGCTTCTGAGCGTGGGTACTCGGAGCCACGTTCTTCCCGCACCCGCCTGCTGGGTCATGTTGCTTCTTGGATCGGTGCTCGGAAAGCAGCAGCGAGTCGACTTCCTCCTTGTCATCCAACTCCTCGCTCTCCTCCTCCTCTTCTTCATCCGAAGACTCCCTGTCACCACTCTCTTCTGCGCTGGCCTCTCCCTCCTGGCCCTGCTCCAGAGCTTGCTCACCGTTGGGCATCGAATACATCTCGGTAAAAACCTACAAGACAAAAATTCTAGTAAAAGTCAGTCGGCATCAAGTGCAGTCGGAACATATACGTCAGGTAGTCGGAATAAAAGAGCATACCTTGTCGGGCGGATTGTCGTCTCTGAAGGGGATGACTCGCCTAGATCCTCTGGGGTTGTCCTGATTGCCTATGATACTCTTCAACCACATAGACACGGTCTTGGACGACACTTCCTCTGGGTGGACCCGAGCAGTGTCTTCGGGTCCGGAGTACAACCACATAGGATGATCACGAGCCTGAAGAGGCTGGATGCATCGACTGAGGAACACTTCCAGCAGGTCTAGGCCGGTGACACCCTCATTGATAAGTTGGACCACTTTCTCCACCAACATCTTCGTCTCCACATTCTCAGCAGCAGTCACTTTGAGTGGAGAAGGAGTCTGAATGCGGTCGAATGTGAAGTGGGGAAGGTCGGTCGATTGACCTGGAGCTGCGGCGTCCTGGCAGTAGAACCAGGTCGACTGCCAACCTCTAACCGATTCAGGAAGAGTCATAGCAGGGAAAGAACTCCTATGCCTTTTTTGGATACCTAAACCCCCACACATCTGGATGACATGGGTCTTTGAGTCACTCGACTTTGCTTTTTGACCGACTGGGAGCGGATGGTGAAGATATGCTTGAAAAGACCCCAGTGCGATCGACACCCTAAGAAGTTTTCACACATCGACACGAACGCGGCCAGATATGTGATGGTGTTGGGAGAAAAATGGTGGAGTTGAGCATCAAAGAAATTCAAGAATCCCCGGAAGAAGGGGTGCGGAGGAAGCGAAAAACCCCGGTCGACGTGGGTGGCGAGCAGTACACACTCACCCGGTCGAGGCTGAGGCTCCATCTCCCCCTCCGGCAACCTTATCGCTCCCTTGGCGATCAGTTCGGACTCCGCCAGCTCGTCCAGATCTTCCGGCCGAAGCGAAGACCGTATCCAATCGCACTAGATCTAGCCCAGAGCCGCGCGCGATGACGACCCGCAGTTCTGCTTCTTGCCTTTCGCTGCCCCCGTCGCCTTCTTTGCGCGCTCTAGCGCCACCATCTTGTCCATCACCATGGCGGCAGAGCGGCAGCATCGAGAGCAGAAGAGCTGAGCGCGAAGGAATAAGAAGGAGGAACGGGCGTGCGCAGTGCAGACGCCTCGGCCCGTCGCCTTATAAAGGGTTGCTTCCGAGTGACTGACGCGTGGGACCAGGCAATCTTGTCAAACCCCGCAACAGTCACGCGCAACGTACGTGGCGAAAAAGGCGGCGCAGAAATCGAGGCATCACTATTTATCCGCTCCGCCCACTTCGGCGCTCACCGTCCCGCGCGCTTCCTCGAAATTTTGTATCCCGCGAAATCCGGGATACAGAGCAGTCAATCGCGCCCAAGATCCTGCACTCTAATACAGCACTCGGCACATGATGCCACAAGTTCAGTCGACAACTCTCTGAATGGATAAAGGCAGCTGAGTCGACGCTGAAGTACCACGTGAGTTTTCCATCTTGCAGAAAACACTCGCGAAGGTGCAAAGCTCAGAACAAGTTCAACTTCAACCTACTTTCCACTCGAACCTTAATCCATTCGGGGGCTACTGATGAGGATACAGACCTGGGGAAGGGTCATAGGACTAACCTATATGTCCTACCCTAGTTCATTACCCTAGAAGATAAGAAGTCCAAGAGGCGGCAAGAGATCCCCAGTCGATGATGTCGAGTGCAATCCACTCGACAATCATGTCACTCGGGAGTCCTCCTACCTACTGTCATTCGACCATCCAGAGAATTACTCGACCTACCAAAGACCAGGAGTCACTCAGCATTACAACGGACATGCGTTCACTCCGTAGTCTTTAAGGTCATTAATAGCACTTAAGGTTGGCATTACCAGTAACGCCCCCACTTTATGTACATTAAGACCCTTGTAATGGAGGGCGATGGGGGTCCTAGCGTACTCTATATAAGCCACCCCCTCCTCTGGCACAAGGGTTTGCACCCCCTATAACATCACACATATAATCCAATCGACCGCCTCCGGGCACCGAGACGTAGGGCTGTTACTTCCACCGAGAAGGGCCTGAACTCGTAAAACTCGTGTGTACACCTTCACCATAGCTGAGATCTTGCCTCTCCATACCTAACCCCCTTTCTACTGTCAGTCTTAGAACCACGACAGGTGGCGGAGGCTGCGACCGCCTACAAAGAGGGCGATGAAGCGGGCGAGGCGCTGTTTGGAGAGACCAAGGATGAGGCAGAGGACAATGCCGGCTCCGACGAGTCCCCACTCTGCCGGCATCGACGAGGCCTTGCTCTGTCGAGGCCCCGCGGTGCCAACAACGAGGCAGAGGACACCGTCGGCTCCGCCGAGGCCATGCCCCACCAACAACGAGGCAGAGGACATCACCGGCTCAGCCGAGGCCCCACCCTGCCAGCAACAAGGTGGAGGATTTCCCCCGCTCGGCCGAGGCGCCGCCCGCCGGCAACGAGACAGAGGACATCGCCGGCTCCGCCGAGGCCCCGCCCCGCTGCCAACGAGGCCGCGCCACATAGAAAACGAGGAAGAGTAGAATGCGGTAGGTCGCCGCCACTCGGGTCCAAGTAAGGCCATCGCTGCTATCCTCTGGTTGAAGCCAAGCTAGGCGGGTTGACCATTGATGGCCGGTTAGCTTCTTGGCAGCGACGTGGAGTCGGAGAGCTATGTTGGAGAAGGATGCTGCTTCTACTTAACTGCTAGTGCAGTTGGCTGACTGACACGTGGGCCCAACAAGCATCTGGGCCACATGTCAGTTACGCAACTGCACCTGCAGTTAACTCACTCAATCTTCTATTCGCCTCAGCCGGACACAGGTGGGTAGCTTCGGTTAATTAATTATACCTCCAGCGCATCCCTTTTTAGTTGAAGAATGTATGAAATGTAATGAAATCCGGCATGCTTATATGAAATCCGACAATGTATGAATGAATTTATTTCGATTAGTTCGAATTCTTGTATCACTGTCATTGGATGAACATGCAAAACAATACATACTAGCATTATTCCCAGGGTGATCACCTTGTTTGCACCAGTTTCACATGTACTCCCTTTGGTCCTTTCTAGTCTGCATACAAGTTTTGTCTGCAGTCAAAGTATCTCTACTTTGACCAATCTTATAGAAAAAAGTATGCACTTTCACAATGTGTGAAGTAAAAAGGAACAGAAGGAGTACAAAGAGTTTGAGTAGCTTTTTAGCGTTCCTGTACATTGCAATCAAACACATAGGCCTGGCAATTCATAGAGAACATTCAAAACAATCGATGATTATGCATCTCAGTGATTCACATGTCAGAGCCAATATTTACTTCACAACTAAAGAATAAATAAAAAATTGATCGACGTTGCTGACAGCAAAGGGCATCCCATTTGAAAATATCAAATGCATGTCTTCTTGCTAAAATCAATGAGCAAAATTTGACAAGGTTGTCCCATTCCAAAATATCAAATGCCTACGATTGTGGAATGGGCAGGGTTTGCCATCAGTTCAGACATTGACATGGCAGCTCGTGCTAAATAAACCAGCTGTTCTTTTTGTGCAGTTCCACGAAAATCAACCAAATTCGCGCGTAGCTTGTATGATTTTGCCCTTATATGTTGCAATGCCTTGAACTTATCGGCACCTCCTTTCTTGTGGTGGAAATGAATGATTCGATGTATTCATGAACATTTTGTGCAGTTCCCATTGAAATCAAGCTGAGCACCCCTATTTGCACAAATACAAAAAAATTGATTAGTACAAAGCAAACTATACTATGAACTGATAGTTTAAACCGGCACCTACATGGTCCATGTAGAGCACACTTTTAGAAAAATGGGACTAACCAGAAAGAATCCTAGAACAACATTGTACTCGCGCATCACAGCAAGAAAATGGAGATTTGTCAGTCCTTCTGAGCTGAAGTTAGTTTGGTCTTGTGGAGAGTAATGTAACCATCCTTCAACTGCTCCTTCTGATGAGAAGATAGACAGGGCTTCTTCATCCTAGCATAATCGGAATTAGTCACTTCACTTACTCCATATTGTTCTTCAGAGGAGGATGATCCTGTTGTGCAAAGACAAGAGGACAACTAAATGATAGCATCCCTGTTTGCTCGAAAAAAAGGAAAGGAAATATTTAAAACAACACAGATGAAGCACTTCTCAAGGATAATACCACTTTTTCATGATAGTATCTAAACAGTAGCACAACACCAATAGAGATGACAAAGCTCAATCATATGGATGAAATCAGTGGGCGAGTACCAACCTTTGTCAGGAGGCTTATTGTGTAGAGCATACAGATGAAGCACTTCTCCGGAACCATCTGTTGCTATCTACTGTGGTGGCCATGCTTACTATATACTCCTCGATTAGTTTAATTTTTCCAACATCTTCTTGTGCAGTTCCACTAAAATATATGGTATCTTCAAAGAAGATCCCTGTTTACACAAGTAGAGATAATTACGTATTACATTAAGAGTGGAATCAAATCAGTGGCAAAACAATTGCTCGTTCCAGCCATAGCAATAAATTAAGATGCAAAACTATATCATTACTTGTGTCATCACAGTTCCAGTGCTTCATTACAGCACCGGGAGTTGATTTTTGTTTTTCTTCCGCTTGTTCTTCCCCTTCATCACTTGGTTCAATAACAGACAAGCTTCGCCTTCAATGTAAGATTTGGCATGTCAATTAGGGAGCACAGGTATAGCACTAAACAATGACATTAAATTTAAGATGAAAGTGGCAAAATACAGGCCAACAGTTGTGAAATATCCTTATCTTACCTCAATGGGATATTACGGTGCACATACAGATTGGAAGTCTTGTCTCCATTTGTGCAGTTCACTAAAATCAAGCAACATTACCGTACAAGTAGCACAACATATGAAAGCACACTGCAGAATCATGTGAAAGAAGGCTAGTACTGACCTCTCATGACGCGGAATTCAAACAACTCACAAGAAGAAGATCTGAACCAAATTTGCCAACACGGATAGGAAGTAAGATCTCCTCTTGTGTAGTTCCACTAAGATCAAGCAATCAAGCAACATTGTCGGTGTGACATTTTGGTTGAACTGCACAAAACACTCTTAAAACAAAAGTGTTTTGTGCAGTGCAACAAAAGGTCACAATGGCAACGAGGTGAAGTAGATAACCCTGTTTACACAGAGGTGCAAAGGAAACAACTAGTGGTCAATAACGGTGGATGACACAGAAGCCAACAAAAAGAAGCATCTACCTTATCTAAATGGGAAAGATAGCAAGACAGTAGCATTTCTCAAATGGTGGCATTGATTAATATTTACATAAAGATTATATTAACAATAAAATTTGTTAAACATGTAATTTGCTTTTAACTATGGCATTGCATCAATTTTCCAGCGGCATTATTAGAGGGTGTTTGTTTACAGGGACATTTTGGTGTAGGGACTAAAAAAACTCCGTGTTAGTCCCATCTAAACCAAACAGGAGGGACTTTTAGGGACTAAAAGTGGGCATTTGGGACTAAAGAAAGAAGACCCAGAGGGAGAGTCTTTTTGGGACTTTCTCCAGCAGTTTCCCCTGCCACGCGTTGCACCTTGTCTCTATTAGTTCATTACTAGGGGTAACATGGTCTTTTAGCATGTCATTTAATAACCTCTAGTCCATGTTTAGTCCCTGGAACCAAGCAGGTAGGGACTAGGGAGTTTTTAACCAAACAGGGCCTTAGATTAACAATAGCTAAAGAGTTGCATGGGACAGTGGACGCACCAGCAACATGTGCATCTACCGATGTACTGGGGTGATGCACAGTCTGTTGCACAAAGAATAAACAACCAAGGAGCATATTTGTGTCGGTCCCAGTTTTGTTATCTTTAGACACCTTTCCCTATGTGAGTGCAGCAAATCTAGTACTGCTCAAACTCTACAGCCTTGTCCCTCAAAACAAAAGATCAGTTCATTACAGATGTGCGTACTGCGTTTGTCATTGTTTTCCCTTTTCGACCATGTAGGTGCTGGGTAGCCAGTCTGTACTAGTACTTTCCCCCCTTCCTTTCCTCTTTGAACCATGTCCTAGATTTATGTTATACAACTTTGGCCACTACTTTCCCCCATTCCTTTCCGCTTTGAATCACGTCTTAGATTCATGCGATACAACTTTCCCTACTACTTTCCCCCTTCCTTTCCTTTTTGAACCACGTCCTAGATTCATGCTATACAACTTTCCCACTACTTTCCCCCATTTCCTTTCCTCTTTGAAACACGTCCTAGATTCATGGTATACAACTTTCCCCACTACTTTCCTGTTTGATCCAACACCTAGATTCGAGTGCAGAAGGGGAAAAAGCCCACATGCATCTAGAGCAATGCATGTCGAATAAGTAAATTATACCTTAAGGTTCTTGGGGTGTGGTTCGGTGGGCGACCGGAGGCCGTTCGGCCCACACTATATATGGTAGTGAATAAAAAGGGGTTGGAGGCCCTCCCGCTCTGCCGCTGGGTGAAAGTGAACAGCTGTGCCGGTAGTGGATTCCCTCCCTCGCCGACGGCGACAGCGTTAAGCCTCCTTCCCTTCCCGGTGGACAAATCCTGTCAGCTCTTTGACCAGCAGTGAGGGGAGAGAGAGAAAGGCCAACAAAGTATTGTTTAGATCTGGAGAGGGTGAGAGAGTGTGAAGAGAGCAACTACAAGCGCTGAGAGAGAGAGGCCAATGAAGTCTTGTTTAGATCTAGAGAGGGTGAGAGAGTGTGAAGAGAGCAACTACAAGCGCCGAGGCTCCAGCCTCCAGCGTGTATATATATATTGGAGAGAGAGTGTGAAGAGTGTAGACCCTAGCAAACAAGCACCGAGGCTGTAGCTTATACGTGATGAGGTGATTATACGGTCACTACGAGATCGTATAGCTCTGTATCCATCCATTTTGACCAGTCAAAGAATCCTCCTGGCACGAATTATGCTCAAGTGTAGTTATCGAACCCGAGACCTCAAGTTTGATGAGCGCACAGGCTAACCAGCTACACAACCCTCCTATTATGTTCAATGAGAGGAAAATAACCTTTTATACATTCCTGCATTCGTGTGACAAGCATGCCGTGTTTTTTTGTGTGTGGGAGTCATTGGGATTTAAATCATAATCGTGTCATGTGGCTTTAGTGGTAGGACTATCCACAGTGGTGCAGAAATAACGCAACCTTAGTCACCTTACCTCTCTCCACGTAGTACGTTGGGTCCCACCAGTCAGAGGGTGAAATAAACAAATTAATAAGAAAAATTAAAAGCGCCAACGGTGTTTCTTACCTCACACATCTTGCTACTTCTCGGGAACACTGTCCAATTGATCCCTCTGTTTGCTCACGTACTATTTTAAGTGAATCCTTATTATGACATGCACACAATTTTGGGCACTTGTATTCAACCTAAGTCGGTGTGCCACCATATCTCGTACTACTCCCTCCATCTAGGTGTAATAAGTCATGTTAGAAGGTGCAGCGGGACCAAGGTGCAAGCAGATTGGAAGAGAAGGAGAAACTTGAACAGTCATTCCTCCAATCAAAGCCCTGATTTCTGTCTCTAAACGCAACAATTAATCCAAACAACTAAGAGATGTTGTTTTAGCTACCTTGCAGGGCCACGTATTAACTCGCATGCAAGCCGACTTTGATTTCTTGACTGATCAACGCGTAGTTGTGCTCCATGCATTGGGTTTCCGGGGGAGATAACAAGGCAGAGTAAGGAGCGTTTGGTTACATTGCTTAGCTAGGCTAGTCATAGTGGTGAGTAACTTGGACTAGTAACATGCATATGTTACTAGTCTATGTTACTACCACGCGAAGTTTGCCGTCAAAAGTGAGCCGATCTGGCTCTCCTGAGCTAGCAAGGTTTTTCTAGCCCACCCAAGCTAGCTGGCCCACAAAAGCTAACATATTTTAACAGTTCCAAATGCCTAACCTTGCTCGGCTATGCTATAAGCTGTTCTTGCTAAGGATCCAAATGCTCCCTAAGTAACAACGCTCGCTAGCAACAAGGCCAGGAGGGGATTGAGATGCGAAGTTAATGGACGACGCCTAAACATTTTGGGAATATCTGATTTCCGTAAGATGACTTAACACCTAGACGGAGGGAGTACTACTCCTCAGTCCAAGTTTGATGGAATATTCATCACCTCTTCTCTTCTTGTACGTACTCCATTTGTATCTCACTTCATGTGGCTTTGCACTTGCACGATTTTCCTATTCTATGAACATGTGTGTGCGTGTGTGTGTGTGTGTGTTTAACAACATGTGTATGTTAGAGAGAGTAACAGATCAACCTACTCCTATAGAGAGATGGTGTGTAGTGTACGATTTTAGCCGCGAGAGTCGGTGCATCCTCTTGTTTCCGGGCGTCTAGTAGGGACTGGCGGACAGCTGCCACGCCCACTCGTGACCAGCCTGGCCCACCCAAATCCCCTCCATCGCCCGCGCGCGCTTCCCGCCCAAAATGGTCAGCGCCGCTTCAAATAATCGGTGCCGCATTCATGCCCGAGCAGAGCGGACGCGACCTCTCACTGGCGCTTGCGTTGAAGGGAGAAGCGGATTCAAGAGTGATGGTTGCTTCGTCCATCCAACTTACTGCTGGGTCTATGTGATTTGACGGCTCATTGGTCATTATTACTGAGGTGGTAGGACTGTTGGATGTCCCACGCTTTCGGCAAAAGGAGGTACTACTAGATTACAATTTTCTCCATTCTTACATTGGAGGAGTGCAAGAGCAGTGAAAACACGCAGGCTCAGTGATTACATGGCCCACCTCACACTATCACCATATTTTCTGGACACCGTGCGACACCTAACTCTTTACATAGTACTCCCTCTGCTCCTAAATACTACTAGATGAGTCCCGGCGCGTTGCCGCAGAACAGCCGTATATCTCTATGCGTAAAATTATCAATTTCATAGAACTAAAAAAACTCTATAACCGCATGACAAATGTGGTAGCCAAACTAAAAAACTCCCATCATCATTTAGATCATCCCACGTAAGGAAAAAAGATCAGCCAACTCCTACTGCATAATGGGATTATATTTTTCTTTTTGACATGTTAATGGGACTTCAAAGCTCACTTACATGCATGCTACCGGTGCATGCTTGCATGCATACATGTTGATGTGATTTAAAACCCACTCACATGCATGCCACGGTATTTCTGCATGCTTGCATGTGGCTTAGTGCAGAGCCTCTCAACGTCTAGATCAGACGGCTATTATGGACTGATTTAGTTCATCTAATGGCTACATTAATTTTGATGATGTGGCTCAAGGAGAATATAGAGAATTCCTAGTAGTGGGGGCTAGCTATTTAGATATAGTAGATAAGTCTTTGTAGAGATTCCACTAGGTGGACTACATACGGAACAAAATGAATGAATCTACACTTAAAATGCATCTATATACATCCGCATGTGGTTCATGGTGAAATCTCTAGAAAGACTTATATTTAGGAATGGAGGAAGTACTAGTATAGTACGTACTGTAACTTATCAGCGAGATAAATTTGTACAATGCTATGAAGCTTCCAGCTTCTGTTACATGTATCTTGCATCCAAGGTTGCCCGTTGCAACATTTCATCAAATACAAAGGAGACTAACATGCATGCTATTGCATCTCAATGATTGACAGATCGTAGCAAATATGTACTCCCTCCGTTCCAAAAATAAGTGTCTCAACTTTATGCAAACTTTAGTACAAAGTTGTACTACTACTAAAGTTGACACTTATTTTGGAATAGAGGCGGCTAAAGAAAAAAATGATCCATGCAGTCCCTAGCCCTTGAACCGTAAACCCTAACCAGGCTTCAATTTGCTGGCAACGTTCGAGCTTCCTAAGAAATGAAGTTTGCAACCTTTTGACCATTGGATCATTTTGTGCAGTTTCACCAAAATCAAGATGAGCATCCCTGTGGCAAAGAAATTGAAGAAGCGTGATTAGAATAAGATTACTGGGACTAGTTGATGAGACATAAAATCATCACAAATACAGTACGTAGAAGTCAGTAGAGGTATGTGCGGGGCGAAGAAGTAGAGAATTATCCACATGGAGTGATGTGGGCAGCTGGAGCAGTGGTGCAAGCCGGCTATAAAGGGAGTTGTACCTGAGGGATGTCGGCATGTAGCTCAACCATGAGGATGGCGGCAGGAGGTGGCAACTGCCCACGTCACGGCAGTGAGCAAGGGACGAAAGCAACCTCACCGGCTTTGTGAGAGAGAACGGCGGGGACCCCTGATTGGACGTGCCGACAGTGGGTTTTCACCGTCGGCAACGGAGACCGCATCTACACTAAGCATCCACCCCTTCCCCCGGCGGACGTGATCCGTCGGGATGTTAGAGATGTGGCCACAGTCGTTTTGTGCGAGAGAGTGTGAAGAGAACAACCTTAGCAAGCAACCGTGTAGGCTGGCCCGTCCTGACAATGTATATGGTGGAGCGGTTTACTTTTCTCTCCATATGAACCTATCATATTGCGTACGTGCCATTGAAGAAAAAAAACTTTATTTATAAATGACGCGGCTCCTACTACTCATTCTCCTATAACCTTGTGCTTGGCATCTCCAAAATATTAACCTTGTAATTGGATCTTTGCCTCTTCGGGGAGTCGAGCAATAATGGTATTGCAGTATATATCGTTCTGGCTATATGAGACCGAATGAATGGATGCACGTCCACCACGTGGGCGACGGTGAGGGGCAAGGGACAGTGCGTACTATTACGTCCGTTTCAGGGGTGTTTGTTTCCAGGGACTTTTTAGTGTAGGGACTAGAAAAAGTCCCTCTTAGAGATTTTTTAACCAAACGGGATGGACTACTAGGGACTAAAACTTGCTTTTTGGGACTTAATGAAGAAGACTCTCAAGGAGAGTCTTTTTGGGACTTTTCCAACAATGCCCCTCCCTGCAACCATTGCCCCGCCGCCCCATGGTGTTGTTTGGTTGTTATTTTTCTGTATACTAGGGGTAACATGGTCATTCAATAACCTCTAGGGAGGGACTAGGGACTTTTTAGTCCCTGAAAACAAACAGGGAGGGACTTTTCAAGGAGTAGGGACATTTTAGTTGGGACTAGAAAAAGTCCTAGGACTTATGAACCAAACAGGGCCTCAATATGGACTACATACGGAGCAAAATGAGTGAATCTACACTCTAAAATACGTCTATATACATCAGTGTTTGGAGTATGTACTAGTAGTTCATATTGAAACCTACTAAAGGACATATATATTCCAAACAATATGATAATCTCTCTAACCAAGATACTAGTAGGGACCAGGAGTAAATGGAGGGAGTAGTAAAATTTTCTCCTCGTCCTGTGAGCCACCGCGCGTGTGGGCGAGGGAGCGGGCGTAAGGCGTACAGTACCACTACTAGTAAGCAAGCTTCACCTCATCATGCGAGCCACCACGCCTGTGGGCGGGGGAGACGGCGTACAAGGCAAGTTTCTCCTCGTTCTGCAAGTTGACGGGACACATCAAAAGTACTCTAGTGTATAGAGCCTTGCCTCTAAGGTAGTCCCCACATGGTTTGCCTCTTTTTTAACATAACGCGTCAAGTCGCAATTTTTTTGTTCACCCGTGGTAGACGATCCTCCCTCCATCAAGTGGACAACCAGTACACGTGTCAAATTACCACGTGGGCTGCCTTTTCATACAAAAATGAGCTCCACCGTGTACCCGCGCGGGTGTGGTTGGGAAAGAGACGGGAGTACGTGCGCCGTGCGTGCACCTCTTCTCTTCGTGCACGTCCCCCGCCTACTAGTAAGCACTTCAGGGGCGTTGTCCCCAGCGTGGACTCCTGGTCTGCTCGGTTCAACCAGGATTTACGATTTCTACAGCATAGATTTAAGGTGGCACGTCGAACGTCCCTGCTCTCGTATTGTGACGCGCTTGGTTGAGTCACCGTTTTTTTTCCTCTTTATCCTGGTTGTAAACAGTTAGTACATCACTTACCACCTTGTATGGAGTAGCTGCCCACCCTCTCTGGTGCTAAACCAGGAGTCGTGGGGTTGATGTGTTTGTATATGTCTATGTAAACATCCCATTTATATAGATATATGAAAACAGTGGGAGTTCTCTCCCACTGTCAATTCCTCAAAAAAAACCTATGTGCATGTGTGTGAGAGATACAAACCTAGACAGATGGCATGTGCGTTCGTGAGTGATTTCGAGAATGTATTTGTGGGAATATGTGTCGATGACATCTCAAACAAAATTTTGCATGCAATATGTGTGAAATGGAGGCCTATACATATCATATATAGAGGGCCGGGCGATCCACGAGAAGAGAGGGAGGGGTCATAGATATCGATAGAGTTGAAGAGAGGATCAAGTGGGTGGGTGCATGATCGATGAAGAGAGCCATCGAAATTGTGTGTGTGTGCAAGTCAAAGATATAGGGCGACTGACCTACCGGAACGTCAGAGGGCACATGTCAAGTTTGTGTGTGGCAGGGAGACATGACTAGAGCGCTCGATGTATCGGTGTGTGTGGGGGGTGGGGGGAGGGGTAGGCAGAGGCATAACTATAGAGGTAGAACGACTTGTCTATGTGTTGAGAAGGAGAGACCCAGCTATGTCTTGAGGGAGATCGATTGACATTCATACATAACTGAAGGACGGGAAATAGGATGGGACAGAAAGAGAGAGAGGAGAAAGAGAGGGAGGGAGAGGGGTAGAGTGCTGGATGGGTGATGGAGTTGCTTCTTGAAGATGGTGGGAGAGGCCTACTAGACAAACTGAGGGTGGAACTGCAATATTATCAATAAGAGTGGGTATGTGTTTCTATGTGTGCCTGTGTGTGATAGATCTATCGGGACGCATCCATGGATGATGAAGGGAGAGACATAACTAATGAGGTAGATTGATCGACGTGTGGGGAAAACGAGTTATAAGGACCTAGCTAGCTATATGTATAGCGGGATATCGGTCGGTGTACGTCCATTTTTTAGAGGCAAATAAGGCCCAGAGACGGATAGGCAGAGAGAATGAAGCTAGGAGGTGGTGCGAGAGGCCCAGCTAATAGCTAGATAGGGGGAGGAGTGTGCGATTGTGAGATCGATGAAAAGAGGGGTGAGAGTTTACACGTGTGTGGGACCGTATGAGAGACACGAGGCAAGGACACATAAAGGAGGAGATTGAAGGTGTGTGTGTGTGTATGTTGTAGGCAGACATCGCTGGAGAGGTTTATTGATCGGTGTGTGTCGGAAATGAGTTGTGGAGACTCTGGGAGAACGACCTAAAGAAGAAAAAAATGAATGTGCGCGATGGATAGAATGGTGAGGGAGGGGGAGGGCGAGGAGGGGGTGTGCATGCACGAGAGAAAGTTAGTGGTAGCTACAAAGGTTAGAGGATTGTGTGGGTGTAAGAGACTAACAAAGATCATAATTTGATATGAAAGTGGATTCATATATTTGAATAGGAGATCATAGTGTTTTAAACATATGCATGCATGAATATAGAGGTGATACGCGTGTTGTGGTTTTGCACATGTTATACTATAATGTGATAATGCATGGCGTTTGCAACTCACAGCTAAATGTCGAACAATCTAAACCATACTATACATCGAACAATCTCACATTTTATTTGAATTTGCGATAATGTGTGGCGTTTGTAGCTTACAACTAAATATCAAACAATCTAAACAATACTATATATTGAACATTCTCACATTCTATTTGAATTTGTGGTAATGTGTGGTGTTTGCAACTCACATCTAAATACTTGCAGGCGTAGGGGCGGGGCACCATACATAATGTGATAAACACATTATACATATGAGACATGGTTTAGATTATGAAGATCCAACTAGAGCTTGAAATGTAATGTGATTTGAAATCAACATAAAGTAGATTCAAAAAATCTAGTTCGAGTTCATATAGTACACATAGTTCATATGTAACTGGAGACTAATCATGTGGTGTGCTGTGAAGATAATACACAAATGATGGTTTAACTTGACAATAATGATGATTGTAGATCTTATTAAAACAGAGAAACGAATTCAAATGCTTTGACTTCACAACAATCATTATTGTAGATCTTATTCAAATAGAGAAATGAATTCAAATTTAGTTCATATTGAAGCGGTAGTATATATGTTTGGAATGCACTAAAACGTTCATTTGAGTAGTAGGTTGCATGCATTATACACGTAGCGAAATATTTTAATTGAACGTAAGATGAATTCAAAGTTTTGAATGACATTTGTAGTGCGAATTGATTTGGTACAATACACGTTAGGCTTGTCCGGAAATTTCAACCCGCGCCTTGTTAGCCCGAAATATTTAAGATATATCTTTGTCTCGTTGTGCTCCGACAACACCCTCCATCTCAACCCGTGCCTTGCTATTCCAAAATTACAATGCGCGCAAAAACTCCCACCTCCTGTGAAATCCCAACACGCAAAATGCCCGTGATACCCCTGAACCGAAAGAACCGCCTCAAATTAGTGGGGGTACTTTCGTAACTTACCCCACATTTCGGATAATCGTGTCCCCAAGCCATGGTTCCCCACTCCCATCCCATCCGCCCACCCATTCGTACACCGAGGCCGGGAAAACCCGCGAAGCCCCAGACCCTCCTTCGTCCGCCACCCAACCGGAGCCTCTTCCCCGACGATGCCGTCCACAGCAACACCTCGACGTCCCTCATCCATCGTACCGGATGAGGATTTGTCGTCGATCTGGTCGTCCCGCCGGTTCAGCCACCCCGTCCTCCACCTCCAAGGAGCTGCCCCGACGTTCCCCTCGTCTTTCGCGCCACCTCCATTCCCACACCTCCGTCTTCACCTGCACCACCGGAAGAGCATCATCATCACCATTTCCTCGGATGAAGTTGCGGCCTAATCGGTGCCACCAAAGAGGTTGTACACTAATCGCCACATTTTCTTCTTGATTCGATCTCACGGTGCTGTCGGCGCTCGGTCCCGAGCCGACACGGCGCGGATCCATCCACGGCGGCGTCGCCGGCCACTTCCTCCACGGTGTCGGTCCCTCGGCGGTGATGTCCACATTAGTAGGAGCTCCAACTGCTTTAGCTCTTGCTCGCGCTGCTGCTTTGATCTTGCTCTCGGTCCCCTGCCTGGTTTGCTCTTGCTCTCAGTCCCTTGCCTGGTATGCTCTTGCTATTGCTCTTGCTCTCACTGCTGCTCTCGCTCTTGATGTTGCTTGCGATGCTGCTCCGATTTAGCTACACTTCAGTCGACTGAATCGACTTTTGGGTCAGTCGATTTTCAGGGGGTGGGGGGGCTCACCGGAGTTAAGGAAGAACCAGCCGCAACGGGGAGGGGGGCTCGCTAGAGAGGTACCCCACTATCTATCTTAGGGTTCAGGGTGGGGGCGGTGGTCACCGGCGGTGGTGGGGCGGTGGCGTGGGGACCGCCGAAGAAAAAGCTCGTCATGAGGGGGGGCTAGAGGGATGGCTGGGGCGGTGGTGGATCGGCGGTGGGGAGTGTTTTCAGGGTTGGCGGGGCGGCGCACCGCCGACTGTAGGCGGCAGGGGGGGCTGTTTGGCCGGTGGGAGCTGGCGGCTCAGGGGGGTGGAGGGTGAAGATGAACTGCAGGCCCTTGATTTCGTATCCAACGGCTGCAAAATCGACTGACCAGAGATGAAAAAGTCAGTCGACTGACATGTAGCCTCACCTCTAGTGCGTTCAGTTTCGACAGTAAAATTCAGTTTCGACAGCAAAATTCAGTTTCAACAGTTAAGTTCAGTTTCGACAGTTAAATTCAGTTTCAGCAGTTAAGTTCAGAGATGAGCGGCTGATGTATTTTACATCTTGCACTTTGTGGTTATGTATTTTACGTCTCTATTGGAGGTGCTATTAGAATTCCACTTAGGTTAATGTTGTCTCTCTTGTCCTGCTTCAGCCTCAGCGTTGTACAACTCACCGGAGCTGCTCCAACAACAAAACCCTCCATCACAGTGGAGCAGTACCTCGGGCTCCATATCCAGACGCCTAAGATCTTCTTCCCCTCCTCCGACAGCCAAGTCAGCCGGAGCATCCTCACCGGCCAACCCAATCACGCTGAGATCGACATAGCTTCGCCAAAGAGGTTGTACACTTGTTGCATCTCTTTTTTACTCTATATGTTATATATATTGTCCACTGAGCACACGTAGTAATGGAAAATACGATTATTTTATCCTACTATATGACAAGTAGTGAGGTACCAGGCAACTTATCTATCCATGATGGACTCTCTTGAATGCCATCATTATTTATCTATGCGCATTTGAGCTGTGCATTTGTTGATGGCCCTGGGAGTTGAGCTAGTAGGGCACTGGCCTGGGTCCAAAGTAATAGAAGTAGCACAAAACATTTTTTTAGTGTAGGCTTTTCCTTGCTCAAGCCTGCCTACTAGAATCGCCAGTGCTTGAAAGGAAAAGTGAATGAAAAACATAGGAATTGGAAACTTTCCTATGGTACTACTATTCATGAATTTGGTTCAAAGGAATGGAGCAACAGAAAACTGTAGGATTTGTTCCTTTAGTGTCTCCTTGAAAGAAAAAATGTAGGAATTTTATTTTTTCACTTGTCCTCCTTTTCAAATTCCTATTCATGAAGCACAAGACTAAGATAGTATCATAATAGCATTATAACCGTACATTTTCTTGTTGTTTGACTTAATCTCACCATGCTTCTTTGCATCTTGTGATCTTCCAATTCTTGTGAATCAAACACCTAGATTGGCAGAAATCTTGTGTTTTTAAATTCTCTGTTTTGCATGTGCATTCCTATCCTATTCCTGTCTATTTCCTATCCTTGCATTGTTGGAATTCTCCAATTCAAACGAGCCCTTACAGAATTACTTCTCTTACAGATAGTTGTCAAAGAAAACCTTGCGTGGTTTGTCCTACTCCTGCTGCGCCGTCGTCCACCCCAGCTCAGCTGCTCCAACGACAGAAGGGTGCAGCACATTAGGGATCCGGCCTCCAGACTTTCTTTCGCTGCCTCAGATCTTCTTCCCCGCCACCGGCAGTCATGAAAACTGCATTACCATCATCAACCGAGCAGATGACCTCGAGGACTACACGGGTCCGCAAGAGAGGTCGCACTCTTTCATGTCTGCTTGCGTTATGCATCCCTTAATATTACATGCTACTTTATCATCCTATTCACTGATTAGACTCTAAGTCAGCTCCAAACTAATGGTCAAACTTGAGTTTTTAAATGGTTGTGGGGTACATATCGGGGCCGCAATCAATAGTATTTATCTACTATCTGGTTCATCTCCGGTGTCTACTATGTGTTTCATGTTGGGTGGGAAACAAACAGTAAAGAAGCCATTATCTGTATTTTCTAACTGAAGCCATCATCTGCCTGCTATTATTGGTTTTGAGTCTATCCACAGGTTGCTACCATCACTCTGGATTTCTACATGCACTCCTTACATAAGCTCACTATGTTTTATTCCTATGCATGATAGTTATTGTAAACAATGGAACTGAACATGTAGAGCAAAAGAGACGAGCCTTGTGTGGCAATAAAATTTCATGCAAACGTTGCTCCATGGTAGGCGCAAAGGCAGCCCCCCCTCCACCCATTTCAGATTGTAATCGAGAGGAAGATATCTGTTCTGAGGGGGATTCAGAAGGAGAAGACCGCTCCTATTTACCCCCTGAGGTCTTCGCTCTAACTTGGCATGCTGATGTTGGTTATATCATGCATATGGTGCCTTGCATTGCTTACTTTATACATCAAATATGTCATCTGCTTAGTTTAGACATCCTTTGTGCGAATGTCGTCTGTTTAGTTTATTCATCATTTATGTGAATTATGCAACGCCATCTTGTTTAGCCAGGCATCATATATATGAATTTTGCAATGCCATCCTGCTTAGCCAGTCATCTTATATGTAAATTATATCAGGCCATCCTTTTTTCCATTATGTATTACATTTGTCGACAATGTTAGTACATTCCACTGCTCTTCATGTGCATCAGCCATTTGACACGGTGATGGAAAATTCTGGAGTGAAAACAAGGTCTTCAGAGCAGACTACACTATCTGACGAAGCGCATATCTCGCTGGTTACAGATAGCTCCTCAGAGGAGGATTCAGAGACAGATGACCAGTCCTATCGCCCCCCCCCCCCGAGGTGTATGCTCTAACTTGGCAGGGTTATGTTGCTCATATCGTGCGTATGGTGTCTTGCATTGTTATGTCATTTGATTAGTTTAGACATGCTTTGTGTGAATGCCACCTGTTCAGTGTCTAATTACCATATATGTGAATTATGCATTGCCATCTTGTTGCAAGACATTATATATGTGAATTATGCAATGCTATCTTGTTGCAAGGGCATTATATATGTGAACTGTGCAATTTCATGTTGTTTAGCTAATCATCATGTATGTGAATTATATCATGCTATCATTTTTTTGTATTACATGTTCCATTTGTCGACAACATTTGTATATTCAACTACTCTTCCTGTGCATCAGCCATTTGAAGCGGTGATGGAAGAATCTAGAGTGAAAACAAGGTATTCAGAGCAGACAATGCTACGTGCTGAAGCAGACATCTTGTTGGTTACAGAGAGCTCCTCAGAGGAGGATTCAGAGACTGATGACCAGTCCTATTTCCCCCATGAGGTCTATGCTCAAACTTGGCAGGGTTATATTACCCATGTCATGCATGTTGTCTTGCATTGCTTAGTTTTTACATCATATATGTATTGCCATCTGCTTACTTGCTTACTATATAAACCATATATTTGAATTATATCATGCCATCATGTTTACATAGTACATACACATCATCTATCTGAATTATGGCATGGCAACTCATTTAATAAAGACATCATATAGTTATATCATCTCATCCTGTTTAGTGTTTACAAACATCATATTTTGAATTATGGCATTCTATCCGTGAATGTATGTGAATTATGGCATGCTAACCTATTTAATAAACACATTATATAGTTATATCATGTCATCCTGTTTACATATTCATCATATTTTGAACTATGTCTTTCCATCTTTTTAGTTAGCTATCATAATGTGAAATTGTGTCATGCTATCCTGTTTAGTTAGCCATCATATATGTGAAATTGTGTCATGCTATCCTGTTTGGTTAGACAACATAAATGTGAATTGTTTCATGCCCTCTTTTATTCCCCACTATCCATGGCACCTGTCTATCATACAATGTTTGTACTTTCAATTACTTTTCTTGTTTATCAGCCATTTGAATTGGAGAGGGTGATGGCAGTATCTAAGGGAGTAACAACACGGTCTTCAGAAAAGATAGTGCTACCAGTTGATGCAGATAGAACCACGGTTGTACTCGCCCAAGGATCAAATCCACCACACATAACCCAGACTCTCGCAGATTGTACCCCTACCCAGTTGGACACAGAACTAGCTACACCCCTTCTAACCCCAACCCCGGCAGATAGTAACCCAGTTCCACTTGACACAGCACTGTCTCCACCACAAAGCACCCAAACACGAGCAGTTAGTAAGGGAACTACAGTGCCCAAAGCACGAGGACCACCACTCTGAATCCCAACTCAACGCTTAGAGGAGAAGAAGATTTGTTCTCAGGTCACGTTCTGTAGCTATGGTTCATACTCCTTTGCTCTTGCATTACTGTATTTACTCGTACCAACTATTTTCAAATTTGAAGGATGGAATTGAAACTCCAATGGTGCAACAGGTATGTTTTAAACCTGTTTCTTTAACTGGTTTGCTGTTGTAACCTGCTCTATGTTGATTTCAGTTTCAATTGAATAAACAGTTATGTTCTCATGTCATGCACATTACAAGTGTTGTTATTGCTCTATAGTTTCCAACACTTATATTCTGTCTATTCTGCTTTATCTAGAACAAATATTATTTGAACTATGTCTCTATCTTGATTTGGCAACAAAAACTAGAATGATATAGACCATAAAGTGACCATGGTACATAGATATATGTTTGTTTCATGTTGTTATCCTGTCCACTTTACTACAGAACTCATTTACCAAAATGAGTTTCGTATACAACATGGTAAACCTGTGATGTGTCTGCTTGTTTCTCTTTTAGAATGTGGACAAAATATTGGAGAACAGTACCCCGTTATGCAATGGTAAAGGAAGTAATGCAGATAAGGTTCAAGATAGTGAGACATCCCTGTTGGTCTCCAAGAAAGCTGATAAAAAGTCATGTCTTGATGTAGTGTTTGAGTTACTGGCCACTACTGCTGGCACAAGCTCTTCGAACTCACTGCCTGAATCAGTTCGTCTTCTTGAGTCTCAACTTCAAGTTGAAAGACATCGATCAGATGTGCTGCGACAGGAAGCTGAAGGACTGAGGAAGTCCCTGCAGAATTCAAATGCATACTTCCTGGTGCAACAGTAAGCGCTGGAGGATTTAAGCGCCAAACAAGAGAAAGATAATAAGCGTTCTAAGCATCTTGCCAGCATTATGGGTACCTAGGATATTGTTTCTTGAGATTTTCTGAAGTGGTTTCAGTTCTAGATTTGTTTTGTTGTGGCGTTTATTTGCGTTGGTCGCCAACTTTGACAACTAGTGTATACGATATGCTGCTTTGTTCCATATATTTGCACTGGTGGCGAACTTTGATGCCCAGTGGATGTAATATGTGTAATAGTCGTGATAGCCTTGCGTAAGTTGCTTGCTTATTTATTTCCTTGTTGTCTTGTTTATTTGTTTGCTTGTAGTGAGTGTAGTTATTTTTCCGGGTTTGCTAGTGGCTGCAATAACCTATTTTTCTAAACTAGGCCACAATAACCATGGGCTACATATTTACTGTAGTGACACTGGGCCTCCTACCGGCCGTAGAAACAATGGGCCTTCTACAGACCGTAGACACAATAGGCCTCCTACGGGCCGTATCATCAATGGGCCTTATATGGGCCGTATGATCGATTGGCCAAACATGTGCCAATAACAGACCACATTATGGCCGTAAACGGGCTAGAGTTGGAATCGTCCGTTCATGGCCCGACCATAACGGGCCGTCGTTAATAGGCCATATTTGATGACGCTATAAAAATGGCCCAACATATTAGTGGGCCACAAACGGGCCGACTGTAACAACGGGCTGAATTTGGCCCACGAGCAGAAAATGACGGTAACGGGCCGTAAGTAAGCGAATGCTGGAAATGAGTGAGGGAGTCCTGGATAAGGGTGTATCCAGACAGCCGGACTATATACTTTGGCCGGACTGTTGGACTATGAAGATACAAGATTGAAGACTTCGTCCCGTGTCCGGATGGGACTCTCCTTTGTGTGGAAGGCAAGCTTGGCGATTCGGATGATAGATCTCCTTCTCTGTAACCGACTCTGTGTAACCCTAGCCCCCTCCGGTGTCTATATAAATCGGAGGGTTTAGTCCGTAGGATAACAACAATCATAATCATAGGCTAGCTTCTAGGGTATAGGCTCTTCGATCTCGTGGTAGATCAACTCTTGTAATACTCATATCATCAAGATCAATCAAGCAGGAAGTAGGGTATTACCTCCATCGAGAGGGCCCTAACCTGGGTAAACATCGTGTCCCCAGTCTCCTGTTACCATCAGCCTTAGACGCACAGTTCGGGACCCCCTACCCGAGATCTGTTGGTTTTGACACCGACTTTGGTGCTTTCATTGAGAGTTCCTCTGTGTCGTTGCTGTAAGGCTCGATGGCTCCCTCAATCTTCAACAACACAGTTCAGGGCGAGACTTTTTTCCCCGGACAGATCTTCGTGTTTGGTGGCTTGGCACTGCGGGCAAATTGGCTTGGCCATCTGGAGCAGATCGACGGCTACGCCCCTGGCCATCAGGTCAGGTTTGGAAACTTGAATTACATGGCCAATATCCGCGAAGACTTGATCTTCGACGGATTTGGGCATGCATCGGGAGTGTCGAATAGTCAGGACAAGCATGACTTGAATCTGCTGTCGGACAGTGTTCGAGATATCGCCCCTGCAGCCGCTCCGGACCTAAATCCGGGGCAGATCGCGTCCACTGAGGACGGGTGGATGGACAGCGCCATGGAGGCCGCATACTCTTCGGCGGTAAAGATGAACATAGACTCCACCATTAAGGGGATCTGCATCACCGGACCCCCGGACCTGTGTCCGGACGCGGGTTCTGAACCTCGCGCGCCCGGGCCCATCAAGTCCGATTGGGCTCCAATAATAGAGTTCACCGCCGCGGATATCTTTCAGCACTCCCCCTTTAGCGATGTGCTAAATTCATTAAGGTCTCTCTCTCTGTCAGGAGATTCCTGGCCGAACTATGTCCGGCTCGAGTGGGAAGCAGGCGACGAAGAAATTCGTTACCCACCCACCACCCACTTCATAGCTGATACGTCTCCAACGTATCTATAATTTTTGATTACTCCATGCTACTTTTTCTACTGTTTTGTACTATATTGGGCTTTATTTTCCACTTTATATTATTTTTGGGACTAACCTATTAACCGGAGGCCCAGCCCAAAATTGTTGTTTTTTGCCTATTTCAGTATTTCGAAGAAACAGAATATCAAACGGAGTCCGAACGGAATAAAACCTTCAGGAACGTGATTTTCCAACCGAACGTGATCCAGGAGACTTGGACCCTACTCCAAGAAGTTTCCGAGGAGGTCACGAGGGTGGAGGGGCCCCCCCTGGGCGCGCCCCCTACCTCGTGGGCCCCTTGGAGCTCCACCAACGTACTCCTTCCTCCTATATATACCTACGTACCCCCGTCAGATCAGATACGGAGCCAAAAACCTAATTCCACCGCCGCAACCTTCTGTATCCGCGAGATCCCATCTTGGAGCCTGTTCCGGAGCTCCACCGGACAGGGCATCTACCACGGAGGGCTTCTACATCAACACCATAGCCTCTCCGATGAAGTGTGAGTAGTTTACTTCAGACCTTCGGGTCCATAGTTATTAGCTAGATGGCTTCTTCTCTCTTTTTGGATCTCAATACAATGTTCTCCCCCTCTCTTGTGGAGATCTATTCGATGTAATCTTCTTTTTGTGGTGTGTTTGTTCAGACCGATGAATTGTGGGTTTATGATCCAGCTTATCTATGAACAATATTTGATTCTTCTCTGAATTCTTTTATGTATGATTGAGTTATCTTTACAAGTCTCTTCGAATTATCCGTTTGGTTTGGCCAACTAGATTGGTAGTTCTTGCAATGGGAGAAGTGTTTAGCTTTGGGTTCAATCTTGCGGTGTCCTTACTCAGTGACAGAAAGAGTTGCAAGGCACGTATTGTATTGTTGCCATCGACGATAACAAGATGGGGTTTTTATCATATTGCATGAATTTATCCCTCTACATCATGGCATCTTGCTTAAAGCGTTACTCTGTTTTACTTAATACTCTAGATGCATGCTGGATAGCGGTCGATGAGTGGAGTAATAGTAGTAGATGCAGAATCATTTCGATCTACTTGTCTTGGACGTGATGCCTATATACATGATCATACCTAGATAATCTCATAATTATTCGCTTTTCTATCAATTGCTCAATAGTAATTTGTTCACCCACCGTAGAATACTTATGCTCTTGAGAGAAGCCACTAGTGACACCTATGGCCCCCGGGTCTATTCTCATCATATCAATCTCCATTACTTTATTTACTTGCTTTGTTTTTACTTTTCATTTTACTTTTTACTTTGCATCATCTATCGAAAATACCAAAAATATTATCTCTATCAGATCTCACTCTCGTAAGTGACCGTGAAGGGATTGACAACCCCTAAGTGTTGGTTGCGAGTTGCTATCGTTTTGTGTAGGTACGAGGGACTTGTGCGTGATCTCCTACTGGATTGATACCTTGGTTCTCAAAAACTGAGGGAAATATTTACGCTACTTTACTGCATCATCCTCTCCTCTTCGGGGAAATCCAACGCAGTGCTCAAGAGGTAGCAAGAAGAATTTCTGGCGTCGTTGCCGGGGAGTTTGCGCAAAAGTCAACCATACCAAGTACCCATCACAGTCCATATCTCTCGCATTACATTATTTGCCTCTCGTTTTCCTCTCCCCCACTTCACCCTTGACGTTTTATTCGCCCTCTCTTTCCCAATCTCCTCCTCTCTTTCTCTTTTGCCTTCTTCGCTTGCCCTTCTGTTTGTCTGTGTGCTTGCTTGCTTGTCGTCATGTCTAATTCTTTATCTTCTCTGTTATCTCCCGAGAATGAAGTTCTAAATTTTAAACAAAGGGAGGGAGAAAATTTGAAAGATGCTTGGTATAGAATTTGCAATGCTCAAAATAGATCTACCAGGAAGCAATCTACTTCAGTTCTTCTTCGCAATTTTTACGTTGGTGCTAATCCTTGGTATAGATATATCCTTGATACCATTACCGGAGGGAATTTTTTGGGTAGCCATACTTTTGATTCTTATAATGCTTTAATAGATATTTTTGGCACACAACCCCTTTTGATTAATGGAACTACATTAACTTTGGACCATGTTATGCAAAGGCTTGAAGCTATTGAAAATAAAGTTGCTACCATTGAATCAATTGAAAATCTTGATAAAAAGATCCACAACCAAATTACCCAATATGGATCTAAGGTAGGAATGACTTTGAAAAATATTAAAGAAAAATAACCCATAGTTAATGAAAAAAGAAATCTAGACTCTACAAGAATCGATAAACTTGAGGGTATCATCACCAACTTGGGAACCGCTTTTCTTCCGTTCAAAACACTCCAAGTTCTTCTACTAAAAATACTAAGCTTATGTATGTACCTAAGAATAAGGGTGAATCTTCTAGTACGGAAACCGCCAATCTTAAATCTATAAGTGTTCATCCCAATCTTTTTACCATCATTAAGGAACCATTTGCTATAGATGAATTTTTCGATCTTTTGCCTAAAAATTTGACAATTACTAGGAAGAAAGAGAATTCTAAAGGAGGTATATGCCTCATTGAAGAATTGCCTATCAAAGATGGCAAAACCTAGATCTATCTTCGCTTTTATGCCTAGCTAGGGGCGTTAAACGATAGCGCTTGTTGGGAGGCAACCCAATTTTATTTTGTGTTCTTTGTTTTTGTTCCTGTTTAGTGTTAAATTTTGTTTCTAATTTCTGTTTATATGTGGTTTTGTGTTTTAATTAGTGTTTGTGCCAAGTAGAACCTATAGGATAAGCTATGATGATAGTTGATTTGATTCTGCTGAAAAACAGAAACTTTGCACTCACGAGAAAAAATTCAATAAATCACAGAAACATGCTTTTGCATTGATTCTTTTTTATGCTGATCAATAAACAAATTTTCCAGGACTTACTAGTTTGGTAGAATTTTTAGAGTTCCATAAGTTTGCGTTAGTTACAGATTGCTACAGACTGTTCTGTTTTTGACAGATTATGTTTTTCGTGTGTTGTTTGCTTATTTCAATGCATCTATGGCTAATAAATTAGTTTATAAACCATAAGGAAGTTGGAATACAGTAGGTTTAACACCATTATAAATAAAGAATGAGTTAATTACAGTACCTTGAAGTAGTCTTTTGTTTTCTTTCACTAACGGAGCTCACGAGATTTCTATTGAGTTTTGCGTTGTGAAGTTTTCAAGTTTTGGGTGAATTCTTTTGATGGATTATGGAACAAAGAGTGGCAAGAGCCTAAGCTTGGGGGTGCCCATGGCACCCCCAAGATAATCCAAGGAAACCAAAAGGTCAAAGCTTGGGGATGCCCCGGAAGGCATCCCCTCTTTCGTCTACTTCCATCGGTAATTTACTTGGAGCTATATTTTTATTCACCACATGATATGTGTTTTGCTTGGAGCGTCTTGTATTATTTGTGTCTTTGCTTGTTAGTTTGCCACAATCATCCTTGCTGTACACACCTTTTGAGAGAGCCATACATGATTTGGAATTTACTAGAATACTCTATGTGCTTCACTTAAATCTTTTGAGCTTGATAGTTTTGCTCATAGTACTTCACTTATATATTTTGAGAGTAATAATTTTTGCTCTAGTGCTTCACTTAGATCGTTTAGAGCACGGTGGTGGATTTGTTTTAAAGAAACTATTGATCTCTCATGCTTCACTTAGATTATTTTGAGAGTTGTTAATAGCATGGTAATTTGCTTAAAGTTAATATACTTGGTGTTCAAGATATGTGAAACTTTCTTTTGAGTGAGTTGAATACTAAGATAAGTTTGATGCTTGATAATTGTTTTGAGATATGGAGGTGATAATATTAAAGCAATGCTAGTTGGGGTAATTATGAATTTAAAGAATGCTTGTGTTGAAGTTTGTGATTCCCGTAGCATGCACGTATGGTGAACCGCTTGTGATGAAGTCGGAGCACAATTTTATTTATTGATTGTCTTCCTTATGAGTGGCAGTCGGGGACGAGCGATGGTCTTTTCCTACCAATCTATCCCCCTAGGAGTATGCGTTTAATGCTTTGGTCTTTGATGGCTTCTAAATTTTTGCAATAAGTGCATGAGTTCTTTTGATTAATGTTGAGTCCATGGATTATACGCACTCTCACCCTTCTGCCATTGCTAGCCTCTCTAATACCGCACACTTTTCGCCGGTATCATACACCCACCATATACCTTCCTCAAAACAGCCACCATATCTACCTATCATGGCATTTCCATAGCCATTCCGAGATATATTGCCATGCAACTTTCCACCGTTCCGTTCATATGACACGCATTACTTTTGTCATATTGCTTTTTGCATGAACATGTAGTTGACATTGTATTTGTGGCAAAGCCACCGTTCATAATTCTTTCATACATGTCACTCTTGATTCATTGCATATCCCGGTACACCGCCGGAGGCATTCATATAGAGACATATCTTGTTCTAAGTATCGAGTTGTAATTGTTGAGTTGTAAGAAAAATAAAAGTGTGATGATCATCATTATTAGAGCATTGTCCCAGTGAGGAAAGGATGATGGAGACTATGATTCCCCCATAAGTCGGGATGAGACTCGGGACTTTGTGAAAAATAAAAGAGGCCAAAGAAGCCCAAATAAAAAAAAGAGGCCAAAGAAGCCCACCAAAAAAAATATGAGAGAAAAAGAGAGAAGGGACAATGCTACTATCCTTTTTCCACACTTGTGCTTCAAAGTAGCACCATGATCTTCATGATAGAGAGTCTCATATGTTGTCACTTTCATATACTAGTGGGAATTTTTCATTATAGAACTTGGCTTGTATATTCCAATGATGGGCGTCCTCAAAAATGCCCTAGGTCTTCGTGAGCAAGCAAGTTGGATGCACACCCACTTAGTTTCTTTTGTTGAGCTTTCATATACTTATAGCTCTAGTGCATCCGTTGCATGGCAATCCCTACTCACTCACATTGATATCTATTGATGGACATCTCCATAGCCCGTTGATACGCCTAGTTGATGTGAGACTATCTTCTCCTTTTTGTCTTCTCCACAACCACCATTCTATTCCACCTATAGTGCTATGTCCATGGCTCACGCTCATGTATTGCGTGAAAGCTGAAAAAGTTTGAGATTTCTAAAGTATGAAACAATTGCTTGGCTCGTCATCGGGGTTGTGCATGATTAAATACTTTGTGTGATGAAGATAGAGCATAGCCAGACTATATGATTTTGTAGGGATAACTTTCTTTAACCATGCTATTTTGAGAAGACATGATTTCTTTGATTAGTATGCTTGAAGTATTATTATTTTTATGTCAATATGAACTGTTATCTTGAATCCTTCGGATCTGAATATTCATGTCACAATTAAGAAGATTTGCATTGAAATTATGCCAAAGTATCACTCCGCATCAAAAATTCTTTTTTATCATTTACCTACTCGAGGACGAGCATGAATTAAGCTTGGGGATGCTTGATACGTCTCCAACGTATCTATAATTTTTGATTACTCCATGCTACTTTGTCAACTGTTTTGGACTATATTGGGCTTTATTTTCCACTTTTATATTATTTTTGGGACTAACCTATTAACCGGAGGCCCAGCCCAGAATTGATGTTTTTGCCTATTTCAGTATTTCGAAGAAACAGAATATCAAATGGAGTCCAAACGGAATAAAACCTTCGGGAACGTGATTTTCCAACCGAATGTGATCCAGGAGACTTGGACCCTACTCCAAGAAGTTTCCGAGGAGGTCACGAGGGTGGAGCCCCCCCCCCCCGGGCGCGCCCCCCTACCTTGTGGGCCCCTCGGAGCTCCACCGACGTACTCCTTCCTCCTATATATACCTATGTACCCCCGTCAGATCAGATACGGAGCCAAAAACCTAATTCCACCGCCGCAACCTTCTGTATCCGCGAGATCCAATCTTGGGGCCTGTTCCGGGGCTCCGCCGGAGAGGGCATCTACCACAGAGGGCTTCTACATCAACACCATAGCCTCTCCGATGAAGTGTGAGTAGTTTACTTCAGACCTTCGGGTCCATAGTTATTAGCTAGATGGCTTCTTCTCTCTTTTTGGATCTCAATACAATGTTCTCCCCCTCTTTTGTGGAGATCTATTCGATGTAATCTTCTTTTTGCGATGTGTTTATTGAGACCGATGAATTGTGGGTTTATGATCCAGCTTATCTATGAACAATATTTGATTCTTCTCTGAATTCTTTTATGTATGATTGAGTTATCTTTACAAGTCTCTTTGAATTATCCGTTTGGTTTGGCCAACTAGATTGGTAGTTCTTGCAATGGGAGAAGTGTTTAGCTTTGGGTTAATTCTTGCGGTGTCCTTACTCGGTGACAGAAAGAGTTGCAAGGCACGTATTGTATTGTTGCCATCGAGGATAACAAGATGGGGTTTTTATCATATTGCATGAATTTATCCCTCTACATCATGTCATCTTGCTTAAAGCGTTACTCTGTTTTACTTAATACTCTAGATGCATGCTGGATAGCGGTCGATGAGTGGAGTAATAGTAGTTCAGAATCGTTTCGATCTACTTGTCTTGGACGTGATGCCTATATACCTGATCATACCTAGATAATCTCATAATTATTCTCTTTTCTATCAATTGCTCAATAGTAATTTGTTCACTCACCGTAGAATACTTATGCTCTTGAGAGAAGCCACTAGTGAAACCTATGGCCCCCGGGTCTATTCTCATCATATCAATCTCCATTACTTTATTTACTTGCTTTGTTTTTACTTTGCCTTTTACTTTTTACTTTGCATCTATTTATCAAAAATACCAAAAATATTATCTCTAACAGATCTCACTCTCGTAAGTGACCGTGAAGGGATTGACCACCCCTAAGCGTTGGTTGCGAGTTGCTATCGTTTTGTGTAGGTACGAGGGACTTGTGCATGATCTCCTACTGGATTGATACCTTGGTTCTCAAAAACTGAGGGAAATACTTATGCTACTTTACTACATCATCCTCTCCTCTTCGGGGAAATCCAACGCAGTGCTCAAGAGGTAGCAATAGCCACGGTCAATGATTTGACCGACGTGCTTGACTTCGACTCCGAAGACATCGATGGTATAGACGACGATGCAGGAGAAGAACAGGAACCACCGCCCACAGGGCGCTGGACTACCACCTCTTCATATGATATATATATATATATATATATATATATATATATATATATATATATATATATATATATATATATATATATATGGTGGACACCCCCAAAAAAACAATGGCGATGAGGCAACAAAAGATAACCCCTCAGGGAAGAAGTCAAAACATGGGCGTCATCGGCGCCCTCTAAGCCCCGCCAAAGCAACACCGGCACAGGAGAAGAAAACAATCCAGATGGTGCCGAAGAGGAATACAATCCTGATCAGCCTACCTCCGAACAGGCCGAACAGGAACACGGGCAGGTCAGCCCAGATGAACAAGCAACAAACGGAGACTTGAGGGTCAACAATTATATGACCCTCTCCGAAGACGAGATAAGCTTAGGCGACAATGAATTCAGCGTGCCTGAGGATCCCGTAGAGCAGGAGCGCTTCGAGTGCCGGCTTACAACCACAGCAAGAAGCCTGAAGAAGAAGCAACAGCAGCTACAAGCAGACCATGATCTGCTAATAGACAGACGAACTGGGGTCTGGGCAGCCAAGGAATACAGACTCGAGCGCCGAACAAAATGTTACCCAAAGCGCGGGCTACTACCTCAATTCGAGGAGGAGGCACTAAAAACCAAACGCCAGCCTAAACCCCGCCGACAACAAACTACGAACAGGGGCTACGCGCAAGACCAGCAAAATATACTAAACAACAACATCGCAAGCACCCCGGGCACATTAGAAGCCAGGAACATCATCTGCAAACCTCGACGCAACAAACATAAGCGTCCCAAGAAAAATGATGACACCCAGGACATGGCAGTCAATACAGGAGTCTGTGGCCCTCAATCCGGTCAGCGGGAGAAGACACTTCAAAATTCAGGCCCATCCGTCCTGAGCCGCATACTCGACCGCCCATGTCAAATTCATGGTACCAAAGGAACGGCAGCCAATCATACCAACAAAGAATGTTGGGTCTTTAAACAAGTTGGCAGGTCGGTGCCAAAGACAATAAGAAGGGGTCTAACAGCAAGGAGCCCAGACCATCAAGCAATACAAGGCAAAAGAAATCTCTTCCTCCAACACGGTGAACATGATAAACACCGTCCACATCCCCAAATGGGAGCGGACGTGCACTCTTCGGGACGTCAACTCGACAAAGCAAGTTGCCCCGCCACATAAAAATACGACCGATCATCTTCGATCGACTAAAACCGTCTGGCCAATATCAACCAGCGATATCCTCCTATCGGCGGAGACAACAGTCCAAACTTGCCGCACTAGGACACAGTGCGCCGGATAGGAATGGATCATTTAAGGATCAAACCCACTAAAAACATCATTTCAAGGTGTCATACCAGGTGCGAAGGTCAGTTGTATAGGCCCCATCACTCTGAAGATGGTCCTCGGATCACCACAAAATCACCATACCGAAGAGTTGGTCTTCGACATTACCCCTCTAGGCAGTAGCTATTACGCATCGCCAGCGTGAACTATGATTAAACGCGGTATCACGCCATGCCTATGGCAACCTTCAAATACCATGCCCACATGACGTAGTCACAATTACGGGCAAGACCGAGCTTCACCTCGGCGCCAAAGAGTATTCGACCATGTTAGCAACAGAAGCAGCTAGTCGCAGCTTTTTCAATCGAACCTTGATTCGATAGCCGAACTCCCGGACCCTGATAAAGGAGTCCAAACTACTTAACAATATCTCAGCCTAATCAGGGCTCAGATAAACCCTCCAGCATAAGCTGGGACGGGCCACCTCCCACGGCTCAGCCGCTCCGTGGCACACAAAATGCCTCTAGAATTTTCTTTGTAGGTTTGTCTTTACGCATAACCGGACTGGCGACATGGAATCAGCTCGGACGCGCAAAGGGGGAGTCTTCATACATCTCCCCCAAATACAATCCGGACATTACTTCGGATCCGTACACAGCTCCCTACCGCCCGGTCCCAACAGGTTCTGTCATCATGCCTCTCTTTTATAACATGCACCGTACTCATACGTGTAGCCGTATTACTTGAATACAACATGCAGAGTCATTAGACGCTTATCTGCTATCATTTCTCATTGACATTTTGTCATAATGGCATATGAACATCGTGTTGTGCCTTAAAACGCCAGGGGCTTCATTGTACCCGCACTATGGCAACAAAGTCCGACCACCTTCTCGGTCGCTCGGCACCCCCAACTTATAGCATTATATGCATCAGCTCCGAATCATGTCTTGGGTCATTAGTTGGGTTTCCCGGCTCCCATGTTTTGGTACCTTACGTTCTGCAATATCGGTTAAGGTTACGCTGGGAGAACTACTACGATTGTGTCCCGGTTCTTCCGGACGAGCACCTCAGTAGAGAAAGCCGAAAACTAACTGTCATGATAAGGCGAGAGTTGGTCAGCTGTTCGAGAGGTTGGAAAATCTTTAAGGATTTTTTCCGCACAATGCCATAATAAAATGCAGAGTGCGATGGATCGGTCTACCGATAAGGTGCTGATAGAGCCCGGCATGTGGTCTTCCGAACACCAGGGGCTGCGCCTGCCATACTCGAATTCCTATGGCCAAGTGAGAGTGATAAAGCCCTATAGTCCGATTGCCTGGTCCGCTGTGCTGAACACCTCCTTTATGGACCCAAGAATGGGGTAAAGAGTGTTCAGGTGTATCCCGAACACCCACATACTTCCTATGTGGGGGCAGAAGCCGATGACTGGCCAACTCTCAAGATTAATATATCAAATGGCCGCACAGGAGGAAAACTTTCATATAATAGGCAAATACATAAATAAAAGTGACTTTGTTCTGCCTTACAAAAGGATAGCATGACTGTCTTCAGGGAAATATAATGTCTTTGGCACATTGCTCCGCCACAAGGCGGGCCCCTTTTAGGACACCATCATAATATAGTTCGGGCTTGCGGTGCTCCTTCCCCTCCAGCGGTCCTTCGGTCATCAGCTTCTCAGCATCCAGCTTTCCCCGGTGCACTTTCGTGCAGGCAAATGCCATTTGCGCACCTTCTATACAGACCGACCGCTTAATGACGTCAAGCCGAGGACAAGCACTCACAATTCGCTTCACGAGCCCAAAGTAACTGCTCGGAATGGGCTCGGCGGGCCATAGACGGATAATCAAATCCTTCATGGCTAGTTCGGTCGCCTGGTACAGTTCGACCAGCTGCTTCAGCTGGTCGACAAATGGCACCGGATAATTCGGCGCCAAATATTGCAACCAGAAGAGCTTTTCCATAGTCTTCTTCTCCTCAGCTCGATAGAATTGAGCAGCATCAGATATGCTACGCGGCAGATCCGCAAATGCCCCTGGAGAAAATCAGGATTCAATGAGTCACCCTGCATTTTTCCTGCTCCCGCATATAAATCGCTTTGAGTAAGAAAAAGCCTTACCAGTCGCAATCTTCCTCGCCTCCTGAATATCCTTCAGAGCAGCTTGGGCTTCCTCCCGAGCATCATTTGCGGTTTGGAGAGCTTGAGCGAGTTCGGATTCTTTCAATGATAGACTCTACTCCAAAGTCTCGCCTTTCTCCACGGCTTCCTGGAGCTCCCGTTCAGCTTCAATAACCCTGGCCTCGTGCTTCTCACGGAGAGCCTGCTCCGCGGTTGCCTTCTTTTCGGCCAAGGCAACAACCTTATTAAGTGCCTCAATTTCAGCATTCGCCCCTAGAGCGTGCAATATAAATGCTTTCATTAGGCACAACTACTTATTTGTGCTAAACTTAATAAGGTTTTGACATACCTTGATTGTCCTCCAACTGCTTCTTTACTTGGCCAAGTTCTTCTTCGGCCCGCTCCAGACTCTGTTTAAGTCCAGGTACTTCCGCAGTATGAGAGACGACAGTCGCTGTAGACGCCTGTTTATAAAGGAAGAGACATATGTCATTAGTTGAGTCTCCTGTGGACGGATATTTGATCCCCTGTCCGGTTCTCTTGTTCACCCGACAGTGTATCAGGGGCTACTATCTATACTATGACAATCTGCTGAAAATTCCTAAAAACGTACCTCCAAGCCTTTTATAAGGCTGATGCAGGATTCATTCAGTCCGCTCTCAGCGGCCTAAATCTTCTCAATCACCACGCCCATAAGGGCGCAATGTTCATCGACGATGGAAGCGCTCTTCAGTGCTGTCGATAAGTTACCCTGCACCTCTGGTTGGATAGAGGTTGCAGGCGAAGCAGGATTGCCCCCTCCAGTCAAAGGGGGCTACTTGCCTGATCCCGGAGCCTTAAGGGTCTCCGGGACTGTGTCCGGCTGTGGGCCGAATCCAAGGCCGCCCCCGCCGTCGACATTCATGGGAACCGCCGCTCCCGCGTGTCCAGCCCCGGAGGTACGCCCCTCCTGGCCCAGGTCCTTTCGGGACGACACCTCGGTGTCACAACCAAACTTGGGGGAAGGGGCCCTCGGAGGTGTCTCTCTCTCTAGGGCATCTGAGCTCAACGAATCCTCCGATGGGGATTGTTCGGCGCGAGACCTTGCCGGATTGCAAAAAGTATGGTGCAAATTAAAATATTACGCTTTATTGATCCTGGGCCCATAGGCATATTCGGATTTCGTATACTTACGAGTTTACCAGGGGCTGGGCCCTGGGATCCCACTCCGGGCTGCTGTCGGTAGCCGTGGTGGACGCCTCTAGAAGGAGGGGTTTTCCCCTCTTAGGCAGTTCGGCCTCCAGAGATGAGGAGGCCGTCCTTTTCTTTCCTCCCCCCGTGGGGACTCATCTTCTCCCTCCTCTTATTCCTCTTCGGAGGAGACATGGGTATTGGAGTCTTCTGATTTTGTGTCCGAAGCACCACGACGACGGAGGCTGCTCCTGGTCTCCTTGGCCTCTTTATGGGCCTCTTTCTTTGGCGCCCCGTAAGGCGCCGGGACCAGCATCTTCGTCAAAAGTGGTCCGGCTGGTTCTTCTGGCAGCGGGGCTGGACAGTGTATCCGCCGCGCCTTCTTCGTCCATCCCTAGCATAATTGCGGGAAGCGCGCTAAGGCATCTTCCCCGGGATATGACAATAAAACATATGGATGGACAAAATATAATGACTACTTACCGGACTTGCGGGGCGGGACAGTTGGTACCCGCGGTCCGCAATAGAGTCCGGCCACGGCTTGCCGGACTTAAAAGCACCTTCCAGATGTCCTTGTGTGAGGAGCCGTAAAGCTCTCGCAGGGTCTGGTGCTCGGCCGGGTCATACTCCCACAAATTGCAGGCTCGGTGCTGACAGGGCAGGACCAGGCGTGCCAACATCACCTGGACTACGTTAACGAGCTTGATGGCCTTGTCTTCCATACCTTTGACGTGTGTCTGGATCACCGACAGTTCATCAGATGAAGACCAGTTCAAGCCCTTCTTGGGCCAGGACGTAAGACGCAAAGGGGCTCCGGAACAGAACTCGGGAGCAACGGCCCACTTTTTGCCGGGCAGCTCAGTGATATAGAACCACTGTTGCTGCCACTCCTTGACGGAATCATTGAAAGTACCTGTCGGCCATGTGACCTTGGGCATCCTGCTCACCATGGCGCCTCCGCACTCGGCGTGCTCGCCGTTCACCACCTTGGGCTTCACATTGAAGATCTTCAGCCATAAGCCGAAGTGTGGCGCGATGCGGATAAAGGACTCGCACATGACGATAAACATCGAGATGTTCAGGAAGGAATTGGGGGATAGATCGTGGAAATTGGTCCCGTGATAATACATGACACCGCGAACAAATGGGGGAAGGGGAAACCCGAGCCCGCGGACAAAGTGAGGGAGGAACACGACCCTTTCATGGGACTTCAGAGTAGGGACAATCTGTCCCACCGCCGGAAGGCGGTGGCTGATTTTCTGGGCCAAGTACCCGGCCTCCCGAAGCTTTTTGATATCCTTCTCTTGGACGGTAGAGGCCATCCACTTGCCTCCTGCTCTAGATCCGGACATTTTCGGAAGAACCTTTGTTGGTGGAGAAGATGAACGCTCGGGCGTTAGGGCTCAAGCAAAAGAGAATGGACGAGCAGAAGGAGAAGGTGTGGGTGAAAAGGAAGAGGCCTTTCCTCTTTATAGAGGCAATGAAACTTTGCGCCTCCCCGCTTGCCTAATGAAACCTGCTCGTTCCCCACTCACCGTGTTTGGTGGTGCGGTTGGGTTACCCACACCCGTATTGATGAGAATCCCGCGATAAGGGGGGCACGACCTCTGCTTCGACAAGACGTGCCAAGGAAACTGCCTCGCAATATGCGTAGTTGCTGGTTAGAAGAAAATGGTTCAAATAAAAACCATACCATGGCGTGATATCACTCTACGGAAATTGTCAGTAGATGTGATTTGTTAAAAACTACGCTCTCTACGGTGAAATGGGGGAATTGCCTTTGCATAGCCGGACACGATCCTTGTGTTCGAAATCTTCTACGGAGTATTCAGAGATGGAACCCGCCTTGCAATGCCAAAGACAATCTCTGCGCCGGACTCATCGTCATTGAAACCTGGTTCGGGGGCTACTGAGGGAGTCCTGGATAAGGGGGTATCCGGACAGCCGGACTATATACTTGGGCCGGACTGTTGGACTATGAAGATACAAGATTGAAGACCTCGTCCCGTGTCCGGATGGGACTCTCCTTTAGGTGGAAGGCAAGCTTGGCGATTTGGATGATAGATCTCCTTCTCTGTAACTGACTCTGTGTAACCCTAGCCCCCTTTTGTGTCTATATAAACCGGAGGATTTAGTCCGTAGGACAACAACAATCATAATCATAGGCTAGCTTCTAGGGTTTAGCCTCTTCAATCTCGTGGTAGATCAACTCTTGTAATACTCATATCATCAAGATCAATCAAGCAGGAAGTAGGGTATTACCTCCATCGAGAGGGCCCGAACCTGGGTAAACATCGTGTCCCCAGTCTCCTATTACCACCATCCTTAGACGCACAGTTCGGGACCCCCTACCCGAGATCCGCCGGTTTTGACACTCACAAAGAGCCCAAGAATAAATGGGCCCTGAGAATGCCAAAAGATAACATGGGCTGGAAACGGCCCAATGGAATAATGGGTTGTTAATGGGTATAAAGTGATACACTGTTCATTACGGTCCAGTTTCACCATGGGCCGTTAATGGGCCAAGAGTTACAAAGGGCCTCATATGGGCTGAAAGACGTCATGGGCCATACATGGGCCGGAAGTTAAAATGGGCTAGAATCATATTGGATGGCCCATAGGACGCTACTGGGCCTAATCCAGATAGGCCGTAGCGGGCCGTGGGTTAGCCGGTTGTAAATGGGCTATATGCGAACAGGCCGTTAACACGCTTTCAGTGGACCGGCCCTCCACCTTTTGACCAAGTCAAACGGGCCGGCCTTTTCACAGGAATGGGCCTGTGTTGGGTCGTGCCACGTGTTGACGTATCATAGGCGCCTTTTGTCCAATGAGTGGATGACATTTGTCCCGACGGTGAGCCGACACGTGTTTCCTCCAGCCAATGATGATTTTACATGTGGAAAATCCCCATTGGTCGGGGCTGTTAACGGGTTATCAGATCCAAAACCGGACCCAGTAGCCTAATGGTGTTCCGTTATGGTGGATGCCACGTGTCGGTCACCCTTGACAAAATCACTTCTATGATGCGCGATTTATCGTCATGGAAGTGGACACTTCCGTGATGATAATTTTGGTAATGTCATGGAACACTTCTACGACAGCACATGTATGACTATCTTGATTCTGTCATAAAATCGTCATGGATGTACATGCATGACAGAAAACGTGACCTACTGTGACAAACACGTATCATCACGGAAGTGTATTTTTTTGTAGTGAAAATGTCAAGTAAAAATGTTCGATGGGTTCCAAATATTCACTAACTAATTGTCATCTGTAACATCTTTAATAATATAAAAATGCCCCTGGATATTAAAATAGTGGACCAACAACACTTTTTTTATCCCGGTTAAGAATAAACTCAAACTTAATAAGTTATTTTTGGGCCCAGACTTCGGTGGCAGTGCAAAATAATGCATAGTGCTACGTCTTGAGCTTGCGTTGGTTTTCCTTGAAGAGGAAAGGGTGATGCAACAAAGTAGCGTAAGTATTTCCCTCAGTTTTTGAGAACCAAGGTATCAATCCAGTAGGAGGCTCCTGAAAAGTCCCACGCACCTACACAAACAAACAAGAACCTCGCAACCAATGCAATAAAGGGGTTGTCAATCCCTTCAAGGCCACTTGCGAAAGTGAGATCTGTTAGAGATAATATGATAAGATAAATATTTTTGGTATTTTTATGATATAGATTGGAAAAGTAAAGATGCAAATAAAAGTAGATAGGAAGCTTATATGATAAAAGATAAACCCGGGGGCCATAGGCTTCACTAGTGGCTTCTCTCAAGATAGCATAAGTATTACGGTGGGTGAACAAATTACTGTCGAGCAATTGCTAGAAAAGAGAATAACTATGAGATTATCTAGGCATGATCATGTATATAGGCATCACATCCGTAACAAGTAGATCGACTCCTGCCTGCATCTACTACTATTACTCCACACATCGATCGACTCCTGCCTGCATCTAGAGTGTTAAGTTCATAAAGAACGGAGTAACACATTAAGAAAGATGACATGATGTAGAGGGATAAACTCAAGCAGTATGATATAAACCCCATCTTTTTGTCCTCGATGGCAACAATACAATACGTGCCTTGCTGCCCCTGCTGTCACTGGGAAAGGACACCACAAGATTGAACCCAAAGCTAAGCACTTCTCCCATTGCAAGAAAGATCAATCTAGTAGGCCAAACCAAACTGATAATTCGAAGAGACTTGCAAAGATAACCAATCACACATAAAAGAATTCAGAGAACATTCAAATACTTCTCATAGATAAACTTGATCATAAACCCACAATTCATCGGATCTCGACAAACACACCGCAAAAAGAGTTACATCGAATGGATCTCTAAGAAATCGAGGAGAACTTTGTATTGAGATTCAAAGAGAGAGAATAAGCCATCTAGCTAATAACTATGGACCCGAAGGTCTGTGGTAAACTACTCACAACTCATCGGAGAGGCCTTGGAGATGATGTAGAGGCCCTCCATGGTCGATTCCCCCTCCGGCGGAGCACCGACGAAGGCTCCAAGATGGGATCTCACGGATACAGAAGGTTGCGGCGGTGGAAATAGTTTTTCGTGGTCTGTTATGATGTTCTCGGGGTACGTGGGTATATATAGGAGGAAGAAGTAGGTCGGTGGACTCCCGAGGGGCCCATGAGGGTGGGGGGCGCGCCCACTTGTACGGGGTGCGCCGGGCACCCTCGTGGCCGCCTCGGTTGTTGCTTGACGTCAACTCCAAGTCTCCAGGTTTGCATTTGTTCCGAAAAGATCGCTCCCAAAGGTTTTATCCTATTTGGACTCCGTTTAATATTCCTTTTCTTCGAAACACTGAAATAGGCAAAAAAACAGCAATTCGGGCTGGGCCTCCGGTTAGTAGGTTAGTCCCAAAAATGATATAAAAGTGTAAAGTAAAGCCCATAAACATCCAAAACGGGTAATATAATAGCATGGAACAATCAAAAATTATAGATACGTTGGAGACGTATCAAGCATCCCCAAGCTTAATTCCTGCTCGTCCTTGAGTAGGTAAATGATAAAAACAGAATTTTTGATGTGGAATGCTACCTAGCATAATTCTCGATGTAATTTTATTTATTGTGGCATGAATGTTCAGATCCAAATGATTAAAAATAAAAGTTCATATTGACATAAGAAATAGTAATACTTCAAGCATACTAATAGAGCAATCATGTCTTCTCAAAATAACGTGGCTAATGAGAGTTATCCCTACAAAATCATATAGTCTGGCTGTTGCTCTATCTTTATCACACAAAGTATTTAATTATGCACAACCCCAATGACAAGCCAAGCAATTGTTTCATACTTTAGTAATCTCAACCTTTTTCAACTTTCACGCAATACATGAGCGTGAGCCATGGACATAGCACTATATGTGGAATAGAATGGTGGTTGTGGAGAAAAAAAGGAGAAGATAGTCTCACATCAACTAGGTGTATCAACGGGCTATGGAGATGCCCATTAATAGATATCAATGTGAGTGAGTAGGGATTGCCATGCAACGGATACACTAGAGCTATAAATGTATGAAAGCTCAATAAAAGAAACTAAGTGGGTGTGCATCCAACTCGCTTGCTCACGAAGACCTAGGGCATTTTGAGTAAGCCCATCATTGGAATATACAAGCCAAGTTCTTATAATGAAAAATTCCCACTACTATATGAAAGTGACAACATAGGAGACTCTCTATGATGAAGATCATGGTGCTACTTTGAAGCACAAGTGTGGTAAAAAGGATAGTAGCATTGCCCCTTCTCTCTCTCTCTCTCTCTGGCTTCTTTGGCCTCTTTTTTTTCTCACATGGGACAATGCTCTAATAATGAAGATCGTCACACTTTTATTTACTTACAACTCAAGAATTACAACTCGATACTTAGAACAAGATATGATTCTATGAATGCCTCCGGCGGTGTACCGGGATATGCAATGAATCAAGAGTGACATGTATGAAAATTATGAAGGTGGCCTTGCCACAAATACGATGTCAACTACATGATCATGCAAAGAGCAATATGACAATGATGATGCGTGTCATATAAACGGAACGGTGGAAAGTTGCATGGCAATATATCTCGGAATGGCTATGGAAATGCCATAAAAGGTAGGTATGGTGGCTGTTTTGAGGAAGGTATATGGTGGGTGTATGGTACCGGCGAAAGTTGCGCGGTACAAGAGAGGCTAGCAATGGTGGACGGTGAGAGTGCGTATAATCCATGGACTCAACATTAGTCATAAAGAACTCATATACTTATTGCAAAAATCTACAAGCCATTGAAAACAAAGTACTACACGCATGCTCATAGGGGGATAGATTGGTAGGAAAATACCATCGCTCGTCCCCGACTGCCACTCATAAGGAAGACAATCAATAAATAAAATTGTGCTCCAACTTCATCACAAAGTGGTTCACCATACATGCATGCTACGGGAATCACAAACTTCAACACAAGTATTATTTAAATTCATAATCACCCAACTAGCATGACTCAACATCACCACCTCTATATCTCAAAACAATTATCAAGTATCAAATTGATCATAGCATCCAATTCACTTTCTATGATAGTTTTTATTATACCCAACTTGGATGCCCATCATTCTAGGACCAATTTTATAACCATAGCAAATACCATGCTGTTCTAAGAGACTCTCAAAATAATATAAGTTAAGAATGAGAGATCAGCAATTTCTACAAAATTAAGCCACCACCGTGCTCTAAAAGATATAAGTGAAGCACTAGAGCAAAAATTATCTAGCTCAAAAGATATAAGTGAAGCACATAGAGTATTGTAATAAATTCTAATCAAGTGGGCTTCTCCCAAAAGGTGTGTACAGCAAGGATGATCGTGAAAATCTAAAAAGCAAAGACTAATATCATACAAGACGCTCCAAGCAAAACACATATCATGTGGCGAATAAAAATATAGCTCCAAATAAAGTTACCGATAGACGAAGACGAAAGAGGGGATGCCTTCTGGGGCATCCCCAAGCTTAGGCTTTTGGTTATCCTTGAATATCTTGGGGTGCCATGGGAATCCCCAAGCTTAGGCTCTTGCCACTCCTTATTCCATAGTCCATCAAATCTTTACCCAAAACTTGAAATCTTCACAACACAAAACTCAACAGGAAATCGCATAAGCTCCGTTGGTGCAAGAAAGAAAAGCCACCACATAAGGTACTGTAATGAACTCATTATTTATTTATATTGGTGTTAAACCTACTTTATTCCAACTTCTCTATGGTTCATACCCACCAATACTAGCCATAGATGCATCAAAATAAGCAAACAACACACGAAAAACAGAATCTGTCAAAAACAAAACAGTCTGTAGCAATCTGTAACTCTCGAATACTTCTGTAATTCTAAAAATCCTACCAAAATAAGAAGTCCTGGGAAATTTGTATATTGATCTACAGCAAAACTAATAAACGCAAAAGCACATTACTATGAATTACTAAAATTATTTCCGTGCGCGCAAAGTTTCTGTTTTTCAGCAGAATCAAATTAGCTATCACCATAGGTTATCCTATAGGTTCTACTTGGCACAAACACTAATTAAAACATGAAAACACATCTAAACAGAAGCTAGATGAAAAATTTATTACTAAACAGAAGCAAAAACAAAAAAACAAAAATAAAATTGGGTTGCCTCCCAACTAGCGCTAACGTTGAATGCCCCTAGATAGGCATAAAAGCGAGGATAGATCTAAGTAGTGCCATCTTTGGCACTAAATTCTTCACTAGAGCACTTATAATCCTTAGGAGTTTCTTTCTTTTTAGTAATGATTAATCTCTTAGGCAAGAAATCAAGAAATTCGTTTGTAGCAAAAGGTTCCTTAATGATACCAAGAAAATTGGGATGACCACTTACCGATTTGAGATCGGCACTTCCTTTACTAGAAGATTCACCCTTATTTTTAGGAACATACATGACCTTGGCAATTTTGGTAGGAGGAGTTGGGGTATTTTTCACAGATGAAAAGGCAGACCCTAAGTTGGTGATAATGTCCTCCAGTTTACCAATTCTTGTAGAATCTAGATCTATTCTTTCATTAACTATAGGTTCTTTTTCTTTAAAAAATTTCAAGGTAACTCCAACCCTAGATCCATATTGGGTAATTTGATTGTGGATATTTTTATCCAAATTTTCAATTAACTCAACAGTGGCAACTTTATTTTCGATAATTTCAAGCCTTTGCATCACATGTTCCAAAGTTAAAACAGTTCCATTAACCAAAAGAGGGGGTGGACCAAACAAATCTAACATGGCATTATAAGCATCAAAAGTATGGCTACCCAAGAAATTTCCTCCGGTAATGGTATAAAGAATATATCTATTCCAAGGAGTAATGCCTACATAAAAATTGCGAAGAACGGAAGTAGATTGCTTCCTAGTAGATCTATTTTGAGCATTGCAAATTCTATGCCAAGCATCCTTTAAATTTTCTCCCTCCCTTTGTTTAAAATTGAGAACTTCATGATCGGGAGTATTATCGATAATAGGAGGACTAGACATAGCGACGAGCACACAAAAGGCAAGCGAACGAGAGAGGAGATTGGGAAAGAGAGGGCGAATAAAACGGCAAGGGTGAAGTGGGGGAGAGGAAAACGAGAGGCAAATGGCAAATAATGTAATGCGAGGGAGATGAGTTTGTGATGGGTACTTGGTATGTCTTGACTTGAGTGAAGACCTCCCCGGCAACGGCGCCAGAAATCCTTCTTGCTACGTCTTGATCTTGCGTTGGTTTTCCTTGAAGAGGAAAGGGTGATGCAGCAAAGTAGCGTAAGTATTTCCCTTAGTTTTTGAGAACCAAGGTATCAATCCAGTAGGAGGCTCCTCAAAAGTCCCACGCACCTACACAAACAAACAAGAACCTCGCAACCAACACAATAAAGGGGTTGTCAATCCCTTCAAGGCCACTTGCGAAAGTGAGATCTGATAGAGATAATATGATAAGATAAATATTTTTGGTAATTTTATGATATAGATTGGAAAAGTAAGATGCAAATAAAAGTAGATAGGAAGCTTATATGATAAAAGATAAACCCGGGGCCATAGGTTTCACTAGTGGCTTCTCTCAAGATAGCATAAGTATTACGGTGGGTGAACAAATTACTGTCGAGCAATTGATAGAAAAGCAAATAATTATGAGATTATCTAGGCATGATCATGTATATAGGCATCACGTTCGTAACAAGTAGATCGACTCCTGCCTGCATTTACTACTATTACTCCACACATCAACCGACTCCTGCCTGCATCTAGAGTATTAAGTTCATAAAGAACAGAGTAACGCATTAAGAAAGATGACATGATGTAGAGGGATAAACTCAAGCAATATGATATAAACCCCACCTTCTTATCCTCGATGGCAACAATACAATACGTGCCTTGCTGCCCCTGTTGTCACTGGGAAAGGACACCGCAAGATCGAACCCAAAGCTAAGCACTTCTCCCATTGCAAGAAAGATCAATCTAGTAGGCCAAACCAAACCAATAATTCGAAGAGACATGCAAAGATAACCAATCACACACAAAAGAATTCAGAGAAGATTCAAATATTTCTCATAGATAAACTTGATCATAAACCCACAATTCATCGGATCTCGACAAACACACCGCAAAAAGAGTTACATCGAATGGATCTCTAAGAAATCGAGGAGAACTTTGTATTGAGATTCAAAGAGAGAGAATAAGCCATCTAGCTAATAACTATGGACCCGAAGGTCTGTGGTAAACTACTCACAACTCATCGGAGAGGCCTTGGAGATGATGTAGAGGCCCTTCATAGTCGATTCCCCCTCCGGCAAAGCGCCGGCAAAGGCTCCAAGATGGGATCTCGCAGATACAGAAGGTTGCGGCGGTGGAAATAGTTTTTCGTGGTCTGTTCTGATGTTCTCGGGGTACGTGGGTATATATAGGAGGAAGAAGTAGGTCGGTGGATGCTTGAGGGGCCCACGAGGGTGGGGGGCGCACCCACCTGTAGGGGGTGCACCGGGCACCCTCGTGGCCGCCTCGGTTGTTGCTTGACGTCCACTCCAAGTCTCCAGGTTTGCATTTGTTCCGAAAAGATCGCTCCCGAAGGTTCATCCCGTTTGGACTCCGTTTGATATTCCTTTTCTTCGAAACACTGAAATAGGCAAAAAAACAGCAATTCGGGCTGGGCCTCCGGTTAGTAGGTTAGTCCCAAAAATGATACAAAAGTGTAAAGTAAAGCCCATAAACATCCAAAACGGGTAATATAATAGCATGGAACAATCAAAAATTATAGATACGTTGGAGACGTATCACATAGTAATTATATGGCAAGGTTTCACATTTACAAAAGTAATTGGATGCAAAAACAAAATACAACATAGTAGCTACATAAGAAAACAGAAAAGAATACAAAAAATGAAACAAAGATAAAAGACCTAATCTACTGGGCCACTTGGTCCATCTAGCAAAACCGGCCCAGCCACCCCTCATCCCCTTCCTCTCGCTACAGTGCGGGAGGGGGGCCGTGGCGGCCATCCGCCGTCCATGAATGTGCATGGCGGCCATCCCCCCCCCCCCCGACGCCTACAGGACCCCCCTCACCCCCTCGTGAACCATAGTTTGCCCCTGCCTCTCCCGCTACTCCCTGCTCTCGCCCCTCTTCTCGATCTGGAGGGAGCCGAGCACACCGTCGTCGTGGCCGACGACCTCCCTGGCGCTTGAGTATACGTCCAGGGGATCCATCGTCATTGTTTTCTTCACCCTCGACAAAGGGATCAAGCTAGGAGGCCCCGTTCACCCGCCATCGCCGTCATCTTTCTCGCGTACACCGACGTCCGTCGGGAGATGCCGCTGCTCCGGGCCATCTCTGACCTCTCCCACAGCCTCAATGTGAGCTCCTCTGCCGATTCCCCCACTTTTCCGGCTCAATCCATCACCGTAATCGCCTGCAATCACTGTGACCGCCATGGCTGGAGCATTGCGTTTGCGAGCGCGCTCGCCTGCTTCTGACCGCGGCCACACGAGCACCCTGCACCTCCTGTGGTTACCTGCCGACCCGCGCGCGCCTGCCTCACGCCCACGTGCTGCCCGCGCCCGCCTAGTTGTCCGCTCATACGCTGTCGCTGCTCTCTGCTGCTACTGCACTGCTACTCTGCCTGGCTGGTGCCACTGCACCGAGCGCCTCGGGCCCCCGCCTCTACCTTGCAATTGCATGCCCTGCCGGAGCCTGTGCCTCGTTCAACCTCACCTCGCCCGCGCCTGACTCCGCGCTCGTCCGCTCCGGTACCTTCTCCCCGCTCGCCCATGGTGCATCCGCCCAGGCCGCGCCCCTCAACTGCCCTTTGGTCGCGCGGCTGCCGCCGCCTACCACCGCCCTTGGTCGCGCCCGTGACCCCCCTAGGCTCTCCGGGTGGTGCCAGCCTTTCCCGGCCGAGCCGCGTCGTTCCCACTGCGTGCATGCATGCGCTGAATCCCCCCTACGCCCGGCTGTGCCCTGGCTAGTGGGGTCAGGCCAAATAAAAAAAGAAAACAAATAGGATAAAAAATAAATAATAATAAGGACGAGACACTTACATGTGGGACCCACCTATGCTGTTCATGTGGATAAGATTGGCTGAGTCAGCTGCTGACTTAGCACTAGGGACCCACCTGTAATGCACACAGTAAGAGATGTTGGGTACACTTCTGTGTGCCCATAGCATTTACTAATTATCTTATTTAGTTATTAAAATTCCTAAAATTGATTAAAACTTTGAAAATTAATATAAAATAATCCGTAGCTCGGATGAAAATACTTTGTACATGAAAGTTGCTCAGAACGACGAGATGAATCCAAATACACGGTCCGTTTGTCACCCAATGTCCCTAGCATAGAGAACGTGCAACATTCCACCTCTGGTTCATCTGTCCGAAAACGTGAAACACCGGGGATATTTTCCCAGATGCTTCCCCCCTTCGTCGGTATCACCTACTACTGCGTTAGGGCACACCTAGCACTGCTTATTGTCATGTCATGCATCGTCATGCTTATGTTTGCATTATATTTATTGTTTCTTCCCCCTCTTCTCTCTGGTAGACTATGAGACCGCCGCCGCTGCTGCCCCGGTCGACTATGGTGTTGACAACTCCTCCTTCTTGCCAGAGAAACCAGGCAAGCCCCCCCTGATCACCAGATATCGCCTATTCCTTCCCTCTACTGCTTGCATTAGAGTAGTGTAGCATGTTACTGTTTTGGTTAATCCTATTCTGTTGCATAGCCTGTCATTATTGCTACAGTTGTTGATACCTTACCTACAATCCTAAATGCTTAGTATAGGGTGCTAGTTTATCATCTATGGCCCTACATTCTTGTCCGTCTACCATGCTATACTATCGGGTCGTGATCACTAGGGAGGTGATCACGGGTATATACTATACATACATATTTAATATTCAGGTGGTGACTAAAGTCAGGTCGGCTCGTAGAGTACCCGCAAGTGCTTCAGAGATGGGGGCTGAAGGGGCAGGTGGTTCCATCTAGGTAGTGATGGGCCTGGGTTCCCGACAGCCCCATGATGGTTACTTTGTGGCAGAGCGACAGGGTAGGTTGAGACCACCTAGGAGAGAGGTGGGCCTGGCCCTGGTCGGCATTCGCGGTTACTTCATAATAACACACTTAACGAGATCTTGGTATTTGATCTGAGTCTGGCCACTGGCCTATACGCGCTAACCAACCACACGGGAATAGTTATGGGCACTCGACATCATGGTATCAGCCGAAGCCTTCTTGACGTCAGTGACTGAGGGGCGCGCGCCGGGTTGGACCGTGTAACGCAACTTCCTTTGTAATGGAGGTTGCTAGGTCTGCTCACCGGCCGCCCTCGCAACATGCAGGTGTGCAATGGGCGATGGGCCTAGACCCCTGCGCGCATAGGATTTAGACCGGCGTGTTGACCTCTCTGTTGTGCCTAGGTAGGGCTGCGACATGTTGATCTTTCGAGGCCGGGCATGACCCAGGAAAGTGTGTCCGACCAGAGGGATCGAGCATGTTGGGTTATGTGGTGTACCCCTGCAGGGATGTTTATCTATTCGAATAGCCGTGTCCCTCGGTAAAAGGATGACCCGGAGTTGTACCTTGACCTTATGACAACTAGAATAGGATACTTAATAAAACACACCCAGGCAAGTTCCAAAGACATCCCGGTGATCGCTTTCCCATAGGGCGACGAGGGGAGGATCGCCGGGTAGGATTATGCTATGTGATGATACTTAGTGAACTTACCATCTACTCTCTTCTACATGCTGCAAGATGGAGGCTGCCAGAAGCGTAGTCTTCGATAGGACTAGCTATCCCCCTCTTATTCTGGCATTCTGTAGTTCAGTCCACCCGATATTACCTCTTTACACATATACACATGCACATGTAGTGTAGATCCTTGCTTGCGAGTACTTTGGATGAGTACTCACGGTTGCTTTGCTCCCTCTTTCCCCCCTTTTTCCTCTTCTTCTCAGATGTCGCAACCAGATGCTGGAGCCTAGGAGCCAGACGCCACCGTCGACGACGACCCCTACTACACCGAGGGTGCCTACTCCTACGTTCAGGCCGCCGATGACCAGGGGTAGTTTCAGAGGATCTTAGGCAGGAGGCTTGCGCCTCTTTCGATCTGTATCCCAGTTTGTATTAGCCATCTTATGGCACCTTGTTTAACTTATGTCTGTACTCAGATATTGTTGCTTCCGATGACTCGTTTATTTTCGAGCACTTGTATTCGAGCCCTCGAGGCCCCTGGCTTGTAATATGATGCTTGTATGACTTGTTTTACTTTTAGAGTTTTGTGGTGATATCTTCCCATGAGTCCCTGATCTTGATCGTACACATTTGCGTGCATCATTAGTGTACGATTGAATCAGGGGCGTCACATTAGGTCACATGCAAGAAATGAGAATGAATGTCGACATTGTCGCTTAGCCGCTAACATTGAGATACATGGTTTTAAAATTCTAGTAAATCAAAAACTCGGCTTAAATTCATGAAACTTGACATGATATCATGGAACGGCATCGACATGTCGTGGTAAAAATATTTTCCCATTTGGGGCAGGTTTGGGTATAAGCTTCTCGCAAACCGGAGCTTCTCTCACAACAAGCCACATGGTTTCGGTAGGGAACATGCCACCTTGGGGGACAAACGATATATATTGCCTCTTCTTGCTTTCTAAATTTTTCTCGTGTCAATATAGAACAACACGAGTGTTGTGTCATTTTTTGGGAGTTTTCGGGGTTCACATGGACATTTTTATACATTAACTGAGTTTTCTATGCATTCATGTGCATAATTCAAATTTGAACTACATGCACATGCTCCAGTGCAGAATTGGAATGTGTGTCCTTAGTTACATGCTTAAGTCCCATGCAAGAAATGAGAATGAATGTCAAACACCTTGCCACCATCACTCGACCGCTAACATTGAGATACTTGTTTTTTAAATTCTAGTAAATCGAAAATGTGTCTGAAATTTATGAACCTTGACATGCTAGCATGGGACGGCATCAACATGCAGTGGTAAAATTATTGTCCCATTTGGGGCAGGTTTGGGTATAAGCTTCTCACAAACCAGACCTTCTCACAACAAGCCTAATGGTTTCGGTAGGGAACGTTTCACCTTTCTGGACAAAACGATAGTCGTTGCCTCTTCTTGATTTCAATTTTTTTTCTCTAATGTCAACATAGAACAACATGAGTGTTGTGTTAAATTTGGGAATTTTTCGGGGTTCCTTAGCACATTCTTATGCATTAATTGAGTTTTTAATGCATTTATGTGCATAATTCAAATTTGAAATACATGCACATGCTCTAATGCATATAAATTGGTTTAAAATTCAAATCTGTGTCCTTGGTTGCATGCTTACGTCCCATGCAAGAAATAGGAATGAATGTCAAACACCCTGCCATCATCACTCAGCCGCAAACATTGAGATACCTCGTTTTTAAATTCTAGTAAATCCAAAACTTGTCTAAAATTCATGAAACCTGGCATGCTATCATGGAATGGCACCCAACATGTCGTGGTAAATTTTTTGTCCCATTTGGGGCAGGTTTGTGTATAAGCTTCTCACAAACCAGAGCTTCTCACAACAAGCTTGATGGTTTCGGTAGGGAACATTTCACCTTTCTGGACGAAACGATAGCCGTTACCTCTTCTTGATTTCAATTTTTTTTTCTCTAGTGTCAACATAGAACAACATGAGTGTTGTGTTAAATTTTGGAATTTTTTGGGGTTCGTTAGCACATTTCTTATGCATTAATTGAGTTTTCAATGCATTTATGTGCATAATTCAAATTTGAACTACATGTACATGCTCTAATGCATATAAATTGGTTGAAAATTCAAATCTTTGTCCTTGGTTGCATGCTTAGGTCCCATGCAAGAAATGGGAATGAATATCAAACACCCTGCCACCGTCACTCGATCACAAACATTGAGATACCGGGTTTTTAAATTCTAGTAAATCCAAAACTCGTCAGAAATTCATGAAACCTGGCATGCTATCATGGAATGGCACCCGACATGCCGTGGTAAGTTTTTTGTCCCATTTGGGGTAGGTTTAGGTATAAGCTTCTCACAACAAGCGTGATGGTTTCGGTAGGGAACGTGACACCTTTGGGGACGAAACGATACACATTGCATGTTATTGCTTTCAAAAAATTTCTAGTGCCAACATAGAACAACAGGAGTGTTGTGTTAAATTTTGGAATTTTTTGGGGTTCGTTTGGACATTATTATATATTAACTGGGTTTTCTAGGAATTTTATGTGCATAATTCAAATTTGAACTACATGCACATGCTCCAATGCATATAAATTGGTTGAAAAATCAAATCTGTGTCCTTGGGTGCATGCTTAGGTCCCATGCAAGTAATGTGAATGAATTTCAAACACCAGGGCACTATTGACTGCCGGCAAAATGTTGAGATACTTTGTTTTTAAATTCTAGTAAATCCAAAACTCGTCTGAAATTCATGAACCTTGGCATGCTATCATGGAATGGCACCCGACATGCTATGGTAGTTTTTGTGTCCATTTTGAGAGAAGGTGCACTCGAATAACAATCAACAAAGGCATTTTCAAAAAATTAGCTACCACTCTAACATCGCAAAGTTTTATATAGAACACCCATATGTACACTGACAGCTTCCCCAGTAAGCCAAGGGAAAATTCACTACACATGATTTGTGCATCTCTTCAACGCAAACGGTTCAGATTGAATAAGGTATGCACAGCGAGACTTCGGTGCTAAGCCAAGAGAAAATCTGGCAAGCAGGATTTCTACCTCCCTTCAACGCAAATGGTATTTTGGGACGACCCGTGTGCAACCACGTACAGGCAATTTGGTAAGATTTGTATCTGCCATATTGGGTATATTTCCATTTGTCAAACAGGAAAGATTGACATTTGTTGATCTAGTAACATTGCCATTTGTCAATCCTTGTAACACTGCGATTTGTCAAAATATGCAGCTAAAAATCACTAGCACTATCTAATTTTTGCAACTAAAATTCAGTAATTAAGCATAAATTTCATTCATAGATTAAGCAGTCGTGCTTAATTTATACAAACAGTTCAACTACTGTATGCATATATATGGTTGCTCGCCGTTAGGCGCCGTGATGCGCTCTGCTCGCGTCCATCAGCACACTTGGGTTGTGGACAACTTTTCCTTGCATGTTCAACTACTATATGCATATATATAGGTGCTCGCCGTTGAGGCGACCACGGAGCACTCTGCTCGCGTCCCTCCATGCGCGCTCTGCCAGCGGTTGGGCATGCGCACGATCTCATTGGGGGGCCCATATGCATGCGGTTGCACCGCGCGCGTTGCCACGCGATGCAGTTACGTGCGGCACGATGGAGTTACGCGCTGCGAATTAGAACTACCATCAGGGCGTGTCGATCGATATTCCAGGCTGTCCGGCCTCCCCTTTAATTCCCACGACCATTATAACCTTAGTCTCTTCAACCTTTCGATCGCGCCCCACAACACAACAAGCACACCCACGATGACACATAGAGAGGGGATGTCTAGCGGCGCTCCAATGGAGTTTGGAGAGCATAAAGTGGAGACCCAGACGAGGGAGACGGATCTCTCGATGGTGTACACCATCGACCCCGGTCGTGGTGGACGACTACATCAACACCGTTGAGCAGTTGCTTTCTGGAGACAAGTACAAGGTGGTCTGCATCGACCTCCAGTACGCCGCCGGTCATCCCGGCATAGATCAGAAGGTTGTCGTCGCCCAGTTGTGCGTGCGCCATCATGTCCTCATCTACCACTACTGCATGGCCACAGAGCCTTGCGGCCGTTTAAACAGGTTTGTCAACAGCACCGACTACAAGTTCGCCACGGTGGAAACCACCGATGATGTAAAAGCACTCAGTGTTATGGGCTTGGTCTGCAAGAACCTTATTGAAATCCGTGACCACTACAGGGTCTGGGGCAGCATGAAGAAGGACTCCCTGGTTGAACTCGCCTCGGCCATCATCGACCCCTACTACGAAAAGATGAAGTAGGATGCCTAGAGAACAAGTCCCGTATCCTGGCACAGGGCCTGGATGCGGCGACTGGATGAACCTCACCTTAGGTTCACGGCCAAGAGTGTGTACACATGTTACGAGATGCACAGGCGGATCGTTGACATGAGGAAGTGCCTCGTTACCCAAATCGATGAGCCCGGGTCGAGCCACAAGCAGAGCAAGCGTCACAAGCAGTAGATGATGATCAGATGATCGTTTATGCTAGTTAATCATGCATGTAATATATAGTTTACTTTGGTTTGTGGAAACGGCATGTGTGTAGTAGCCACCTATGTAATTATGCACGTAATAGTTTACTTTGGTGTGTGCAAATGCCATGGTTATAGTAGCCACCTATGTAAGTGGATGTTTAATTTGGTTATGCAACCATGTCCTTATAAGTGTGTGTGTGTGTGTGTGTGTGCGTGTGTGTGTGTGTGTGTGTGTTGTTCTGTATGTAATCCCATCGCACAACACACACGTCTTGTTAGCAGCAATCGTCTGTGTTATTGTCGTTCTTCGCACACATTTCTGATTACAGACCTGTTTGCCGCGTATCACACACATCTTGTTATTAAACCGTTTATGTTCTCTTGTCTCAACACAAACAATTCATCCGCGTGAAACGCATATCGTATATCGCACACACCTTGATCTGGCCGACCGTTTCTTTTGTGTTGTCTAATCACAAACAGTTCATCCTAGTGAACCGTATGCTGTTTATCGCACATACCTTCATCTGGCCGCCCGTTTCTTTTGTTGCTCCTCATCGCAAACGGTTAATTGCACTGAACCGTATGCCCTACAACACACACGAAACTAAAATATGAACCATGTTTGACGCATCTGTCATCGCAAATGTTTTGCACCTTTTTTGACGAATTTTTACACCAATGTTTGCGATTAATGCATCACACATAGTTTCGTCAAAGGGTCTCTGATCGTAGTGTCGCGTTAGCAGCATCCTGCAGTAGTGACACCTGGCCAGAGAACCTATTGTTACAATTTCCTTTCTAGCAAGGTTAGCCATTCTTCCATGAGGAAATGGTAAGACTTATTCTATAAGTTGTTCCTGATGAATCCTTTGAGTATCCAAGGTCCGACCTTTGCTTACAGACCATGTCACTGCTATCTTGAAGCATGTTTGTGGTACTCCAATCTTCAATAAGGACATTTGAAGCACAATGCTAAATTTTCTATATCAATTATCCAAACACTATTGTATGAGTAATGTCATGAAATTTCTCTCCTCGTACCTAAAGGGTTTTCTACTTTATATTCTAACGTGGATATCATGCTATGCTTGTCCCTGGGAAGGATATATCCCTGAAATATGTGTTTAAACACATTTTCCTTTCCATTGTTCTATTATAATCGCATTTTCCTTTCCATTGTTTGGTTTAACCTTTCGTGTAATCTACTTAACTGAGCAGTGATAATTCCTTGCTTAGGTGAGCACCTTGGTGTACAACCGTGTTAGTAAGACCCTGTTAATAATGATGATGCCATTCCGGTAACCACCGATGGACGAGAGCTTTGCCTATTAGTCTGCCTCGTCCTAATGAGCAGGAAAATGGTTCTCTTCGTCCCTCGCCCTTGGTACCAATGTTGTCGTCAACATAACTGACAGGCTATCCTCCGACATACCTTGTTGTCGTGACCGGTAAGATGTCACTGTTCTTCCTACTTTTGATTGACACCCCCCTCATAGTTCCACAGGATCAGAACCGGACTCCCCTGCATATCCTTGATTCCGAAGTATCCTTTGCTCCTGGCATTGTGAGATGTCACGAGCCACCCTTTGAGAGTTGATCTATTCCTGATGCTCAGAACCCCCTTCTTATACTCTGTTCAGGTATCGATCGGATGTCCATTCGCTTGAAACTTCTTATTGTACTTTCATATATACTTTGATCTTGATGTTTTCTTAAGTTTCAACTCGAGAGATACTTCCACCATATTCCCTGAATTGTCCATCAGATAATCGACCCTATAAGGGTCAGTTCTCCCGAAGTTACCCTTTACTTCCCCACTTAAATCTCGAGACGGGATTTCTTGTAGTGGAGGAGATTTGTAACATCCCCAGATGTTAACCCTATCATCAAGCTAATTAATGTGCCATGTCATCATATCCAGTTAAGTCAAAATGCCACTTGTCCCAAATCCAACTTCAAATTCATGCTTGAAATAAAGTCAAATATTTATTTCTTTAAACTGTAAAACTAAAATGTTCATAGTATTGAAAATAATCCCAGAACAATTATAAAAACAAGTCCCACATTCCTGGAATTCCCAAATTGCCCCTAGAAATTATTTAATGGTCCAGCAGCAACCATTTTGGCCCTTTTCATTTTCCAAAAATGCCTAACCTTCTCCTTTTAGCCCCAAACTTATTGTGGTTGTGCCTAAAAATGTAATATATTTGTTGGGCTTAATTCCACTTTTAATAAAATCATCTGGATTCCCCAAATATTCCTTTCTCTCACTGTTTAACAAATAAAAAGGAAAAACAGAAAAAGGAAGAGGGCCTACCTGGCCTTACCTGTTGCAGCCCGAGCCGCCCCAGGCCACCTCTCTTTTCTCTCACCTCCCGTCACCGTTTCGCCGTCCCTGTGGCCGAGCGCATCTCCTCCGGTCGCAGTTCGCCACCGCGACGAGGCAGGTAGCTGGAGGGATAAGGACGAGCCCTATCCCTCCCCCTGGATGCCTTGCCCTCATTCCTCTCTCCTTCCTCCTTGCTTGCGCCGCGCACTCTTCTTTCCCCTCTGCCCGAGAGAGTCATCGTCGCCCTCCGTCGTCTGCACGGCCACCGGCGGCCCCGTGCCCGCTGGCTCTGTCAGATAGCTCCGTCACGGACGACCACCCCTCCTGGTACCTCCAGGCGGAGCTGTGGAGCCCTGCGGCGGCCTAACGCCATCGTCCCCATCTACGGCCGTCGTGGCTGCTCCGACGAGCCTCGCCGCCTCTGCTGCTCCAACGTCTGTCGCGGGCCTCCGTGTGCCACAACGTGAGCTTCTCTTCCTCCCCTTCCCCTCCGTTAGCGAGCTGCTGCCCCGTAGCTAGCCATCACCGACGCCACATGCTGTCGTCCGCCATTGCCGGCGAGCTCCTCGGTACAGAGCCGCCCGAGCTCCTCCGCCTGGCCCTTTGTGCTTCTAGCACTCGTTGTAGTCCGCCTGGCCGGTTAACTCGTTCGAAAACGACCCGAATCAGCACGCCCGAGCTTGCCCGAAATGCGTCACCGCCAACCTCAACGCCGGCGGCGTTTCCAGCAATCCCAGCTCCTTCCAGTACCACGAAGAGACGCGCGACACTGCAAGCTTTCGAACGCCACCAGAAACGCATGATTTGACGCACTATGGAGTAAACCCGAGGTCACCGGAGTAGCGCCGCTGTGCGCGAGCTCGCCGGAGTGCCTCCCGGCGCCGACGCTGACCTGTCACCGCGTGGGGCCCGCCCATAGACACTGCAAGTGGGCCCCCTGACTATTTTGACTTTGTTGACCACGGTCAACCCCAGTTACTGTTTAACACTGTCGCTGACATGTGGGGCCTCCTCTGTTTACTACTCCCCGGTTCCTAAATACTAAGGGCATTTCCAGCCGCGCCCCCAACACGCCCCCCAAGCCACTTTTTTGGCGCTGGCGCCGAAAAAATGGCCCAGTCGTGCCCCCAGGACGCCGAAAATCGTCAGTTCGGACCTTTTTTTCCGCCCGGCGATCACAGGCGGAACCCGGCGCGCTGGGGAGCCGTTGGGGGCTCCGGCGCTAGGGAAAAGCACGCCTGGCCCACACCAACAGGGGAAAAGTTAACGTTTTCTTCCCCCGACTCGCCTCGCACCCCCCGCGCCCTCGGCCACCACTAGCTATATCCCGGCGACAGCCGCCGGCCTACTCCGCTAGATAGCCATTCCCCGCCAGAAAATAGCAGCGCTTCGCCGCGGCAACCCCTCCCGCAGCAGCTGGGCGTTTCCGGCCGCGGAGGCGCGGTTTAACGGCGGGTACACGCCCACCGAGCGCAAGGTGTTCGGCGTTTTGACTATCTCGGCGATGGACTCGGATGAGGAGGAAGAGCTCGCCGTGCTGTTGGAGGAGGAAGCCGCGGCCGACGTCCAGGAAGAAGAGCATCTGATGGTGCTCGCCGCCCTCGCCCAGCTGCTGGCGAGCAATGAAAAGTCGCGTCGAGGTGGCTCGGCGCCGGGGCGGGTGAAAGCAAAGAACCGGCATCGTCTGCAAGGCTACTGCATGCTCTCCTATTTGGATTTGGCACTCCTTCTTTGGTATGCCAGGAACTCACAATGACATCAACGTGCTCCAGTGCTCTCCTGTTTTTGCCAAGCTCGTTGAGGGTCATTCTCCTCCGGTGAACTTCGAGATCAATGGGCACCAATACAACAAGGGGTACTATCTAGCCGACGGCATCTATCCGAGATGGTCGACATTTGTGAAGACGATCTCAAACCCTGTGGCAGGAAGCAAGAACGCCTGGTTTGCGAAGCTTCAGGAGGCTTGCAGGAAGGATGTCGAGCGGGCATTTGGTGTGCTCCAATCTCGATTCGCTGTTGTTCGGTACCCCGCTCAGACCTGGTCGAAAGATCAAATGTGGGAGATCATGACTTGCTGTGTCATCTTGCACAACATGATCATCGAGAGCGAGCAAGAAGACCCAGTGTTTGACACTGAACCATACTACAGGCAGGGTCCTCTAGCCGAAGTTGATCACCAGCTACCGGCAACTTGGACCGCCTATCTCAGTATGCGTCAGGAGATCCGAGACCCACAGGTGCATCATCAACTGCAGAAAGATCTGATTGAGCACCTATGGAGGCTCAAGGGGGACGCCGCGTGATGAAATACGAGTTTTTATTTGTTGAACTATATAATTTGTATTGAACTATTTGTTGTTGTAGTATTTTTTGAAGTATTTGATTTTTCTGTGATGAAATATGTGATAAGGAATAATTGTGTTGATAATTGAACGCCGAGACACGGCGAAACCACGCCGAATATGGGCCTATTCTCGCCCATATGGGCCGTTTATTCGCCGAAATTGGGTTGCAAAGTGGGCCAATTTCGGCGCCTGGGGGCGACGACTGGGCGCAAAACCGCCCCCAGCACCGAGTGTATCGCCGGCTCGCCCCCAGGGGGCAATTTGTATGCGTCCTGGGGGGGCCAATGGCTGGAGATGCCCTAAGTCTTTTTAAAGATTTCAAATGGACTACCATATACAGATGTATATAGACATACTTTAAAGTGTAGATTCACTCATTTTGTTTCGTATGTAGTCACTTGTTGAAATCTCTACAAAGACTTATATTTAGGAACGGAGGGAGTAGTTAACTAATCTAGTTTTAACTTAGCCCGTTGTCCATGACAGGGGGTCCCGCATGTCAGGTTTGACCGGGACCATCTGGTTTGATTGGTTGATGTCATGCTGATGCAGTGCTGATGCAATAATCCTTTTCTGGTTATTTTCAAATTAGATTTAAAATTCTAGAAATCGCTTAAATCTTTAGAAATTCGTAGAAAAATAACGGTAGCTCGGATGAAAAAGATTAATATATGAAAAACCATCTGAAAAACAAGACGAATTCGAATATGCCCTCCTCATACATGTCACATGCCTCTAGCATGATGAACATGGAAGTTTCCCCTTTGTTTCATGTGTCCGATAATCACCCGGAGCTGGGAGAACACTCCCGAATAATTTCTCGCTCCCACTAACTTGCGTAGTACTGCATTAGGGCACCTCTCGAATGTGCTGCCATGCCATGCTTCTGTGATTGCATTTGCCTGCCCTTATTTATTGTTTCTTCCCCCTCTTCTCTCTCGATAGACCCCGAGACTGATGATGACCCGATAATCGACTACCTCGTCGAAGACCCGTTGGTGTCTGCAAAGCAACTAGGCAAGCACCCCCCCCCCTTTTTTGAGCATATCGATATTGCCTATTATTCTCTCTCTTATGCTTGCATTAGAAGTTGTTGTTGTTACTGTTATCCTACTTTTGCTACATAGCCTATTTATTGTAACCTGTTGTTGTTATCTACATGCTTATCCTAAACTTCTTAGTATAGGCTGGGTAGAGCCCCATCAGAGACCCCCTCCTTATCCCGACTGCCTCACTGGATTATCAGAAGACCCGATCAACGGGATTGACGACCAGGCCCCGGCACCGCACATCACTTCCCCCTTAGTTGTGCGACACTACTGGGTTATTATCGAGTGCCGAGGGTGATACCTCGTCAGCACTTCTGATGTTAACCTTGTAGGTTAGCTCATCAGTTGTGGTCATCGAGGGTGATTGCTCCTTCAGCACTCCCAATAAGGACGCTATCGTGCAACTCCTCAAGAGAGGACCTCGAGGGTGATTTCTCCTAGGTTCACCTTGACGATTACATCAGGTGGAATTTCCTCAGGGTTCCCCCTTGGTGTTTCGGACACACGGTTACTATGGCTTTACCACATAACCATGACACTAAAGTCGGGTTGGCCTTGAGGGGTACCCGTGCGAGCAAATTTGCGAGTGATGTGGAGTCGGTTTGACCTGGAAGGTGCCCGCAAGATAACTACATGGCGTACCTGGGCATTCTTAGCCCTTGCCGAAAGTCCACGAGATGGGGCGACGGGGTCACATCGATCATGAATCTCTGCTTGTTACCGCGCGCTCCTAATCCACTAACGGTTTGGGTATTTTAACCGAGGGGCCTCTGGCCTGATAGCACTAACCACCATGCGGGAATAAGTATGGGCACTCTCCATCGTATGTATCATCGTGCTGGCCTCTCTGTTGAGCTTAGGTAGGACTAGGTGTGTTGATCGGCCAAGGCTGGTGATGACCTGATGGTGTGTCTGGTCGGAGTTGATCGAGCGTGTTGGGTAAGTTGGTGCACCCCTGTAGGAAAGAAAACATCTATCGATAGCTCATCCTACGATAACGGACACTCGGAGTTGTATCCCGATCGATACAACTAGAATTGGGTACTGAATGCTAAGGCATGTAATGGATATGTGGCTCCGAGATTGCTTTCCCGCAGGGAGTCGGGAAAGGATCTTTGGGCATTACTTCTACAACATGTTTGTTAAATATAAACTGCTAATCTATACTCTTCTGATTGCTGCAAGATGCTTGGAGCTGCTTGAAGATGCTAGTCTTCGATAGGCTAGGCTTTCCCCTTCTCTTCTGGCATTCTGCAGTTCAGTCGACAGATACTACCCATTTTATTGATACCGATGCATATATAGTGTAGATCCTTGCTTGTGAGTACTTTGGATGAGTACTCACGGTTGCTTTGCTCCCCTTTTTCCACCTCTTTCCATTCTTCTCGGATGCTGCAACCAGATGGTGGAGCCCAGGAGCCACACGCCACCTTCGACGACTACTACTACTACTACACCGAGGGTGCCTACTACTACGTGGAGGCCGCCGATGACCAGGAGTAGTTAGGAGGCTCCCAGGCAGGAGGCCTTGCCTTTTCGATCGATGTTGCTTCTATGCTAGCCTTCTTAAGGCAAACTTGTTTAACTCATGTCTGTACTCAGATATTGTTGCTTCTGCTGACTCGTTTGTTTTCGAGCTTATATATTCGAGCCCTCAAGGACCCTAGCTTGTAATATAAAGCTTGTATTATTTTAATTTGTGTCTAGAGTTGTGTTGTGATATCTTCCCGTGAGTCCCTGATCTTGATCGTACACATTTGCGTGTATGATTAGTGCATGATTGAATCGGGGGTGTCACAGGGGAAAAACACCATATGATCCAAGTATATTAACAAAGCTCGCGATACATCAAGATCTTGCCAAATCAAGAACACGAGAGAGAGAGAGAGAGATTAAACACATAGCTATTGATACAAACCCTCATCCCCGAGGGTGGACTACTCACTCCTCATCATGGTGGCCATAGGGATATGAAGATGGCCTCCGGTGATGATTTCCCCCTCAGGCAGGGTGCCAGAACGTGCTCCTGATTGGTTTTTCATGGCTGTAGAGGCTTGCAGCGGCGGAACTTCCAATCTAGGGTTATTTCTGGGGGTTTCTGTATTTATAGGATTTTTTGGCATTGGTTTCACGCGGAAATGGGCTTCGAGGGGCCCATCACCCACCATGGCGCGCCAGGGGGCTGGCGCGCCCCGGTGTCTTGTGGGCAGCAGGGCCCCCCTCTGGTGGTTCTTTGCTCCATTATTTCTCTTTTCTTCCAAAAATATCGTCAAAAAGATTCGTCCAATTTCGATTTTTTTTATTTTTGCATAAAAAACAACACCATGGTAGTTTTGCTGGAAAAAACATTAGTCCGGGTTAGTTCCATGCAAATCATACCAAAACTATATAGAATTGTTGTAAACATGGCATGAATACTTCATAAATTATAGATACGTTGTAGACGTATCATTAGCCGAGTGGCGGGTGGTCGTCCGAGTGTTGGTGAGCTGTCCGAGTGGACTTTTTAATATATGCATACGAATGCTGGCATGGTCCAGGGACCTACCCGAGGTGGTTATAGGCCCCATGTGGGTCTCAAATGATGGGTCCTTGACCCTACCTATAATAGGTGACCTCATCGCCTAGCCACCTTGGTCGAACATGATCGCCTCCAGCGGCTTCAAAGGGAGTTGGACGAACATGAACGGCGTCAACCCAGTTCCAGCCGGCACAAGCGCCAGCTCTTCTTAAGTGAACAACCTCGTAAGTATCAAGTCCTTGGTACTCAATTGCAAAATTCTGGCAGCTGCCACTAGGATCGCGCATTCCATCCAGCCCTCCGGTTCAGCGGTCGGAGAAGGGATTCGGCAGATCCAGGCACTCCTGAAGACGGTGTTGTCACAAAATGCAGTAGTGTACCGTCCAGAGATCGGATCCACGACGCATTAGTGCGTGCAGAGACTGTTCAGTCATCTCATAGCCCACTTGGCTCCAGCAGGCGCTGAGCCACTTCCTCCTCAAGAGATCACTACGAAGATTGGAGGCGCGATCGAGTCGCGTCGCCTCGGTGTCATGACAACTACGATCGCGCCCTGATGCCTCCACCACGAGATGGCGCGTACGGGTCAGCCTGGGAATTCGGTCTTTTCGGTTTGTTCGGTTCGGTCTTTTCGTTCTTTCAAAAATTTGGTCTTCCATAATTGAAGACCGAAATAATTTCGGTCTTTTCGGTTCTTCACTATTCGGTCTTCGGTCTTTACAATTTGGTCATCGGTCCCGACCAAACAGACCAAATTAGTTGTACAACTCAGATTCATGTTACTTCCAGCACCAATACATGTCTATATAAGAAAAATAGACAACAAACCAGTACATGTTTATATAAGGAAATTAGAATCATGTAATATATTATAGAAGACAACTCAAACAATTAGCTAGTAGAGCTTCAGTCTTCAAACCAACAATCTGAACAAGTGGGCGTGACTAACTCTGCACTTATGCAGCATACAGAGAATAGGAGAATGGGGGCAGCATACCAGACGTCAAAGGATGGTAGGCGGCGACCATCCGTGGAAGATGACGGGAGTTGGCGATGGCGGCGCAACACGCAGGGGTTGGGGATGGCGGCCGTCATCGGGGCTCGGGCGTTCGGTCTTGGGATAATGGCGAGGCGGAGCACTGCCTGTTGGAGAACGGGGAGGCGGAGCACTGGGCGAAGGATGGGAGACGACGACCAGCCTGGAGCGACGGGAGGCAGAGCACGGCGGGGGTAGTGATGGCGTGGTGGTTGGCAATGGTGGCGGGCCGGCTACGCGGCTAGGGTTGGGGCGGGGGTTGGACTTGGGAGAGAAGGAGAGATGAAGGAAAAGGAGGGTCGGGCCGATCGAGCTGGCTGGCAACTCGCATATTGGAGGGCTGGGCCTAAGCTTAACTAGGCCTACACACTGGAGAAGTGGAGATGGACTGCATGGGCTGCATTTTTCGGTCTATTTGGTTTGTTCGGTCATCCAGATGAGAGGACCGAATCCACCGAATTTAGTTCGGTCTGTTAGTTTTGAGGACCGATTTTATTTCGGTCTTTTACAGTTTGGTCTTTTTGGTTTCGGTCTCGGTCTTTTCGGTTTCGGTCTTCAGTCTTCAGTTTTTATGCCTCGGGTGACGTACGGGCGCCATCCCTACAATGACAGGCGGACACACGACAGCGATCACAGACCGAGTCCCACTCGTCACTGATACGTCTCCAACGTATCTGTAATTTTTTATTGTTCCATGCTGTTATATTATCATTCTTGGATGTTTTACAATCATTTTATAGTCATTTTATATCATTTTTTGGTACTAACCTATTGACATAGTGCCCAGTGCCAGTTGTTGTTTTCTGCATGTTTTTTACATCGCAGGAAATCAATACCAAACGGAATCCAAACACAGCAAAACTTTTTGTGGATTTTTTGGGCAAGAAGACATCCAGTGGTCCAGGAACACACCTGAGGGGAGCTCCAAGGGGAGAACAACCCACCAGGGCGCGCCCCGGTGGGTTATGCCCACCTCGGGTGCCCCTTGAACCACCTCTTTGCTCTATAAATACCCTAATATTCCAGAAACCCTAGGGGAGTCGACGAAAATCAATTCCAACCGCCGCAGAGTCCAGAAACACAATATCCAATCTAGACACCATCTCGGAGGGGTGCATCATGTCCATTGGTGCCTCTTTGATGATGCGTGAGGAGTTCTTTGTAGACCTACGGGTCCGTAGTTAGTAGCTAGATGGCTTCCTCTCTCTCTCTCTCTATCTATCTATCTATCTATCGATCTCTCTCTCTCTTGATTATCAATACAATGGTCTATTGGATATCCATATGATGTAAGTCTTTTTGCGGTGTGTTTGTTGGGATCCGATGAACTTTGAGTTTATGATCAGATCTATGTTTTTATCCATGAAAGTTATTTGAGTCTTCTTTGATCTCTTATATGCGTGATTGATTATAGCCTCATATTTCTTCTCTGATATTTGGGTTTTGTTTGGCCAACTTGATCTATTTATCTTGCAATGGGAAGAGGTGCTTTGTGATGGGTTTGATATTACGGTGCTTGATACTAGTGATAGAAAGGGAAATGACACGTATGTATCGTTGCTATTAAGGATAACAAGATGGGGTCTATTTCTACATAAATAGATCTTGTCTACATCATGTCATCGTTCTTATTGCATTACTCCGTTTCTCCATGAACTTAATACACTAGATGCATGCTGGGTAGCAGTCGATGTGTGGAGTAATAGTAGTAGATGCAGGCAGGAGTCGGTCTACTAATCTTGGAAGTGATGCCTATATAATGATCATTGCCTGGATATCGTCATGATTATTTCAAGTTCTATCAATTGCCCAACAGTAATTTTTCCCACCATTTTCTATTTTTCTCGAGAGAGCCACTAGTGAAACCTACGCCCCCCGGGTCTCTTTTCATCATATTTGCCTTTGCGATCTATTTTCCTTTGCATTTATTTTCAGATCTATTAAACCAAAAATACAAAAATACTTTCCTGCAATTTATTTGTTCCGCGATCTATTTATCCTATCTACCACTTTTACCTCACATTATTTGCCTATCTTGAGGCGTCGTACCCATAAGGGATTGACAACCCCTTTAACACGTCGGGTTGCGAGTATTTGTTATCTGTGTGCACGTGCTGTTTACGTAGTGTGAGGAGGTTCTCCTACTGGTAAGATAACCTTGGTCTCATCACTAAGGGAAATACCTACTATCGCTACACTGCATCATCCCTTCCTCTTTGGGGAAATACCGACGTAGTTCTAGCAGACATCAAAAGGAATTTCTCGCACCATTGCCGCGGAAGATCTTCAATATCAACTAGGTTCCTAATCACAAATCTCATATCCTCGCAGTTTACATTATTTTCCATTTGCCTCTCGTTTCCCTCTCCCCCACTTCACAAAAAATTTGCCATTTTATTCGCCCTCTTTTTTGTTCGCCTTTTCTCGTCAGATCTATTCGTGTTCTTGTTTCACTATGGCTAGTTTGAATGTTCCTCCTTTGTTACCAGACTTTGAAGTTCTATACTTCAAACAAATACAAGCAGAAAATTTGTAAGATGCTTGGTATAGGCTTGTGGAGTCTTACGGTGTTTGCAATCTAAAGGGAGATGCAAAATTTTTGCTTAGAAACTTTTACGTAGGATTGGCTTTGCATCATAGACAACTCTTGGATTTTGCCGGAAAAGGGAATTTTATTGAGCTTGATGTCAATGCTACCTATGAAATTTTAGAAGGAATTTTAAGGGTTCCACCACAAAATAAAGGGTTTTCTTTCACCCCAGAGGGAGTCCAAATTTTGGACAAACTCAATGATTTGCGTAAACATATGGTTGAATTGCAAAAATATAATGAACCACTCAAACATCTCAATGGTAGTATCAATCGTATAAACACTTTGATCTCCCTTTGCAATAAACGGTTGGATATTTTAGATCTCAAGATGGTTTCTTTTTTGGAAAATTTAGGGAAGCGCAAAGAGCCTCCTGGATTTGAAAAGACCCTTACTAAAGTGGCATAACGGAGGGCAACACTTAGATCCTACGCGTTATGCCTAGCTAGGGGCATAAAACGATAGCACTCGTTGGGAGGCAACCCAACTTTATTATTTTTGCTTTTTGGTTTTCTTGCTGTTTTTAATAAAATACCAAATTATACCTCTGGTTAGATGTGTTTTTGTGGTTTAAATTAGTATTTGTGCCAAGCAAGGCCTTTGGATTGATTTGGGTGAAAGTTGATTTGATCTTGCTGAAAAACAGAAACTTATGCACTCACGAAAATAATTTTCATAAATTCACGTAAACGTGCTTTTGACTTGATTCTTTTTTTTGAAGATTAATATACAAATTTCTCAGGTTTTCCTAATTTCTCAAGATCTTTGGACTTACATAAGTATTCGAAATATCCAGATTGCTACTGACTGTTCTGTTTTTGACAGGTTCTGTTTTCTTTGCATTCTGTGCTTGTTTTGATGATTCTATGGCTTTCTTTGATGAGTTTTTGCCATAGAAAAGTTGGAATACAGTAGATATAATGCAAAAATAAAATATGACTAGGTTTGCAACAGTACTTATAGTAGTGGCTTGCTTTCTTATACTAATGGATCTCACGAAGGTTTTGTTGAGTTTTGTGTGCTTGAAGTTTTCAAGTTTTGGGTGATCTTACGATGGATGAATTGTTGGGGAACGTTGCAGAAAATAAAAAATTTCTACGCTTCACCAAGATCAATCTATGGAGTCATCTAGCAGCGAGAGAGAGGAGTGCATCTACATACCCTTGTAGATCACGAGCGGAAGCGCACAAGAGAACGGGGTTGAGGGAGTCGTACTCGCCGTGATCCAAATCACCGAAGATCCTATTGCCGAACGGACGGCACCTCCGCGTTCAACACATCTACGGTTGGGGAAGACGTCTCCTCCTTCTTGATCCAGCAAGGTTAAGGAGAGGTTGATGGAGATCCAGCAGCACAACGGCGTGGTGGTGGAAGTAGCGGCGATCTCGGCAGGGCTTCGCCAAGCTCAGCGAGAGGGAGAGGTGGTATGGGGGGAGAGGGAGGCGCCAGGGACTAGGGTGCGGCTGCCCTCCCTCCCCCCTCTTTATATAGGGGCTCTGGGGGGGGCACCGCCCCTCTAGAGATCTGATCTCAAGGGGGGGGGGGGCGGCCAAGGGGGGGACTTGCCCCCCAAGTCAAGTGGGACGCCCCCCACCCCTAGGGTTTCCAACCCTAGGCGCAGGGGAAGGCCCAAGGGGGGCGCACCAGCCCACCAGGGGCTGGTTCCCTTCCCACTTCAGCCCATGTGGCCCTCCGGGATAGGTGGCCCCACCCGGTGGACCCCCGGGACCCTTCCGGTGGTCCTAGTACAATACCGGTGACCCCTGAAACTTTCCTGATGGCCGAAACTGGACTTCCTATATACAAATGTTCACCTCCGGACCATTCCGGAACTCCTCGTGACGTCCGGGATCTCATCCGGGACTCCGAAAAACTTTCGGGTTACCGCATACTAATATCTCTACAACCCTAGTGTCACCGAACCTTAAGTGTGTAGACCCTACGGGTTCGGGAATCATGCAGACATGACCGAGACAGCTCTCCGGCCAATAACCAACATCGAGATCTGGATACCCATGTCGGCTCCCACATGTTCCATGATGATCTCATCGAATGAACCACGATGTGGAGGATTCAGGTAATCCCGTATACAATTCCCTTTGTCAATCGGTACGTTACTTGCCCGAGATTCGATCGTCAGTATCCCAATACCTCATTCAATCTCGTTATCGGTAGGTCACTTTACTCGTACCGTAATGCATGATCCCGTGACCAAACACTTGGTCACATTGAGCTCATTATGATGATGCATTACCGAGTGGGCCCAGAGATACCTCTCCGTCATACGGAGTGACAAATCCCAGTCTCGATCCGTGTCAACCCAACAGATACTTTTGGGGATACCTGTAGTAATACCTTTATAGTCACCCAGTTACGTTGTGACGTTTGGTACACCCAAAGCACTCCTACGGCATCCGGGAGTTACACGATCTCATGGTCTAAGGAAATGATACTTGACATTGGAAAAGCTCTAGCAAACGAACTACACGATCTTGTGCTATGCTTAGGATTGGGTCTTGTCCATCACATCATTCTCCTAATGATGTGATCCCGTTATCAATGACATCCAATGTCCATAGTCAGGAAACCATGACTATCTATTGATCGACGATCTAGTCAACTAGAGGCTCACTAGGGACATGATGTGGTCTATGTATTCACACATGTATTACGATTTCCGGATAACAAAATTATAGCATGAACAATAGACAATTATCATGAACAAGGAAATATAATAATAACCATTTTATTATTGCCTCTAGGGCATATTTCCAACAGTCTCCCACTTGCACTAGAGTCAATAATCTAGTTACATTATGATGAATCAAACACCCATAGAGTTCTGGTGTTGATCATGTTTTGCTCGTGGAAGAGGTTTAGTCAACGGATCTGCAACATTCAGATCCGTATGTACTTTGCAAATATCTATGTCTCCATCTTGAACATTTTCACGAATGGATTTGAAGCGACGCTTGATGTGCCTGGTCTTCTTGTGAAACCTGGGCTCCTTGGCAAGGGCAATAGCTCCAGTGTTGTCACAGAAGAGAGTGATCGGCCCCGACGCATTGGGTATGACTCCTAGGTCGGTGATGAACTCCTTCATCCAGATTGCTTCATGCGCTGCCTCCGAGGCTGCCATGTACTCCGCTTCACATGTAGATCCCGCCATGATGCTTTGCTTGCAACTGCACCAGCTTACTGCCCCTCCATTCAAAATATACACGTATCCGGTTTGTGACTTAGAGTCATCCAGATCTGTGTCAAAGCTAGCGTCGACGTAACCCTTTACGATGAGCTCTTCGTCACCTCCATAAACGAGAAACATATCCTTGGTCCTTTTCAAGTACTTCAGGATATTCTTGACCGCTGTCCAGTGTTCCATGCCGGGATTACTTTGGTACCTACCTACCAAACTTACGGCAAGGTTTACATCAGGTCTGGTACACAGCATGGCATACATAATAGACCCTATAGCCGAGGCATAGGGGATGACACTCATCTTTTCTCTATCTTCTGTCGTGGTCGGGCATTGAGCCGAGCTCAATTTCACACCTTGCAACACAGGCAAAAACCCCTTCTTGGACTGATCCATATTGAACTTCCTCAATATCTTATCAAGGTATGTGCTTTGTGAAAGACCTATGAGGCATCTCGATCTATCCCTATAGATCTTGATGCCTAATATGTAAGCAGCTTCTCCAAGGTCCTTCATTGAAAAACACTTATTCAAGTAGGCCTTAATGCTCTCCAAAAGTTCTATATCATTTCCAATCAAAAGTATGTCATCTACATATAATATGAGAAATGCTACAGAGCTCCCACTCACTTTCTTGTAAACGCGGGCTTCTCCATAAGTCTGCATAAACCCAAACGCTTTGATCATCTCATCAAAGCAAATGTTCCAACTCCGAGATGCTTGCACCAGCCCATAAATGGATCGCTGGAGTTTGTATACCTTGTTAGCATTCTCAGGATCGACAAAACCTTCCGGCTGCATCATATACAGTTCTTCCTTAAGATAGTCGTTAAGGAATTTCGTTTTGACGTCCATTTGCCATATCTCATAATCATAGTATGCGGCAATTGCTAACATGATTCGGACGGACTTCGGCTTTGCTACGGGAGAGAAAGTCTCATCGTAGTCAACCCCTTGAACTTGTCGATAACCCTTAGCAACAAGTCGAGCTTTATAGATGGTAACATTACCATCCGCGTCTGTCTTCTTCTTAAAGATCCATTTGTTTTCTATCGCTCGCCGATCATCGGGCAAGTCTGTCAAAGTCCACACTTTGTTTTCATACATGGATCCTATCTCGGATTGCATGGCTTCAAGCCATTTGTTGGAATCTGGGCCCGCCATTGCTTCTTCATAGTCCGAAGGTTCACCGTTGTCTAACAACATGATTTCTAGGACAGGGTTGCCATACCTCTCCGGTGTGGAACGTGTCCTTGTGGACCTACGAAGTTTGGTAGTAACTTGATCCGAAGTACCTTGATCATCATCATTAATTTCCTCTCCAGTCGGTGCAGGCACCACAGGAACATCTTCCTGAGCTGCGCTACTTACCGGTTCAAGAGGTAGTACTTCATCAAGTTCCACTTTCCTCCCACTTACTTCTTCCGAGAGAAACTCTTTCTCCAGAAAGGACCCGTTCTTGGCAACAAAGATCTTGCCTTCGGATCTGAGGTAGAAGGTATACCCAATGGTTTCCTTAGGGTATCCTATGAAGACGCATTTTTCCGACTTGGGTTCGAGCTTTTCAGGTTGAAGTTTCTTGACATAAGCATCGCATCCCCAAACTTTTAGAAACGACAGCTTAGGTTTCTTCCCAAACCATAATTCATACGGTGTCATCTTAACGGATTTAGGCGGTGCCCTATTTAAAGTGAATGTAGCTGTATCTAGAGTGTATCCCCAAAATGATAGCGGTAAATCGGTGAGTGACATCATAGATCGCACCATATCCAATAGAGTGCGATTATGACGCTCGGACACACCGTTACACTGAGGTGTTCCAGGCGGCATGTTGTGAAACGATTCCACATTTCCTTAAGTGCGTACCAAATTCGTGACTTAAATATTCTCCTCCACGATCTGATCGTAAGAACTTTATTTTTCGGTCACGTTGATTCTCTACCTCATTCTGAAATTCCTTGAACTTTTCAAAGGTCTCAGACTTGTGTTTCATCAAGTAGACATACCCATATCTACTTAAGTCATCAGTGAGAGTGAGAACATAACGATAGCCACCGCGAGCCTCAACACTCATTGGACCGCACACATCAGTATGTATAATTTACAATAAGTTGGTTGCTCGCTCCATTGTTCCGGAGAACGGAGTCTTGGTCATTTTACCCATGAGGCATGGTTCACACGTGTCAAATGATTCGAAATCAAGAGACTCCAAAAGTCCATATGTATGGAGCTTCTTCATGTGTTTGACACCAATGTGGCCAAGGCGGCAGTGCCACAGATATGTGGGACTATCATTATCAATCTTACATCTTTTGGTATTCACACTATGAATATGTGTAACATCACGTTAGATATTCATTAAGAATAAACCATTGACCAGCGGGGCATGACCATAAAACATATCTCTCATATAAATAGAACAACCATTATTCTCGGATTTAAATGAGTAGCCATCTCGTATTGAACGAGATCCAGATACAATGTTCATGCTCAAAGCTGGCACTAAATAACAATTATTGAGGTTTAAAACTAATCCCGTAGGTAAATGTAGAGGTAGCATGCTGACGGCGATCACATCGTCCTTGGAACCATTCCCGACGCGCATCGTCACCTCGTCCTTCGCCAGTCTCTGCTTATTCCGCAGCTCCTCTTTTGAGTTACAAATATGAGCAACCGCACCGGTATCAAATACCCAGGAGCTACTACGAGTACTGGTAAGGTACACATCAATTACATGTATATCACATATACCTTTAGTGTTGCCGGCCTTCTTGTCCGCTAAGTATTTGGGGCAGTTCCGCTTCCAGTGTCCGCTTCCCTTGCAATAAAAGCACTCAGTCTCAGGTTTGGGTCCTTTCTTTGGCTTCTTCCCGGCAACTGGCTTACCGGGCGCGACAACTCCCTTTTCGTCCTTCTTGAAGTTCTTCTTACCCTTGCCTTTCTTGAAACTAGTGGTTTTATTGACCATCAACACTTGATGTTCCTTTTTGATTTCCACCTCCGCTGATTTCAGCATTGAAAATACTTCAGGAATAGTTTTCACCATCCCCTGCATATTGTAGTTCATCACAAAGCTCTTGTAGCTAGGTGGGAGCGACTGAAGGATTATGTCAATGACTGCCTCGTCCGGGAGGTTAATGTCCAGCTGGGACAAGCGGTTGTGCAACCCAGACATTTTGAGTATGTGCTCACTGATAGAACTATTTTCCTCCATCTTACAACTGTAGAACTCGTCGGAGACTTCATATCTCTTGACCCGGGCATGAGCTTGGAAAACCATTTTCAACTCTTCGAACATCTCATATGCTCTGTGTTGCTCAAAACGCTTTTGGAGCCCCGGTTCTAAGCTGTAAAGCATGCCGTACTGAACGAGGGAGTAATCATCAGCACGTGATTGCCAAGCGTTCATAACGTCTTGGTTCTCTAGGATGGGTGCTTCACCTAGCGGTGCTTCTAGGACATATGCTTTCTTGGCAGCTATGAGGATGATCGTCGGGTTTCGAACCCAGTCCATATAGTTGCTGCCATCATCTTTCAACTTGGTTTTCTTTAGGAACGCGTTGAAGTTGAGGTTGACATGAGCGTGGGCCATTTGATCTACAAGACATTTTGCAAAGGTTTTTAGACTAAGTTCATGATAATTAAGTTCATCTAATCAAATTATTTAATGAACTCCCACTCAGATTAGACATCCCTCTAGTCATCTAAGTGATACATGATCCGACTCAACTAGACCGTGTCCGATCATCACGTGAGACGGACTAGTCATCATCGGTGAACATCTCCATGTTGATCGTATCTTCCATACGACTCATGTTTGACCTTTCGGTCTCTTGTCTTCCGAGGCCATGTCTGTACATGCTAGGCTCGTCAAGTCAACCTAAGTGTTTTGCATGTGTAAATCTGTCTTACACCCGTTGTATGTGGACGTTGGAATCTATCACACCCGATCATCACGTGGTGCTTCGAAACAACAAACTTTCGCAATGGCGCACAGTTAGGGGGAACACTTTCTTGAAATTATTATGAGGGATCATCTTATTTACTACCGTCGTTCTAAGCAAATAAGATGCAAAAACATGATAAACATCACATGCAATCAAATAGTGACATGATATGGCCAATATCATATTGCTCCTTTGATCTCCATCTTCGGGGCGCCATGATCATCTTCGTCACCGGCATGACACCATGATCTCCATCATCGTGTCTCCATGAAGTTGTTCGCCAACTATTACTTCTACTACTATGGCTAACGGTTTAGCAATAAAGTAAAGTAATTACATGGCGTTTATTCATTGACAGGCAGGTCATACAATAATTAAGACAACTCCTATGGCTCCTGCCGGTTGTCATACTCATCGACATGCAAGTCGTGATTCCTATTACAAGAACATGATCAATCTCATACATCACATATATATCATTCATCACATCCTTTTTGGCCATATCACATCACAAGTCATATGCTGCAAAAACAAGTTAGACGTCCTCTAATTGTTGTTGCATGTTTTTACGTGGCTACAATAGGGTTCTAGCAAGAACATTTCTTACCTACGTAAAAACCACAACGTGATATGACAATTTCTATTTACCCTTCATAAGGACCCTTTTCATCGAATCTGATCCGACTAAAGTGGGAGAGACAGACACCCGCTAGCCACCTTATACAACTAGTGCATGTCAGTCGGTGGGACCTGTCTCACGTAAGCGTACGTGTAAGGTCGGTCCGGGCCGCTTCATCCCACGATGCCGCCGAAACAAGATAAGACTAGTAGTGGCAAGAAAATAGACAACATCTACGCCCACAACAAGATTGTGTTCTACTCGTGCATAGAAACTACGCATAGACCTAGCTCATGATGCCACTGTTGGGGAACGTTGCAGAAAATAAAAATTTTCTACGCTTCACCAAGATCAATATATGGAGTCATCTAGCAACGAGAGAGAGGAGTGCATCTACATACCCTTGTAGATCACAAGTGGAAGCGTTCAAGAGAACGGGGTTGAGGGAGTCGTACTCGTCGTGATTCAAATCCCCGAAGATCCTATTGCCGAACGAACGGCACCTCCACGTTCAACACACGTACGGTTGGGGAAGACGTCTCCTCCTTGATCCAGCAAGGGGAAGGAGAGGTTGATGGAGATCCAGCAGCACAATGGCGTGGTGGTGGAAGTAGCGGCGATCTCGGCAGGGCTCGCCAAGCTCGGCGAGAGGGAGAGGTGGTACGGGGGGAGAGGGAGGTGCCAGGGACTAGGGTGCGTCTGCCCTCCCTCCCCCCTCTTTATATAGGGGCCTTGGGGGGCACTGGCCCCCTAGAGATCTAATCTCAAGGGGGGCGGCCGCCAAGGGGGGGACTTGCCCCCCAAGTCAAGTGGGGCGCCCCCCATCCCTAGGGTTTCCAACCCTAGGCGCAGGGGAAGGCCCAAGGGGGGCGCACCAGCTCACCAGGGGCTGATTCCCTTCCCACTTCAGCCCATGTGGCCCTCCGGGATAGGTGGCCCCACCCGGTGGACCCCCGGGACCCTTCCAGTGGTCCTGGTACAATACCGGTGACCCCCGAAACTTTCCCGGTGGCCGAAACTGGACTTCCTATATACAATTCTTCACCTTCGGACCATTCCAGAACTCCTCGTGATGTCCAAAATCTCATCCGAGACTCCGAACAACTTTCGGGTTACCGCATACTAATATCTCTACAACCCTAGCATCACCGAACCTTAAGTGTGTAAACCCTACGGGTTCGGGGATCATGCAGACATGACCGAGACAGCTCTCCGGCCAATAACCAACAGCGGGATCTGGATACCCATGTTGTCTCCCACATGTTCCACGATGATCTCATCGAATGAACCACGATGTCGAGGATTCAGGTAATCCCGTATACAATTCCCTTTGTCAATCGGTACGTTACTTGCCCGAGATTCGATCATCGGTATCCCAATACCTTGTTCAATCTCGTTACCGGCAAGTCATTTTACTCGTACCGTAATGCATGATCTCGTGACCAAACACTTGGTCACATTGAGCTCATTATGATGATACATTATCGAGTGGGCCCAGAGATACCTCTCCGTCATACGGAGTGACAAATCCCAGTCTCGATCCGTGTCAACCCAACAGATACTTTCGGGGATACCTGTAGTATACCTTTATAGTCACCCAGTTACATTGTGACGTTTGGTACACCCAAAGCACTCCTACGGCATCCGGAAGTTACACAATCTCATGGTCTAAGGAAATGATACTTGACATTGGAAAAGCTCTAGCAAACGAACTACACGATCTTGTGCTATGCTTAGGATTGGGTCTTGTCCATCACATCATTCTCCTAATGATGTGATCCCGTTATCAATGACATCCAATGTCCATAATCAGGAAACCATGACTATCTGTTGATAAACGAGCTAGTCAACTAGAGGCTCACTAGGGACATGTTGTGGTCTATGTATTCACACATGTATTATGATTTCCGGATAACACAATTATAGCATGAACAATAGACAATTATCATGAACAAGGAAATATAATAATAACCATTTTATTATTGCCTCTAGGGCATATTTACAACATGAATGAATACGGATTAGTAAAAGGCTAAGCTTGGGGATGCCCGAGGCACTCCAAGATAATATTCAAATAATTAGCAAGCAACTAAGCTTGGGGATGTCCCCAAGTGTCATCCCCGCTTTCTTCTAACAACCATTGGTATTTTACTTGAAGCTATATTTTTATTCGTCACATATTATGAGTTTTGCTTGGAGCGTCTTGTATGATATGAGTCTTTGCTTGTTTTGCTTTATGTTTTAAGTGTTGAATCCTTGCTGAACACACCTTTTTGAGAGAGCCAAAAAATATGCTATGCTTGCTCCTATGCTTCACTTAAATTTTTAGAGCCATGGATTTGCTCTAGTACTTCACTTATATCTTTTTGAGCATGGTGTGCTTTGTTATTTTTTAAGAAATGCTCTCATGCTTCACTTAGATTTATTGGGAGTTAGTAAAATTTTCAGAAATTCTCTCTTGCTTCACTTAGATTATTTTGAGAGAAAGAAATAGTATGCTCATGTTCTTCACTTAAATTTGTTTGAGCTTATCAAAAGCAACATATGAAAATAGTCCCAAAGTGATAGATATCCAAGGAGGATATAATAAAAACTTCCATGAAGATCATTGGACAAAATAAACTTGGTTCTTAGTAATGGTTTTGAGATATGACGATATGATATGTGAGTCATGTTGCTGAGTAATTGTGCTTTAGTAAGAATATTGATGTTAAGGTTTGTGATTCCCTATGCAAGCACGCAAGTCAATAGTTATGCAATGAAATTTATATTCTACTTGTGGTGCATTATTCGGTGTTACTTATGCTTAATGCTTGGGTACGAGATTTTTCGCTTTTTGGTTGGTCGCTTCTCAATCTTTTTGCTAGCCTTCATTTTGCACTAAGTATGATCACTACTTGTGCATCCAAAACCCTTTAAACCAATTTTGCCATATGAGTCCACCATATCTACCTGTATGCGGTATTTCCATGTCGTTCTAAGCAAATTTGCATGTGCCATCTCTAATTTTCAAAATAAATCTCTCTTTTGCATGCTCTACCGCTCGCGAGGCGGTGAGGGGTGGCCAGTATTTTCCATGCTAGATGTGTTATTCTCATGATGAGTGTTTATTCACTTGTCATTGCACGAGAGTATGACAAAGGTATTAGGGATGCCTAGTCTCGATATTAAAAATGAATTTACTTTATGTTGTCAAATAATAAATTCCTTGAAAAGTGTTGGTATGGAGGGCACCCGTGGATACTCACAAGCCATGGAAACTGAAAGTAATGGCGGAAAAAGGAATAAACTTTATTTTCTGTTTGGGAACCGCCTATGATGTATCTGGCATGGAAAGTGTTGGGAGCTCTAAGTCGTTTTTGTTGGTGGGAAAAGTATGCCTCCCAAAATGTTTTTATCTCCCAATTTAAGCTTTGAGCTCTAGCACCTCTACAAATCCCTACTTCCCTCCGCGAAGGGCCTTTCTTTTACTTATGCAATTTTTATTTTGAATTTGAGTTTCCGTCTTCTCTTATAAAGCACCAACTAAGGGGCACTATGATCATATTTGAGCCTTGGGTGTAGCTAATATTCGAGTGTGTTTCATGAATGGATCAATGATTGAGCATAATGGGCTAGGGATAACTTGCTTTAGTGTTGATATTTTGAAAGACATGGTTGCTTGTTGGTATGCTAGAGTATTAAAGTATTCATGTCAAAACTAGACTATTGCTTTGAATCATATAAAAGTCCAAATGTCCATGCTATAAAGAAAAGAAATGTGATGAACATGTTAGGCATCATTCCACATTAAAAATTCTGTTTTTATCATTTACCTACTCGAGGACGAGTAGGAATTAAGCTTGGGGATTCTGATACGTCTCCAACGTATCTATAATTTTTGATTGTTCCATGCTGTTATATTATCATTCTTGGATGTTTTACAATCATTTTATAGTTATTTTATATCATTTTTGGTACTAACCTATTGACGTAGTGCCAGTGCTAGTTGTTGTTTTCTGCATGTTTTTTACATCACAGGAAATCAATACCAAACGGAGTCCAAACACAGTGAAACTTTTTGTTGATTTTTTTGCCAGAAGACACCCAGTGGGCCAGGAAAGCACCTGGGGGTGCTCTGAGGGGAGAACAACCCACCAGGGCGCGCCTGGAGGCATATGCGTGCCCCGATGGGTTGTGCCCACCTCGTGTGCCCCTGAACCGCCTCTTTGCTCTATAAATACCCCAATATTCCAGAAACCCTAGGGGAGTGAAAATCAATTCCAGCCGCCGCAGAGTCCAGAAACACAAGATCCAGTCTAGACACCATCTCGGAGGGGGTGCATCATGTCCATTGGTGCCTCTCTGATGATGCGTGAGTAGTTCTTTGTAGACCTGCGGGTCCATAGTTAGTAGCTAGATGGCTTCCTCTCTCTCTCTTGATTATCAATACAATGGTCTCTTGGAGATCCATATGATGCAAGTCTTTTTGCGGTGTGTTTGTTGGGATCCGATGAACTTTGAGTTTATGATCATCTCTATGTTTTTATCCATGAAAGTTATTTGAGTCTTCTTTGATCTCTTATATGCGTGATTGATTATAGCCTTGTATTTCTTCTCCAATATTTGGGTTTTGTTTCGCCAACTTGATCTGTTTATCGTGCAATGGGAAGAGGTGCTTTGTGATGGGTTCGATCTTACGGTGCTTGATACCAGTGACAGAAAGGGAAACGACACACATGTATCGTTGCTATTAAGGATAACAAGATGGGGTCTATTTCTACATAAATAGATCTTGTCTACATCATGTCAGCGTTCTTATTGCATTACTCCATTTCTCCATGAACTTAATACACTAGATGCATACTGGACAGCGGTCGATGTGTGGAGGAATAGTAGTAGATGCAGGCAGGAGTCGGTCTACTAATCTTGGACGTGATGCCTATATAATGATCATTGCCTGGATATCGTCATGATTATTTTAAGTTCTATCAATTGCCCAACAGTAATTGTTTTCCCATCGTTTGCTATTTTTCTCGAGAGAGGCCACTAGTGAAACCTACGCCCCCCGGGTCTCTTTTCATCATATTTGCCTTTGCGATCTATTTTCCTGTGCATTTTTTTCCAGATCTAGTAAACCAAAAATACAAAAATACCTTGCTGCAATTTATTTGTTACGCGATCTATTTATCATATCTACCACTTTTACCTCACGTTATTTGCCTATCTTGAGGCGCCGTACCCGAAAGGGATTGACAACCCCTTTAACACGTCAGATTACGAGTATTTGTTATTTGTGTGCAGGTGATGTTTACATGGTGTGAGGAGGTTCTCCTACTGGTTCGATAACCTTGGTCTCATCACTGAGGGAAATACCTACCGTCGTTAAACTGCATCATCCCTTCCTCTTTGGGGAAATACCGACATAGTTCTAGCAGACATCAGTCAGGCACAGGCGGAGCATGAGGCGCTTTGCTCGGCGGCGCCTTGTGGGCAGTAGTGCCGGCAATAGTTGGGGTTCTGCTTCCCCTCTTGGCGTCCTCCCGCGGCGGTTCTTCGTGTCGTCCACAACATGGATGATATCCACAGGCCCTGCATTCACTCGACGATGTCAGTTAGTTAATGGTTCAATCGAATGATGAAACCGAGCCGAGAGCAAATCATTTGTATCTTTCTAGGAGGTAGCCACATCCATCGTATCAGCATCAGCACGGTCCTCGTCAATCTGCATGGGCGACGTTGTTGAGATGGTAGCCCTGGAACACAATTCCATTCGGTTAGCAAAAGTCAAAAGTTCACAGTGGTAGAAGAGTATGGCACTCATGTCGAGATGACAGGCACGGTGACCTTGATCTCGGACAGAGCCTTCCGAGGTTTGGGTGAGGCAATCTTGAGCTGCTTGGCGGTCTTCACAGTCGGCTCGGGCGTCAACGTCCGGGTGCGCTTTGGATTCCTGGCACTCGAGGTTGTGGTCTTGCTCTGGAAAGCACTCGAATCCTGCGTCTGCTTAGATCGGCGTTTAGTGCACACCCCTGCAGATGGATAAGACTCGACCTCGTTGCTCCCATCCGAGTCGTCATTGCCGACCTTGCTGTCCTTGACACTTCCACAATCACTCTCCACGTTTCCGATGAGTTGTCCTCCATTCGGCACATGTGAGAACATCTTCAGAAACTCCTGCCAAGCACAAAGATCAAAACCAGTCTATTTAGTCGGATGATTAGAGCGAGATAATTCACTCGGAAATATGTGTCAAACCTCTATTGGCTGGTGTGAGTCATCAAAGGGTAGGATCCGTCTCGATCCCCGAGGGTTATCACGAGCTCTGGTGATGCACCTGAGCCATTGCTCCACAGTCTCTTTATCAACGTCCTCAAGGTGCACTTGAGTGGGGTCGTTCGGCCCGCCGTACCGCCACATGGGGTGAGCCCACTCCTGGAGCGGCTGGATCCACCAACTGAGGAAGACCTCCAGTAGATCTAGACCTGTGACTCCACCTTGAATCAGCCTGACTACATCAGCTACTAAGATTCCCACCTCAATCTTTTCTTTCTTGTCCACCGTCAGTGAAGGAGGAAGACCAGTCGATGAGCCAACACAAGGGATATCATTACAATAAAACTAGGTCGATTGCCAGCCCCTAACAGATTAAGGAAAGGTCATGGCGGGGAATGCGCTCCTACCCCTCATCTGGATACCCAAGCCACCACATAGCTGGGTCACATGGGTCCTCTCCCCATCCGGGTCAGCCTTCTTAATCGACCGAGAGCGACATGTGAAGATATGTTTGAACAATCCCCAGTGCAGATGGCAGCCTAAGAAGCTCTCTCACATGGAAACGAATGCGGCAAGGTATTCTATAACATCCGGGGGGAGATGATGGAGTTGAGCACCAAAAAAGTTCTGAAAACCGCGGAGGAAAGAATGAGGCGGCATGGAGAAACCTCTCTCCACGTGGGTGACGAGGATTACGTGCTGGGTGCGGCGCGGGCTTGATCTCCCCTCCTCCGGCAACCTCTAGGCCCTGTCAGGCACCAGCCCGCCGCTGACAAGCCCGCTGATGTCTTTCGCCGTGGTCATTGGCGGGAGCCGGTTGCCTTGGATCTAGACGCACGAAGGCATGACTTTGGAACTCGAGGTCTTCTTCGCCTTTGTTGCCTCTTCGTGCGCTCCAGCTTCACTGTCTTATCTTTCGCCATCCCCGCAGAGCTCGCCAGTGCCGAGAAGGTTTGCGCAGAATGGAGGCGGAGGCGTGGGCGAGAAGATAGGAGGAGATGGGGAAAAGAGGATCTGGTTCTCTCTCTCTCTCTCTCTCTCTCTCTCTCTCCTTCTCGGCTGCATCGACCTTTTATACCACCGGTCTCTCCAACCCCTGATCCACATCGTTGGCTTCCGGGCCCGTAGATCTCCCACAAATCCCTCTGGCAGAGATTATGTGATACGTGGTGAAAAGTGGGACCATTTGCGCCCGTAGATCTCCCACACCCCCTTTCCCCACTCATCGTGTCGCAACCATTTGCGCGCGTACATCTTTGATTTGAAATCCCCCGAAATCCGGGATACCGCAATTCGATTGACCGCCTCGGGAAATCCTTCCAAAACGCTCGGGTCCGGCCTGACACTTGGTACGCGAGCATCTCGCTTCACTCGGACATTGTGTAGTCCAGAATTAGTCGAGGCGGCTTGTGAAGATTCAATCGATGAACGATGTTCACTGTTAAGCCTCGGCTGATTCGGGGGCTAATGAAGAGGACATGTACTAGGGATAGGGTCACAAGCCTGGCCTACAGACCCTACCCAAGGATACCATGCACTGCAAACTGGGCCCCAGGGCTGATTTACCGTCATAATTACTAGAACCTGAGTACCACTCGGAAGATAGCAACCACTCAGAGTCTAAGCAATCCACTCGACCGACTGATCTCACTCGGAGTACCTGAGTCCACTCGGACAAAGAAAACCAGGAACCTCCTCAAGATCACAACGGTCAGGACGTGTGTCCTCCACCTTCAAGTGTAGTCAATACAGACGTTACTAGTAATTGTCACCCTTAAAACCTCCCTTTAACACTTAGTTATGGTAGCATTCATCAGGGACCATGCGTACTCTATTTAAGCCACCCCTAAGCTCCATAACAAGGGTTCGCAATATCTTGTAAACTATACACTCCAGTCTATCAAGCTCTAGAGCACCAAGTCGTAGCGTTGTTACCTCCTCTGCGAGGGGCCTGAACTCGTAAATTTGAGTGTAACAACTGCGCTGTAGCCAGACTCTGCCCTCTAATTCATACCCCCATACACTACTGTCAGACCTATACCCATGACAACCGACAGTAGCCCTCAGTGCGCATGTTCCGCCCGTGGGGGGGGACGAAATGATGCAAGGCCTAAAACTTTCGGGCCTAGGAAGGGACGCGTGGCAACACAACCGAACGGGGATGCCCCACTTCCCATGACGCCTCGATAACCACCACCTTGGTCATAAAGCCTGCCTGCGCAGGGCGCGGGCGCATCATTGCTTCTCATCTCCCTCTCCGCCTTCCTGCGCACTGCCCCTCTGCTTCCTCTGCTTCCTCTGCTTCAGCTGCCATGGCTCCCAAGAAAGGAAAGGTGGCTCCAGGGTCGGGCCCGATGTTGCTGAAGTCCATCATCCTCAACGAGGAGGGCTTGGATAAGGTGTGGCCGATGACGGCCAGTGCCCACAACAAGCCAAAGATTTGGCCGGCGTAGCACCCATCCGCCCTGCGGGAGGGCACAACCTTCGCGTTCTTCTTCCACTCCGTCTTTGCTGGATTGCTGCCATGTGATCATTGCCATGAATAACATCATAACTATGTGCTTTTCTACCAATTCCCCAACAGTAATTTGTTTACCCACCGTATACTATGTGTTTGAGAGAGAAGCCTCTAATGAAAACTATGACCCCCGGGTCTAATTTTACCATATCATAAAAACTAAAAATACTTTACTGCAATTTATTTACTTTTATTTTGTTTTGCAATTTATCTATGTACCTATAAAAGATTTGTTCCTTGCAAGTAACGAGTTCGAGGGGATTGACAACCCTCTTGCCTGCGTTGGGTGCAAGTATTTGCTTTTTTGTGTGCAGGTGCTGCTAAGGGGAGTCCGCTTGGTTCGCCTATTGGTTCAATAACCTTGATGCTCACTGAGGGAAATACTTATCTCTATTGTACTGCACCTCCTCTCCTCTTCGGGCAAAATCCAAGCGCAGTTTACAAGTAGCATTAACTCAATGCCCAGTGCCAGATGCTATTTTCTGCATGTTTTTGTTTTTTCAGAAAATTCATACCAAACGAAGTCCAAACACGACAAAACTTTTTGACGATTTTTTTGGACCAGAAGGGACCTTGGAAGCTCCGGGAGAAGACCGGATGATACAAGACGGGGCCACAAGGCAGGGGGTGTGCCCAGGTGCCTTGTGCACCCCTTCCGCTCTATCTGACCTAATTCTAGTCCTATAAAATTCCCTAATAATTGTAAACCTCGGTACCAAGTCACGAAACAATTCTTCTACCGCCGCAAACCTTTGTTCTTCCAGGATCCCATCTAGAGGCCTTTTTCAGTTCTCTTCCATAGGGGGAACCATTGGGGAGGCTATCTTCATCGACTTGGTTGCCTCCGCAATGATGTGAGTAGTTCCCACAGGACTTAGGGTCCATAGAGTATCTAGATGGCTCTTTCTCTCTTTATGTGATCTTCAATACAATGATCTCATCTGAGATCAATCCAATTTATTTTGTGCGGTGCGTTTATTGGGTTCCGATGAATTGTGGGTTTATAATCAGGTTATTCATTGAAAGTATTTGAATCCTCTTTGAGATTTATTTATGTGTAATTTTATAGTTATGTATGCTTTTGATCTATGAGTTTTCTTTGGCCAAGTTAATGACTAGATCATCAGAGCGAGTGGTGCATAGTAGTAGGTTCAATCTTGTGGTGTCCTTACTCTGTGACAGGAGGAGTTGCAAGGAACGTATTGTGTTGTTGCTACTAAGGGTAAAACGACGGAGTTTGAACATATTGCTTGGTCTTATTCTGTCTACATTATGTCATCTTGCTTTAAGCATTACTCTGTTTGTCGTGAACTTAATACCTTGCAATGCATGTTGGATAGCGGTCAAGGGGTCGAGTAATAGTAGTAGATGTCAGTAAGTTTAACAGTCTACTTGTCACAGACTTAATGCTTATGTATTATTTATGCCATGGATGATCATTATAACTATGCATTTTTTCTATTAATTGCCCAACAGTAAATTGTTTACCCACCGTTGATATCTTCGAGAGAGATGCCTCTGGTGAATGCTATGACCCCTGGGTCCATTCACATCTATAATAAAACAAATCCTATAATTGCTCATTGTTTTGTTTTACTTTCATTTATTATATCTATCACCACCAGATTTAATCCTTGCGATCGGTAAGAACAAGGGGTGTGACGCCCTCTTGCCTTGTTGGGGTGCAAGTATTTGTTTGTGTGTGTGTGTGCAGGTACTGTTTAACGTTTGTTCATGTGGTGTCTCCTGCTTGTTCGATAAACGTTGGTTCTTAACTGAAGGAAGTGGTATCTGCTACTATACTATATCACCCTTCCTCTTCATGGAAACCCAACAACTATTGAAGTAGCAGAAGGATTTCTAGTGTCGTTGCCAGGAGGCTTCACCAGACAAACTAGGTGCCGGCGCACACAATTATCATTTGCTTGTTCTTATCTTTCTTGCCTTTTATTTATTAGCTTTGCTTATTTAAAAAAAATTAAAATACCAAAAATATTTGTGTTACTATTTATTGATTGCAATTTGTTGTTGGTAGCTTACCAAGCTGGCCACTTGGTTTGTGTTACTATTTATGCTTGTATTGCCATGTGCTTTCCATTTGCTTGCATTTTTTACCGCTAAAATTTATTGGTACGGATCCTCATCCAAATGAGTCGCTCCGTTAGATACACTGACCAGGAAAGGATTGACATAGGACGAACGTATGTCCGTTTAGCCATTCAAACGGACAAAATGCGAACACTTTTTGCGTCCGTTTGGACCGCTCGTTGGGTTGTTCTTATTCCTTAGGCTTCCTTAAGGGTCATTTTCTTGTCAGGAAGTGCACCAAGTGGTGTGCCCAGCCGCCGCCTTCATGTTTCGTGTCCGAGCGCTTCCTTTGGATTACGTTTTTTATTTGTTTTGGTTTTTGCCCTAAATTGTTCCAATGGCAAGTTGCCCGGCCTCACACGTCAATCTTTTGGGGCCAAATTATTAAAGTGAAAAGTAAAGTATGGGTTAAAATCAAATTTCTCTATTTTCATGTCGGTTTTGGCGGTTTGTCGTTGTCGACTGAATCGTGACTCAGCGGCTGGTGGAAGTACCGCCTTGCTCACTACTACCGCACGTGCTGTATCATCCTCGCCGCATCACTCCACGAGTCCAATTCGACCCGTCTCTAAACAATTCCAGAGCCCCGCGGCCGCAGACAACCTTCTGCACAACACTTTGATCCAAATCGGGATCCTCCCTTCCCCAGCCCCGTCTCTCATCCGGCGCGAGCGGTGCGCGCTTCCAGAAAGCCTTCGCGCCCGTGGTGATTGCCCATGGGTTCGCTCACGAAGGCGGCGGAGGAGGGGCCGTCCGCGGCGGTGGACTGGTCAGACGAGGCGGTCATCTACGTCAACGGCGTCCGCCGCGTGCTTCCCGACGGCCTCGCCCACCTCACCCTCCTCCAGTACCTCAGAGGTCCCCCCCTTCCCGCTCTCTAACTTGTATCGTATCACGGAAGCATCTGTGGCGCGCTGTCTGCACCTGAATCGGTTGTGCTGCTGCCCGCAGCCTGAACCTATGTGCCGTGGTACTTTCAGACTTTGTTTCATGATTGTGGCTTTATCTATAAAGCGGGGCGAAAGCCTGTAGCAAATGAGAACTTGTCGGATGTGCTTCAAAGTAATGTTTTATCTATAGCAGTTGTGTTGTCGTTGTTGGCTGTCCTTGGACTAGCCAGATGTGGTGTGGTGCTACGCTTGTTGTTCGCAACGAGTGATAGTTGTCTTGTATTTTCAATTCTCTTCTTCTATAAAGCTATGGTACGCAATTTGCGTACTCTCGAAAAAATGTTTTGGCTCTGTTTATGCAATCACACGACGGTGGATACTTGCTTGTACAAAAATCGTACAGTGGGACACGGAATCAACACAAAATGTTCTCTGAACATAGTTTATTTTGCAGTGTGCTGCTAATGTAGAAATGAAACCGAACTGACAAACAGACATGATGTAGTTAGTCTACCATAACCGATTAATAGCCACTAAAAGCCCAGGAAGATGAGTGGGTGCCATTATTCCCAAAATATATAAAATGTGAAAGAGCTCGTTACGCTGATAAAAATCCTGAACCGATGATGAGTGAGGGGAGGGTGACACCAACACGACCTTCTTCCACCAGCATGCCTCCTACAAGAAGCAGAAGAAGGTTATCCATAGACTCACGGTCGATTGTTGGGTGGTCTCTGACCATGCCGCCATGTCCGAGGCTACTTGACCAACCTCGGCGAACCCTTTACGGAGGAGGAAGTGTGAGACTGGTGTGTTGGTTGCTACACATGAAGGTGCTAGGCATGGACGGTTTCACGGGGACTGTGAAGGCCGTTGTTATGGCTACCTTTCCCAAGCTGCATCCGCTGTGGGCGGGGGCTCCATGAAATGAACTAGACCCTGCTAATGCTCCATCCCAAGTGATCGGCTGCCTCGGCCCTTACGGACTACCAACGCCTTCAGTCTCATACACATCTTCTCCCTGTTGGTGGCGAAGATGTTGGCCACCAGGTTGTCGCCTAGGCTGGGGGCTTTGGTAGAGGAGAACCAATGCATTTTCACCCGGAAACGCTGCATACATGATAATTTCATGTTGGTTCAGCAAACGGCGAGATAGCCGCACTGGCTGGGTGAGCCGCGTGCCATTCTCAAGCTGGATATCGCCCATGCGTTCGATTGAGTGTCGTGGGTGTTATGACCGGGGTAACTTATAACCGTAGGAGGCCCACCGGGCAGGTTTAGTTAGGGGCTTAGCCCACAAGTTATCTTATTTTCGTGGTAATATAAACAAGTTGTAAGACTCTTTTTCAGAGGAAGCAATAAGACAATTCTATTGCCCGGGTCCCAGAGGAGTCGGAAACCCTAAGCCCTAGCCGCCTCCTGTCATCACCGCCGCCGCCTCCACCGCGCAGGACGGCGCCCAGCCGCCGGCCGCCGCGGTCACGGCCTCGCCCTCCTCCCTCCTTCCCCTACAAGCTACGGCCTAGACCGGGCAGAACCCTAGCTCCTAACACCTTGGTATCAGGTAGCTCAGTTCCGATCATGTCTTCGCCTCCGCCCACCCCGTCGCCTCCGCTGCCGACCGGCACCACCGCGCCGCTGGCCCTCTCCACCGTGCCGCTGCCCTCCCTGTCCGCGCCGCTGGTCGCATCTTTCGGCGCCACCACCACCCAGATGCCGGCGCCCTCCACGCGAGCCAATCCAGCCAAGCGCGCGGACGATCACCTGTGACACAATGCAAGTACATGGCAATCACCTTGTTGATGACCTCAGATTGGCCGTCCGTCTGAGGATGGAAGGCCGTGCTCATGCGGAGCTTCACGCCCGCCAACCGGAAGAGATCGTGCCAGCCATGCCCCGTGAACACGTCCCGATCGCTGACGATCAAAGCGGGAAACCCGTGGAGGCGGACGATGCCGTCGAAGAAGGCACGGGCCACGGATGCATCAGTGTAGGGATGGCCGAGCGCGATGAAGTGAGCATACTTGGAGAAGCGGTCGACCACCGTGAGGATGACGGACTTGCCGCCCACCTTGGGGAGGCCCTCGATGAAGTCCATGGAGATATCCGCCCAGACCTGAGACGGCACCTCCAAGGGCAGTAGCAGACCAGCCGGCTGTAGTGTCTCCGTCTTGTTGCGCTGGCACGTCACACAAGACCGCACCCAGTCCCGGACCAAGGCCCGATCACCGGGGATATAGAAGTCGGCGCGGAGACGATAGAGGGTTTTCTGCACACCCTCGTGGCCGGCCGAGTGGGTCAGCAGCAGAACCTGATGACGGAGGTCGTCGTGCACCGGCACGGAGATACGGCGCCCATGCAGGAGGAGGCCATCGGCGAGGCGCCACGGCTCCTCCAGGTCGCCCGCAGCAAGCAGCGTCCGGCGCGGCCGCGGTGGCCTGTCGGATGTCGGCGAAGAGGGCGAAAGAGGGCCCCGTGCGGATGCATAGCACTGCCCCCTCGGAGTCGCCGACGGAGGGGTCGGGGTCCGCGTCGCGGCGAGACAAGGCATCGGCCACAGTGTTAAGGCGGCCCGGACGATACTCGACGGTGAAGTCAAAACCAAAGAGCTTGCTGATCCACTGATGCTGCGGCACGGTAGACAACCTCTGGTCCAATAAGAACTTAAGGCTGTAGTGAATCGTGCGAATCCGGAACGAGCGGCCCCAAAGATAGGGCCGCCAATGGCGCATAGCCTGCACCAAGCCAATGAGCTCCCGCTCATAAGCCGCGAGCTTAAGATGGCGTGCGGCGAAGGGCCTGCTGAAGAAGGTGAGAGGGCCATCGCCCTGATGAAGGACGGCGCTGAACCCTGCACCGGAGGCGTCGCAGTCCACCACAAACGGGCGGTCGAAATTCGGCATCTGAAGAACGAGGCCCGTCGTGAGGGCCCCCTTGAGGGCCTCGAACGCCGTCGTCGCCTCCTCATCCCAGGCAAAGGCGTCGCGGCGCAGCAGGCGCGTGAGCGGTGACGCGATGAGGCCAAACTCCCGGATAAATTTCCGGTAGTACCCCGCGAGGCCCAGGAAGCCGCGAAGAGCCCGTGGTGAATGCGGTGTTGGCCAGGCCGTGACGGCCGCGTCCATAGCTACCCCCTCGCCTGAGGTGACGTGGCCGAGGTAGGCGACTGAAGGCGTCCCGAATGAGCACTTCGAGCGCTTAAGATGAAGATGGTGCGCCTGAAGCTCGTTGAAGACGATGGCGACGTGCTGAAGGTGCTCCGCCCATGATGCGCTGTAGATAAGAATGTCATCAAAGAAAACGAGCACAAACCGACGCAAGTAGGGGCGGAGGACGTCGTTCATCAGCCTGGAAGGTCGCTGGGGCGTTGGAGAGGCCAAACGGCATCACCAAGAACTCGAAGTGGCCGTGATGAGTCCGAAACGCCGTCTTGGCGACATCGTCCGGGTGCATGCGCACCTGGTGGTAGCCTGACCGGAGGTCGAGCTTGGTGAAGAAACGCGCCCCATGGAGCTCGTCTAGGAGCTTGTCGACCACCGGAATAGGAAACTTGTCCTTGAGTGTCACGACATTAAGAGCGCGGTAGTCGATGCAAAAGCGCCACGTGCCGTCCGATTTGCGGACGAGGAGGACTGGCGCCGAAACGGCGACGTGGAGATCCGGATGGTGCCCACGGCGAGCATGAGCGCGCACTGCCGCTCCAGCTCGTCCTTCTGCAGTTGGGGATAGCGGTAGGGGCGCACTGCAACTGGCGCCGTGCCCGGTAGGAGATGAATGCGGTGATCATACACCCGGGCTGGCGAAAAACCCTGAGGCTCGTCGAAGAGGTCGCGGTGCTGCTGCAGGAGGTGATCCAGCAAGGGATGCTCGGGCTCGGCGGCGGCCGCGGCCAGCTGAACCTGTGGCGTCGCCGGAGAGGCACCACCCACGTCCTCCCACCGGACGCGGCGACCCTGGCGCCAGAAGGTCATCGTCAGGGCGTCGAAGTTCCAGAGGATGGGACCAAGGGTCTGCAAGAAGTCGACGCTGAGGATGAAGTCGAAGCAGCCCAAGTCGATGCCCGCACACGTGATGGTGAAGTGCTCGTCGCCAGTAGTAATGGGCACGTTCCGCGCCAGCCCATGACACCGGAGGCGATCGCCGTTAGCCACCGTGACCCGAAGTTGCTCCCCTCCCGTCGGCTAGAGCGCTAAGCGGCGCATGGTAGCCTCGGGGCAAAAAGTTATGTGTGGAGCCCATATCCAAGAGGGCCACCAGGCGCTCGTCGTGAATCGTCATCGGCAAGAGCATAGTCCACTCATCGCGGATGCCGGCAAGCGCATGGAGCGAGACCACGAGCGCCGTCGCGGGTGCGGCCGTGGGGGCGGCCTCCGCAGCTGGGGGCGGCAACTCGCCGAGACCGTCGGCGGGTGTGTCCTCCTCAACGTAGTCGGCCGTCTCCAAGTAGAAGAGGCGCGGGCAGACGTGACCTGACACGTAGGGCTCATCGCAGTTAAAGCAAAGCCCCTGGCGCCGATGCTCAAGTTGCTCGGCCGGAGAGAGCCGTTGGAAGGACCGCTTCGAGGCAGTGGTGGTAGTCGCAGGAGCGGTCGGGGGCGGCCGGCCTGGCGCCGGTGCCGGGGCCTGCCTGGCGTGCTGTCGACCTCCGCGAGCCGGGGCCACCTGCTGCAAGGCCTGCGCGCGACACTCGAAGGTGCGGGCGTAGTACATGGGCGTCTGGAGGTCCTGGGGTCCCCGGAGCTCCACGTCAACGCGGATGTGGTCCGGGAGACCGCCGACGAAGAGCTTGGCCCGCTGCTGCGCCGTCACGCTCGGCGCGTGGCATGCCAGGGCCTGGAAGCGGTCGGTGAAGTCCTACACCGTGGATGTGAAGGGGAGGCGGCCGGGCTCTGCCAGCCGGCTCCCACGGATCGGCGGCCCGAAGAGAAGGAGACAGCTCGCGAAAACGCTCCCGGGGGCATCCCGCCCTCGTCCTGCTCGAGGGCGTAGTACCACGTCTGTGCGGCGCCCCGAAGGTGATACAAGGCAAGCCAGGTGCGGTCCGACGCGAGTGTGCGTTGCCCCCGGAAGAACTGCTCGCACTGGTTGAGCCAGTTGAGGGGGTCTTCCGTCCCGCCGTAGGTGGCGAAGTCCAGCTTGGCAAAGCGTGGCGGCGTCTGGGTATGGCCGCCCTGGCCGTATGGCTCGGTGGCGCGAAGCAGCGAGGGGGGTGGCGCCCCGTGGAACGGCGGGTCGGCACGGCCCCCGGACGGACCTACGGAGCCAGACGGATTGTCTAACGGCAAAGTGGGTGCCGGCTGGTCCCCGGCCGTAGTGTAGACGGGCTGCGGCTCCGACCCGGACAGCCAAGCCGGGAGCGGTGACGGCGACGACGGGAAGCGCACCTACTGGATCGGGACGCCTCCTTGCGTGGTCGGCCCTGGCCTGGTGCTGCGTGGAGGAGGAGCCTGCAGCAGCAGCTGCTGGATGGGGGCGGTGGGCGCCGGAGCCGGCCACTGCGGGGCGGCGGGTGGCGGCGGCGGCTGCAGCGGCCCCGCAAGCGCCGTGGAGACCCCTGGGAGCGCCGAGTACCACGGCAGGGCCCGTGGCCCGGTGGCGGCGGTTGGCGGCAGGAGTGGCGGCGGCCCGTAGGGGCTGGTCAGGTACAGCCTGATCCCTTGGGCGGCAGTGACGAGGTCGTTGAGGACCCCGGTCATCTCCTCGGAGTGTAGGCGGCGGCCGGTGGTGCGGTGGAGGGCGCCGACATCTGGGTGGTGGTGGCGCCGGAAGATGCGACCAGCAGCGTGGACAGGGAGGGCAGCGGCGCGGTGGAGAGGGCCAGCGGCGCAGTGGTGCCGGTCGGCAGCGGAGGCGACGGGGTGGGCGGCGGCGAAGACATGATCGGAACTGGGCTACCTGATACCAAGGTGTTAGGAGCTAGGGTTCTGCCCGGCCGGCCGGGTAGAACCCTAGCTCCTAACGGTGGGCCCAACTCTTTTGAGTAGTGACCATTCTCTTGATGAAGATGAAGTTGCACAAGACAAACTTTCTAGCGCTAAAGAGAACCACCACCAAGGCCTGGTGGTGTACGGACAGTGGAGGGTGTCATACTAGATGCAGGAGGTGGAGCCCAGACAGCCAGAACTGAAGGATAAAGAAGCAGACTCACGCTGTAAAGCCCGGTATGCATATGAATAGCTTCAAGGGCCTCAACAGACTCACAAGGGTGGTGAGCTAGCAGCTGAGCATGAAACTGTTGAAACTCAGCCCAAAGATGTGTCAAGAAATTGTAGATGCAATGAAGCTCCAAGTGAGAGTGCTGACATTCAGAGCACTAGTAGATTTGTCCAACCTCCAGTCCAAGAGAGTCAATCTGATGTCACGCCGAGGACAGCTGGGTAATAAGAAGTCATCACCCGTTGCATCACTCTGATTCAACCACTGCTCTTGTCGCATAGCAGCGAGGTACATAGAGGGGGCTCGTAGTGATCACGAACACGTGCCCGCATCAACTGTGCCTAAGAAAGAACAACCACGTTGCTTAGAAACTGAGAATAGTGGAGGCACAACTATCCTCCTCCGCCCATGTCTTGTAGGCAGCAAACTGAGCCTCGATGGACGCTATAGCATCATCATAGTCAGCGACCACCTTCTTGTGAGCAGTTCAAGAGCATCCGTTGGGGTCGTAGACTGCTGCATTTGTCAGCTTCAAGCCTTCAAGATATAACGTAACACATACTTGCATCATTTATATTTGGTGCTTTGCAAACTACTTCCTAATTTCTCTGTAGCTATGTATTGTAGATATCGGTCTTCGAGGAACAAAGCTTGGATGTGGTGAAGGCGGTTGTGGTGCCTGCACTGTCATGGTCTCATGCTATGATCAAACTACAAAGAAATCACAGTGAGAATCATATTTCTTCAACAAGTGATGTCATACTCATTCTATCTAATTTGAGTTACTGTTTCTGGAAAACCGAATAAATGTTGCTGACAATGCAAATGAGCTGTTGCTGAAATTTATACATATGCAAATTTGCAAATGCTAGAGGTAATCTCGCTATTTCTATACACGACGCGCCTTGAACCATATTTATTCCATCCCATTCCTCAAAAAAGAAAAATCCTCAAAAAAAATATTTATTCCATCCCATCCCTCCAACCAAACACATAATGGAACCATCCCGTTCTATCCCATCCCTCCAATCAAACAAAATCTGGAATAATTCCATTCTTCGTGGAAAACACTGAGGTGGAACCATTCCATTCCATTCTACTTGGATCCGCCAACCAAACAATCCTAAAAAAACTGTGGGCCACATAGCAATGGAAATAGATTCTGCAGTACATTCACCCTTATTCATTCCGTTTTCTTCCAGCTGAAACACAACATGCATTTGCATACTGTAGCTTGCATGCATTTCTTAACCTGTGGTGTTTAAAGGGTATAGTGGCGTGCATTGCTAATGAGCCATTTTTGAGTGGCGAATGTAAATCCTGTATATTAACTGCCATGTATCTTTTGTGGCTATTGCCTATTCCTTGAATTTGAGCTCCATTTAGGCCCAAATAATTTACTTACTTTATGTAGGCATTATGCAATAAACGCCTGCCTGGCTCCACTTTATTCTTTGGAAGGAATGCACATAATCACAGTAGAGGGAATTGGAGATCGCCAGCGAGGTTTGCACCCAGTCCAGGTGATGCACTGTTTTTGTATGACTTGTGGCAGCTACATCTGTTACCGATATGATCCTGACTACCAAGGTAGAAGGTAGTATTTTTTTCCCATGCTGGCTAGTGAAATGATGAATGTGGAATATTTAAATTCTTTTATGATAATACTGTATTCTGTTGATTAAAACGTACTGAAAAAGGTTAAGATTCTATAGCAGTAAAACCTATCCATGTATACGCAGTAGGTCATGTGTGGTGGTCTGATTCTGTTTTTGAGAACATCATCAGGTCTGATTCTGACATGTGACATTAACCCATTTAGCTTGATACAAGGACGACAATGTTATAAAATAATTGACACACCGATATACTATTTACTGTAAGACTAGTATCCAGGTAAAATATGACTAATGTCGCAAAAAAAAGGGGGTAAAATATGACTAACAAAAGTTGCAGAACTTGGTGAGCACAACTAAAGCAGCTCAATTTGGCATGGTAGGAATATTGAGTAGATCAAATGATGAATTAGCTACGCTTAGTACAGGAAAAATATATATTTCTATTTTGATAGGTTATGTTTTTTATTATATGAATACACCATATTATGCAATCAGGTCAAGTCTCTCCACTCTCCAAAGATGTCAAGTGGACTAAGGGCATGTACAATCGTTGATAAGACAGCCTTATCTACCATGCATATCATTTAGAGAAGACAAACAAAGATATTATGCAATGGATTGTATGTTGGTGTTACTCCTAAATTTATGGGATCATACATTCATACTAGAAAATTCTCCTATGTAACTAAGAGATGACATCTTGTACATGTTAAGGAGTATTAGTATTAGGTCAAGGAGTCCTATTAGACTATGTTTCCTTTCCTTGTACCCCAAGTCTTGTGTAATATACATATGCCCCGTGGTCCTTCAATACAATCAAGTTGCATCCATAACAGTACAATGGGTACAATGGCCGAGAGGGATGAATGGGCTGCCCCAATTTGCTGAGACTTGCCCTTCTTTGGAGCAAAAATGGGCTAGAGGTGTAGATTTTGGGGGATGGACTAGCTAGTGCTTAATTCCCCAAACCAGAAAATTTCCCCCATATTTAGCTTTTGGGGGATGGACTAGAGATGCTCTTAGCTAAGGGAAGGTAAGTCTTTTTTCTCATTTCTCTCTTCTCCAACTCAGCAATTATCTTAGGTGGCATTGCTAAAATAGCACCATTGTACACGCCCTAACAAAAAACCTACCCTCTCACTAAACGAGTTACTGTCTAGAGTTTATTACTTGAAATCCATTTATTGAAAATGTGGTCATGTATAAACTATAAAGCTGTCACATGTCCGTGCTGTGTTAAGTTTCTACAGCCTTCTGTATGCTGGGAAAAATTAAGTGAAATATTGAGCAACATTACTTTCATCAGTTCCCTACATCCATTTGTATCTATTTGCCTTTCTCGTGATGCTGTATGTCCATTACAGGAACGTTTAGCCGAGGCACATGGTTCACAATGTGGATTTTGCACCCCTGGTTTTGTGATGTCCATGTATGCACTGCTGAGATCAAGTAAACATCCTCCTACTGAAGAGCAGATTGAAGATAGCCTTGCAGGAAATTTGTGTCGCTGTACTGGCTACAGACCAATAATAGATGCCTTCCGCGTCTTTGCAAAAACGGATGATTCCTTGTACACAGCTTCACCTTCAGAAAAGGCTAATGGCCAAGCTATCTGCCCTTCAACTGGAAAGCCATGTTCATGCAGAAATGAGACAGATGTCAATGCTAATGAATCTTCAACATTGTCTTCCGTGAAAGTCTACTTACCTTGTTCATACAACGAAATCGATGGAAATTCATACAGCGAGAAGGAGCTCATTTTCCCCCCAGAACTGCAGTTGAGAAAATTTATGCCACTTAAATTGAATGGGTTTAATGGGATCAGATGGTATAGACCTCTTAAATTAGAGCAGCTACTGTACTTGAGATCTTGCTACCCAGATGCAAAACTTATCATTGGTAACTCCGAAGTGGGAGTTGAAACAAAGTTCAAGAATGCTCAATATAAGGTCATGATCTCAGTTACCCATGTTCCAGAACTTCATACCCTCAAAGTGGAAGAACATGGCTTACACATTGGTTCTGCAGTTAGACTCGCACAGCTCCAGAAGTTCCTCAAAAATGTTATTGCGGAGCGTGGTTCTCATGAAACTTCGTCTTGCCACGCAATACTACGGCAGTTAAAATGGTTTGCAGGAACACAAATCAGGAATGTTGCTTCTGTTGGTGGTAATATTTGTACTGCTAGTCCAATATCAGATCTAAACCCACTTTGGATGGCCACTGGTGCAAATTTCCAGATAATTGATGTCAACAATAATGTTAGGACTACTGCTGCAAAAGATTTCTTTCTTGGCTATCGCAAAGTTGATTTAAAGGCTGATGAAGTATTGCTCTCTGTTATACTACCATGGACAAGACCATATGAATATGTAAAAGAATTTAAACAGGCACATAGAAGGGAGGATGACATTGCTTTGGTGAATGCTGGAATGCGTATGCATATAACAGAAGCTGAAGGAAACTGGATAGTATCTGATGTCTCTATTGTCTACGGAGGGGTAGCTGCGGTTCCACTTACTGCTGCAAAAACTGAAAAATTCCTTGTTGGAAAGAAGTTGGATGATGGATTGCTGGATGAGACCTTTAATTTATTAAAAGAGGACATCCCACTAGCAGAGAATGCACCAGGTGGAATGGTTGAATTTCGCAGTTCACTCACTTTGAGTTTCTTTTTCAAATTTTTCCTTTATGTTACGCATGAGATGAACATTAAAGGGTTATCGAAGGTTGGGCTGGATGCAGCTAATATGTCAGCTATACAGTCTTACACTAGACCTGTTTCTATTGGAGCTCAAGGTTATGAATCAGTAGGGCAAGGAACTGCTGTGGGACAACCAATGGTTCATATGTCAGCTATTCTTCAGGTATTATTAACCTTGTAGTATTTACCTTTCTACTTATAAAGATTGGAGTTGGTGGTGAGTTCACTCCTCTCAGCATTCTTACTTACAGGCTAACAATCTTGTAAAAGTCACAACTAATAAATGCAATATACTCGCAAGCAGGACCATCAATGTTGCAAGAGGCACAAATAACGTTTGCACACTTACTCATATGCAGAACCAGCTGCAAAAGTTATAAGTGAACACATACTCTTACTCTCACGTGGGATCAACCTTCTTGTAAAAGGCACAAATAAATAAATACGGACGAGCCTTGAACTAAGAAACGTGCTATGTTGTTGTAGCTTCCTCCACTACTGGATAATTATTTGTCCTACGCTGTAACAAATTTTTTTTTTGGAGCAAACATCCAAATGTGCACCTTTTTTTGTTACAAGTGCCGCAAAAATACAACCAAACTCCAAATGGAGCAAAGAAAAAAAACAGAAAAGAAACAGCAAAAAGGAAACTATACTTTATCTTTTGACTTGCTTGATCTCTCAATCCAATATGCTAGGTCACTGGTGAGGCAGAATATGTTGATGACACACCAACACCCCCGAATAACTTACATGCCGCTCTGGTGCTGAGTAAGAAGGCTCATGCTCGCATTTTGTCTATCGACGATTCAGTTGCCAAATGTTCCCCTGGGTTTGCTGGTCTCTTTCTTTCAAAAGATGTGCCTGGTTCCAACCATATTGGGCCAATTATCCATGACGAGGAGGTTTTTGCATCTGATATTGTTACTTGTGTTGGCCAGGTATATCTGCTAGATCTGATATTTTAGGCATACAAGTTTTGATATGATTTGGGAGGTGGGGAATCCCGCACTTTTTGTTAAGTTTTCAGTTACACCTTTCTCTTCTCATTGGCAGATTATTGGAATTGTTGTGGCAGATACCCATGATAACGCAAAAGTTGCTGCAAATAAAGTAAATATCGAGTATTCTGAGCTGCCAGCAATCCTCTCAATATCGGAAGCTGTCAAAGCTGGTAGCTTTCATCCCAATACCACAAGATGCCTTTCAAATGGGGATGTTGACCAATGTTTTGCATCCAATACATGCGATAAAATTATAGAAGGAGAAATTCGAGTCGGGGGTCAAGAGCACTTCTACATGGAACCTCAATGCACTTTTGTCTGGCCAGTTGATTCTGGAAATGAAATTCATATGATATCATCTACGCAAGTATGCTCTGTTCTTTAGTTTTGAATTTACAATGTGAATTGCATGTTGATTTCATGCTCCCAGAGTTATAGCTTCTTCACAAATGTATAAGTACTCCAGAAATAAAAGGAGTATGAACCTTTCTCTTGCCTGGAGATATTGCAAAGTAATACCCTACTGGACATCAGTATGCGGGGCAGGGGAAACATCTCACTTTCTACTCTTCTAACATGCCAGGTTAAGAGGCAGGGGTAGAGGTGGTGGGATCCACTGCAACTAGTGTTTCTGCTTGTTGTAGGCTATGGCCCAGTATCTGGTGCATTCAATTTTCGCAGTAGGCTTTGCTTTTCATTTTCGCAGTAGCCTTCACTTCTAAGAATTTGTATATTATGTAGTCCTTAATCACCTAATGACTCGATCACAGTAATCTTCAGTACTCCCTCTGTTCGGGTTTGTTGATGGCCAAATCGGTGGATTCAAGTCGATTTGGGCCTGGATTTTTCAGCCCATGGGGGCATGAAATCTTACCACATGGAAGGGTGAGAGTATCGTAACTATTACCTTACAAACAGGGATTACCTAGATGTGCTTACCGGCCTAACACAACCGAACAGAGGGAGTATAAATTAAGCCTCATGTGCATCACATCTACCCAAGGCTCATCACTGCGTTCTTTCGTCAAAGAGAAGTGTGTCCAAAGGTTGAGTGCTGTCTTGGTTCAGACCTTGGCAGGTTTCAGCTTGATGTTATTTCAGTGTGAACACAACATGCTGCTGCTAGTCATTACGTGGTCCCAAATCCATCACCCGCCATTCATCCAGGCCACGTGGAAGTTGCCGAGCTGGTTAAGGTGGTGCTGACAAACTTTTTTTTAGTTATCTGTCAAACTTTAGGTTTAGAAAATTATCAGTGATTCACGGGGAACATGCAAATAAATACAAGAAACAAGTATGACATTATTTAATACGATGGATGTGGAGCACTAACATAACAATGTCATACTAAACACATTAAATGGTGTATATTTCGCTATAGTTTGTAGGTTAGTAGTATTGCCTTTCCTGCCCTTATTTGTGAGGCACTTGTCTCTTGCTACTGGTGTCCTATGTCATGTTTTGTTCAACATGACATGTGTAGTCGGTCTTATACTCTTATTTGACTAAATGTTCTTTATCTGAAGGCTCCCCAGAAGCATCAGAAGTATGTCGCTAATGCTCTTGGTCTTCCACTATCAAAAGTTGTTTGCAAGACTAAGCGTATTGGTGGCGGATTTGGTGGAAAGGAAACTAGATCAGCAATATTTGCTGCCGCGGCATCTGTAGCTTCCTATTGTCTAAGAAGGCCAGTAAAGATTGTTTTGGACAGGGACGTTGACATGATAACGACTGGACAGAGGCACAGTTTCCTAGGGAAATATAAGGTATGGAGTTGAAACAGTACATCCGTTTCAGTCTGATAGTTAATACTGTGAGTTTGATGACTGGAGTTTGCTAAGTTTATAGCAAATAATCTCAGCAACTTGGTTGATTGGTTCTGAAGGACTCAATATCTCCATATGCATCATTTCTTGAGATTTGAAAGATAAATCTGAATGCTAAGTGATAACCAGTAAATACACTGGACCACTGTCATGTAATGTTGAAGTCAATTGGGGACAATAACAAGTGGATGCTTAGCTCTGATATGACTACTACTGAACTTCACTTTCCTTTTTTGTATTCTACCTAACTATGGTTGATCTTTCAGCTTGGATTTACCAATGACGGGAAGATACAGGCCTTAGATCTCGAAATTTACAACAACGGTGGTAACTCACTAGATCTGTCCCTTGCAGTCTTGGAACGTGCTGTTTTCCATTCGGAAAATGTGTACGCTATACCAAATATCAGAGTCAGTGGGAAAGTATGCTTTACAAATTTCCCAAGCAATACTGCTTTTAGAGGTTTTGGTGGTCCACAAGGCATGTTGATTGCAGAGAATTGGATTCATCACATGGCTACAGAACTCAAGCAGAGTCCAGAGGAGATAAAAGTAAGCATGCACAGCTTAGTGGATGGTGCTAGCCTTGTCACACCATTGTTGGTTAACTAATATACTGTTTACAGGAACTTAATTTCCAAAGTGAGGGAACTGAGCTTTATTATGGCCAGTTGCTCCAGAATTGTACAATGCATTCGGTTTGGGATGAACTGAAGGCATCTTGTAATATTTTGGAGGCTCGCAAAGCTGTAAATGTTTTTAACAGTGAAAATCGTTGGAGGAAGCGAGGCATTGCTATGGTTCCCACAAAATTTGGCATATCCTTCACTGCAAAATTTATGAATCAGGTGAATAGCTTCCCCTCACAGACTACACATAGAAAGCTCTGTTTTTGGGGTCTCACTTTTGGCTACTTAACGTTTGGGAATTCCATAAGACTAATAGTTATTCAACATATGTTTAAACTATACAGTCCACGTGCTCTGTTTTTCCAGTTGCAAGTCTGAGAACATATTTTCGTGTTTTTCTGCTTAAATGTTTATTGAGTTTGTCAATGTAGTACTACATTATTTGCTTTCTGGTGAATGTTTGGGGAGGGATGGCAAACGAGTCTAGCGAATTGTGATGATTTGTTCCCGCTGTCGCTGTAGTACTACATTATTTGCTTTGTGGTGAATGTTTGGGGAGGATGGCAAACGAGTCTAGCGCATTGGGATGATTTGTTCCTGCTGTCGATATGGATGGGAATGCTTTCCCAACCCCACTCCCTGACTTGCTCATACTCATGTACATGCTATTGGTGTGCCTGTGTGTCTAAACTTTAAAAGCATGAATTTTTGTTCTAACCTTGCATTTGTGTAATCCTTCTATAACTCATTTTCTATCAGATAAGCATCATTTGTATGAACGGCTATACTTATTTCTACTTAGATATATCATAAAGCAAGTTAAAACAAAATTGTGGAGAAGTTATGAATTTTAGCCTCGTTGGGCCCTCCACCTGATAGCTAAACGGATAATGGGATAACGGGCATCCCCGGTGCGGGTGGTGTCGTAGTCATCTCATATGTACCCCAGAACACGTGCTAGCAGTGTCTACCATGTCACAAGCCCATCGTAGTTGTTGGTTCTGGTACTAGGGAAGCATTTGTGCTCGGTGTGGATTGTGAATTGGAACGAAATTTCATTAATATGCTGTATCTTGTGCCATTTTGAAAGGATCGAGAAAAGGTGTCTAGAGGGGGGTGAATATACCCTCAACACACAAAGTTGGCAGTTTTTAAATTTTTCAAGTTGAGGTGAAGTTTAAGCACAAGTTTAACCATTCACAATACATATCAAGCAAGCATGCAAAGAGTATATGAGCAGCGGAAAGTAAAGCATGCAACTTGCAAGAAAGTAAAGGGATGGGATTGGAGTGTACAAACGCAATTGGAGACATGGAGTTTCTTGGCGTGGTTCCGGTAGGTGGTGCTATCGTACATCCACGTTGATGGAGACTTCAACCCACGAAGAGTAACGGTTGCGCGAGTCCACGGAGGGCTCCACCCACGGAGGGTCCACGAAGAAGCAAACCTTGTCTATCCCACCATGGCCATCGCCCACGAAGGACTTACCTCACTAGGGTAGATCTTCACGAAGTAGGCGATCTCCTTGCCCGTACAAACTTCTTAGTTCAACTCCACAATCTTGATGGAGGCTCCCAAGTGACACCTAACCAATCTAGGAGACACCACTCTCCAAAAGGTAATAGATGGTGTGTTGTTGATGAACTCCTTGCTCTCGCGCTTCAAATGATAGTCTCCCCAACACTCAACTCTCTCTCATAGGATTGGATTTGATGGAAAAATGATTTGAGTGGAAAGCAACTTGGGGAAGGCTAGAGATCAAAATTCATATGGTTGGATTGAAATATCTTGGTCTCAACACATGAGTAGGTGGTTCTCTCTCAGAAAATGAATGCTGGAAGTGTAAGCATGTTCTGATGGTTTTCCTCACGAATGAGGAGAGGGTGGAGGGGTATATATAGCCTCCACACAAAATCTAACCGTTACACACGATTCACCAAACTCGGTGGGACCGAATCAGAAAACTCGGTCGGACCGATTTAATTCATAATGTGATCGTTAGACATTTCGCTGGGACCGGTATGATCAACTCGGTGGAACCGATGTGCAAGGGTTAGGATAAAATCTCATCTCGGTTTGACCGATTACACAACTCGGTGGGACCGATTTGGTAATAAGCAAAACAAAGAGTTGGTCAGGCAAACTCGGTGTGACCGATTACATATTCTCGGTGAGACCGAAAATATTGTAATAGATAACAGGAAGTTTGCAAGCCCATCTCGGTGAGACCGAGATCCCATCGGTTAGACCGAAGTGACTAGGGTTTCTGGCAGTGGCTATGTCAACTGAATTCGATGGTGCTGGATGGATCAAATCGGTGGGGCCGAGTTTGACTTTTGGTTTGGGACATATGTGGATATGAGAAAGTGGTTGAGGGAGATATGCGAAAGTGGTTGAGGGCTTTGGAGCATATCAGTAAGCACTTTGAGCAAGCAAGCCATTAAGCAACACCTCATCCCTTTTTAATAGTATTGGCTTTTCTATGGACTCAATGTGATCTTGGATCACTGAAATAGAAAATGTAGAGTCTTGACCTTTAGAGCTTGAGCCAATCCTTTGTCCTTAGCATCTTGAAGGGGTTCCACATCCTCTTGTCCATGCCACTTCACCCTTGGACTTATCTGAAATACACTAGATAAAAGTATTAGTCCAACAAGAGATATGTTGACATTAATTACCAAAATCACTCAGGGAGCATTTGTGCTTTCAATCTCCCCCCTTTAGGTAATTGATGACAACATACATCAAACCTTTAGATAGAGATATAGAGAAAGGCAAGTAAAGCTTTGGAAGGACATGTAACATGCATAGGCTCCCCCTACATGTATGCAATCATATAAATATGAAACATGAGATCATGTGAATGCATAATCATGACAGAGCAAGCAATGTGTTACATGTATCTTGACTATATGCATCAGAGTAAATGATGTGAATATGAGAAACGCGCCTTCATGTTTATGAGTCCTTCTTGCAAACAATATGTACATCAGCAAGATATCCTCATGCACATGAGTGTGATGCATATACTTACCTTGTGGTCTTGAGCTAGCTTTGGAAGAGATGAACCTGAGTAAACAAGGTTAGATAACACAGAAACATCTACTAAGCAGAGCAAGAGCAAACCACAAGAGCACCAAGATTGGGATGACATGTATAGAGTGAGTACTAGGTACTCTATTTGAGTGTAAACATGTTCCCAAAGGTAATGATATGCAATGAATTTGAAGATTTCCTTCCCTTAGATGTCTTGCCCCCCCCTGAATCTTATATGGGATATTGGGAGAAAATAGGGAATAGAAAATCAGAGCAAAGCACACACAAAAACAACATGAACATGTCTTTCCCCTCTAAAGACATGTAAATTCTCTCCTCTTTGAATACCAAGCAACCGGGGTCTCTCTTGATGTGATAATTGAGCACTCTTTTTCCTTTTTGATATGATTAAGCTTTGATGTGAACTCTCTCTCCCCCTTTGACATCAATTTCCAAGAAGGGTCTTCCCTGGAGTGTGAGTCAAAATAGGATTGGATAGGATTGATCCTTGAGTCAGATGGCAAAGTAGCAGGAAAAAATAAGGATGCTGGTAGACGAGAAGAATCATCGAGTGGACTTGGAACAAAATGTGTAGGATGCAAATGACAAAGTGTTTTCTTAGCATTGAGATCGGCTACACCGAGTTGTTTTCTTCGGTGGCACCGAAAAGTTTCGGTTTGACCGAAAGAGGCAAGTCGGTGTGTCCGAGTTCAGTTCAGAGAAAAATCACTAGTCACCTCAACTCACTAAGCAAATAAAATCTGACAAGGATTTGCAATGAATTAATTAAAGGATTTGCAAGGAATTAGATGCAGAGATATGCATAACAGAAATAAAAGAGAAGAAATCTAGATGAAGTTTTTTTTTGAAAAGGGAACAAATATGCATGAGACAAATGCAAGAACAAGTAGAAAGCACTAGAGAACTTCATCTAGAATTGGTCGGCGATGAAGTCACCTATGTTAGAGCATATTGACTTAAGAGTCAAGTGAAGACACTTGATCATAGGTCATACTCATCGTTTAAGCTCAAAATGGGGTTGCCATTTTTCGTTTAAGCATTTTGATGTTCACATCTTGTTGAGCTTCTTTGACCCGTGTCTTGGGGTAAAGCTTCTCTAAGATGAAATAACATACCTTGGGTGGTGGTGTTAATCTTGATCCACAATGTTGATGTAGTTCATTTGTAGCACCACTTGTAATTGGAGTTCATCTACCTACATGAGTTAGCCTTGCAAGGAATAGCACTTGTGTATCCAAAATGACAATCATGAACTTTGATATAGGAATTTTGTCAAAGGATATATTTGAAGGGTTTCAAGCTTCCTTGTCTTCAACCACCGTAATGTAGAGACTTGGTGATGTAGAGATTGCTCAAGATTGAGTGAGTTGCAATCTCGTAGATTTAGTTTCCTTCAAGTACCTACAAGGGTTAGATAACATGCAAGGGTGCAAATATATTCAAGATATGTGACTATCATCATAAGAGAAATATCAAGGATTAGTCATAGGCTTATGTCTTGCATGTATCCAAATGGAGTTCCTACTCCAAGTTTGAAGCATCAATGATGTTCAATTCACCTCTCAACCCGCAAAACACTTTCTCATCAAGTGGTTTAGTGAATATATCCGCCAATTGCTTTTCGGTACGAACATGCTTAAGGTTAATATCACTCTTAGCAACGTGATCTCGAATGAAATGATGACGAACTTCAATGTGCTTAGTTTGAGAATGTTGCATGGGATTGTGAGCAATCTTAATAGCACTTTCATTGTCACAAAGCAAAGGAACATGTTTCACATATATCCCATAATCTTTAAGAGTTTGGGTCATTCAAAGTAATTGAGCACAACATGAACCGGCGGCAATGTATTCCGCTTCGGCGGTGGATAAGGATATCGAGTTTTGTTTCTTGGAGGACCAAGACACAAGAGATCTACCAAGAAATTGACAAGTACCCGAAGTGGACTTTCTATCAACCTTGTCTCCGGCATAGTCCGAATCGGAGTAGCCAACAAGATCAAAAGAAGACCTTTTAGGATACCAAATGCCAAAATTTGGTGTATGTATTAAGTATCTCACTATCCTTTTCACAGCCTTAAGATGACATTCTTTAGGGACCGCTTGATATCGTGCACACATGCACACACTTGGCATAATATCGGGACGAGAGGCACATAGATATAATAATGAACCAATCATAGAGCGGTAAACCTTTTGATCAACGGGTTCACCATCTTTAGTCAAGTCAAGATGTCCACTAGTAGGCATGGGTGTACTCATACCTTTGCATTCTTGTATATTGAACTTCTTGAACAAGTCCTTGGTATACTTCGTCTGAGAGACAAAGGTACCTTTCTTAGTTTGCTTGATTTGCAAACCAAGAAAGAACTTGAGCTCACTCATCATAGACATCTCAAACTTCTCCGACATAAGCTTTCCAAACTTCTCACTAAAATGAGGGTTAGTTGATCCAAATATAATATCATCAACGTAAATTTGGCACACAAATAATTCTCCATTAACCCTTTTAGTGAAAAGAGTAGAATCAATTTTTCCAATCTCAAAGCCTTTTTCAATAAGGAACTTGGTCAAGCATTTATACCATGCTTTAGGAGCTTGTTTAAGACCATAAAGAGCTTTGTGAAGTTTGTAAACATGATTGGATTTCTTAGGATTAACAAAGCCGGGAGGTTGTTTAACATAAACTTTCTCCTCAATTTCACCATTTGGAAAAGCACTTTTAATGTCCATTTGGTATAATGTGATATCATGGTGATTAGCATAGGCAAGTAAGATGCGAATGGACTTAAGTCTAGCAACGGGGGCATATGTCTCACCATAGTCCATACCTTCGACTTGAGTGTAGCCTGGGCGACGAGACGTGCTTTGTTGCGAACTACTTGTCCATCTTCATCTTGCTTGTTGCGAAACACCCATTTGGTACCGATGATGTTGTGGTTGTTGTCGGGCTTCTCGACCAATGTCCACACTTGGTTTCTCTCAAAGTTGTGTAGTTCTTCATGCATGGCATTTATCCAATCCAGATCTTCCAATGCTTCTTCAACCTTCATGGGTTCAATGCTAGAGATGAATGAATAGTGTTCACAAAAATTAGCCAAACGAGATTTAGAGCGAGTGATTCTTCCGGTTTGGATATCATTGTAGATTTGCTTGACGGGATGGTCTCTAGCGACTCTTGCTCGAACTCGTGAGAGCGTTTGCTTTGATCGGGGTGGAACATCTTCTTCATCATCTCATTCTTCTTCTTGGCCTTCTTTATTGTTGACGTTGTCGTTCTCTCGTCGTGGTGGAGAAGGAGGTTGATCCGGTTCATCTTGGTGTAATTCCTTGTTCTCTTCATCTTGGTGTGTCCCACTTGTGGATGCTTCCATATCAACTCTTTATTCACCTTGTTGTGAGGTAGAAGCTTCCACTTGGACAGACGATGTACTCTCCTTCACCTCCGTTAGACGGACCTTGCCAAAAGACAAGTCTTGGATTGCTTCCGAAGGGTCTTTGTCTCCTACATCAATTGGCAATTGCTCTACTTGCGAGCATCAAACTTCACATCTACCGTCTCTTCAACCTTTCGGGTGAAATTGTTGTAGACACGGTAAGTGTGAGAGTTTGAGCCATAACCAAGTAGGAAACCTTCATGAGATTTGGGAGCGAATTTAGAACGACGATGCTTATCAAGAATGTAGCACTTTGAGCCGAATACTCGAAAGTATCCAACTTGGGGTTTGTTACTGGTGAGGAGCTCGTATGCCGTCTTGCCGAGTAGCTTGTGAAGATACAAGCGATTTGTTGCATGACAAGCTGTCTCAACCGCTTCCGCCCAAAAGTGTTTTGGCGTCTTGTATTCATCAAGCATCGTTCTTGCCATTTCGATGAGTGTCCGGTTCTTCCTCTCAACAACTCCATTTTATTGAGGTGTGTACGTAGCCGAGAACTCATGTGAGATCCCTTCTTCGTCAAGAAAGGTGTCCACATTGACGTTCTTGAACTCCGTTTCATTGTCGCTGCGAACCTTCTTGATCTTCACTTCAAATTGATTTTGGATCTTCCTAGCAAAGTTCTTGGAGACCTTTTGGACCTGCGATTTATCATCGAGAAAGAGCACCCACGTAAATCTTGAAAAATCATCAACTATAACTAGACCAAATGAGTTTCCACCAAGACTTTTGTAGGCGTTGGGACCAAAGAGATCCATATGAAGTAGCTCGACCGGTCTTCTCATGGTCATGATGTTCTTCACGGGGTGGCTTCCTCCAACCTATTTTCCTGCTTGGCAAGCGCTGCAAAGTCTATCCTTATCAAATATGACATCTTTAACACCAAGGATATGATCACCTTTAATAAGCTTGTCAAGGTTTCGCATGCCCACATGACCTAACCGTCTATGCCACAACCAGCCTTTGGAAGATTAGGGCTAGTTTGGTTCGTATCCTCAACATAGTGCCTGAGAAAAACCAGTGCCTGGCTTGGGCCTGAGATGTTGGTCTTTTCTTGCCTGGCCAGGCTATTTTTTGGTGTACGTGTTTGGATTGTGACCTCGCCTGGTAGCACTAATTAAAAGTATTGGGCAGCGTCTGGTCCCATCTCGTTTTCTATAACTTGGATTAGGATCCAGGCTGCCGGCCAGGCGCGAGAACTGGGACGCCTGGCACAGGCTAACGACCCTGCCTGGGTCAAAAAATATCTTTTTCTTTTTCTTTTTTTCACTAGACCAGGCTAATCACTCTCCCAGGGACAACCAGACCAGGCACACTGCAATTCTTCAGGCCACCAACTAAACAACTTCCAGGCAGGTTTCAGGCATGCTTCAGGCCAGGCAAAACATCTCCAGGAAACGATCCAAACATGCCATTAGCAATTAAGTAAGTTCTAGGTTGAGCCTTTTTAGTGAAATCAACAATGTATAGATCATCTCTACGTATGCCGGTAAAGACCATTTTATGATTATCTCTATAAAACACTTGGCAATCTACTTTGGTAAATAGGACATTGAAACCAAAGTCAGCTAGTCTAGAAACAGAAAGCAGATTATAGCCAAGAGATTCAACGAGCATGACATTTTGTATGGAGCTATCGTGTGAGATGACCAACTTACCGAGGCGAACCATCTTACCCCTTGAGTTATCACCAAAAGTGACATACTTTTGAGGGCCGTCGTTTTCAGCAAGCTCACGAAACATATCTTTATCTCCGGTCATGTGATCGGTACATCCACTATCAAGGACCCATTCCTTTCCTCCTGCCATGTATCCGCGAAGATTTGCCGTAAGACCAAAGTGTCTCATTGCATCATCAAGATCACAGTCACTATCCTCATCCTCATCATAGTATCCATGTTCAACATCATCATGTGGTGGATTAATTCCTAGAGAGGGTGATTCATTAGATAAATGATTTTGACAATGATCATCTTTATGAATTCTAATAGCTTCGGAAATAATATTGCTAATAATTCCAACATCTCCTTTGGCACGCATAAGATTTGTAAGCTCAAATAGACAATCACCAAACTTAGGATCATTGGAATTCATCTTACTCAAGGTAATAGACTTATGAAGAATCTCATCTAGATTTTGCAAGGAATAGTTTGGAAATCTTTCCTCAAGAAATATCCATGTAGTGTAGGCACAATTAAGAGTAGGCAAGCAACCCATCAAGTTTTTAGGCAAACCTCTAGTGATAAGATTAACAGTTCTAAGATTGCGAATCATGTCAATGGACTCATCAAGAGTAGGGTGCATAGGATCAACATGAGGTGCACAAGGGCTAGTAATGTACTTGTTCAAATGATATTCATTGAAAATCACAAGCATCTCATTTTTTCACTCATGAAAGTACTCTCCATCAAGTATAGGCACTCTATGTCTAAGACTCCCCAAAGTAGACTCATCCATCTTCCTCCAATGGTGTTTAAACCAAAGCAATGGAGACCAAAGCTCTGATACCAGTTGAAAGGATCGAGAAGAGGTGTCTAGAGGGGGGTGAATAGACCCTCAACACACAAAGTTGGCAGTTTTTAAGTTTTTCAAGTTGAGGTGAAGTTTAAGCACAAGTTTAACCATTCACAATACATATCAAGCAAGCATGCAAAGAGTATATGGGCAGCGGAAAGTAAAGCATGCAACTTGCAAGAAAGTAAAGGGATGGGACTGGAGTGTGCAAACGCAATTGGAGACAATGAGATTTTTGGCGTGGTTCTGGTAGGTGGTGCTATCTTACATCCACGTTGATGGAGGCTTCAACCCACGAAGGGTAACGGTTGCGCGAGTCCACGGAGGGCTCCACCCACGAAGGGTCCATGAAGAAGCAAACCTTGTCTATCCCACCATGGCCATCGCCCACGAAGGACTTGCCTCACTAGGGTAGATCTTCACGAAGTAGGCGATCTCCTTGCCCGTACAAACTCCTTGGTTCAACTCCATAATCTTGACAGAGGCTCTCAAGTGACACCTAACCAATCTAGGAGACACCACTCTCCAAAAGGTAATAGATGGTGTGTTGTTGATGAACTCCTTGCTCTTGTGCTTCAAATGATAGTCTCCCCAACACTCAACTCTCTCTCATAGGATTGGATTTGGTGGAAAGATGATTTGAGTGGAAAGCAACTTGGGGAAGGCTAGAGATCAAGATTCATATGGTTGGATTGGAATATCTTGGTCTCAACACATGAGTAGGTGGTTCTCTCTCAAAAAATGAATGTTGGAAGCGTAGGCATGTTCTGATGGCTTTCCTCACGAATGAGGAGAGGGTGGAGGGGTATATATAGCCTCCACACAAAATCTAACCGTTACACACGATTCACCAAACTCGGTGGGACCAAATCAGAAAACTCTGTCGGACTGATTTAGTTCATAATGTGACCGTTAGACATTTCGGTGGGACCGGTATGATCAACTCGGTGGAACCGATGTGCAAGGGTTAGGGTAAAACCTCATCTCAGTTTGACCGATTACACAACTCGGTGGGACCGATTTGGTAATAAGCAAAACAGAGAGTTGGTCAGGCAAACTCGGTGTGACCGATTACATATTCTCGGTGAGACCGAAAATATTGTAATAGATAACAGGGAGTTTGCAAGCCCATCTCGGTGAGACCGAGATCCCATCGGTTAGACCGAAGTGACTAGGGTTTCTGACAGTGGCTATGTCAACTAAACTCGGTGGCGTCGGATGGATCAAATCGGTGGGGCCGAGTTTGACTTTTGGTTTGGGACATATGTGGATATGAGAAAGTGGTTGAGGGCTTTGGAGCATATCAGTAAGCACTTTGAGCAAGCAAGCCATTAAGCAACACATCATCCCCTTTTAATAGTATTGGCTTTCCTATGGACTCAATGTAATCTTGGATCACTGAAATGGAAAATGTAGAGTCTTGAACTTTAGAGCTTGAGCCAATCCTTTGTCCTTAGCATCTTGAAGGGGTTCCACATCCTCTTGTCCATGCCACTCCACCGTTGGACTTATCTGAAATACACTAGATAGAAGTATTAGTCCAACAAAAGATATGTTGACATTAATTACCAAAATCACCCAGGGAGTATTTGTGCTTTCACATTTCTCGCCAGTGTATACTTCAGTACCATGATGATATTTTGAATCCTTGTTTAAATTATAGATGTTCCACTGAAAAATATTAAACAAGTAAAAAACTTACCTATTGGTTACATTATTATATGTTTGTTTGCATCGTAATTGAATATAACATAAGTTTTGATGGATGAACAATTGCAGGCTGGTGCTCTTGTGCAAGTTTACACTGATGGTACTGTCCTGGTAACGCATGGCGGGGTTGAGATGGGACAGGGTTTACACACAAAGATAGCCCAAGTTGCCGCCTCATCACTAGATATCCCTCTAAACTGTGTATTTATCTCAGAGACAAGTACCGATAAGGTGAGATTTGGAACCCATGCCTGGTAAGGGGGGCCAACAAGTCTCCCTCTACACAAGATATATTTACTTTTTTTAATTATACTATTTGTGTTAGCAACGATGGGATGATCATGTATTTCATGTGTTTAGGTTCCAAATGCTTCACCAACAGCAGCCTCTGCCAGTTCGGATTTGTATGGTGCTGCAGTTTTGGATGCTTGTCAGCAAATAAAGGCTCGGATGGAACCCATTGCTAGTAGGGGGAATCATAAGTCCTTCGCTGAGGTAATTCTACCAATATCCTATTCTGTGTCTTTGAGTAGTTGGGCAACATTATTGGTTCTTGCTTGAAGAATCTTGGTGAACCTGTATGAATTCATTATTTTATTTCTGAGACAACTAAATATGATCAATACTGTCATTATGCTATGTTGACACCTTGTAATGCTTACTACCTGGTTATGCTATCGTAGCAATCCTTCGGTCATGGCTCTTTCCATTTGTACAATGCATTATATCTAATGATACTGCCGGTGTATAGGCCTAGTGTTGGGACTTGGGACCAACAACTGGGTAACCAGTACAGGACTACAGGTAATGTACCAATCTTTGGACTAGTAAAACCATCGGGAGTCAGTGTAATGGAGTGTAAGCACGGAAAATAGTTTGTAACGTCTGTATCATCAAGTATGAAAAAGATCCGTGATATGCATCTGCTGAACGCTGCTCTTCGCATTTGCTGGTCCTGGCTTGCGCGCATCGACAGTGACCATCCGTGGGTAGGTTTGTAGGTTCCCATCTCCTCCGATGATGCTCCATTATTCCATTCTTCCACGATATGCACTGGTGGTGACGGATTGGTGGCTATATTCTGGAAGGACCGATGGATAAAATGGAGCCTCTGCTGTTGACATTGCTCCAGAGATCGTCACTGCAGTTAATCTTCCTGGCAGCAGGCTTGGAGGTGTTGCCGATGGAACGGAAGCACCAATCATCAGAGTTGTGCTCCTTAGGCGCAGGAGAGGCGAAATGCAGTCCGAAGTGCAGCAAGCAGTCTGTCCCTACACACCGTGCGAATGAGCAGTTCACTACTAGGTGCAAAGCCGTCTCCAGATGCATGCGACAGAGAGAGCAGATAGGGCTGTGGGGCATCCCTGCTTGAGGAGCACGTTGGCGGTGTCGCATCTTCTTGACATCTATTGACTTTTAACTCTGAAAATAAAATTGGTAAAGAGGTGTTACAAAGTGCGCTTGACGTTGTAACTCCATCTAGCCACTTAAAATCATCCTTTCCCCTCTGTGAAATCCCTTGAAACCCTCAGTCCCTCACCTTGATCGCCAAGCACCAAAGACTGTTGATTTCTAACCCAAATATATGTTCTCTCACCATATTGTAGAATTTTGTGTGCTTCCCTAGCATACTATGCCTGCATTTTGTGAGAGTGCTTACTGCCACGAAGTTGCCACCTCCAGGATTGCAGTATACAACCCATTTCTTTGCTGTAGGTACTGAATTTCTCCTTCATCTGAGGAAGTGGCAGTGATGTCATATTTGCCCTGTACTGACATTTGACAGCTCACAACTAGGGCTGACAATAAGTCGAGCTCTAGCTCTCCCCCTTTGAGATTGTGTTTGATAAAAAATCGACAAAAGTGAGTGTGCCATCGAAAGAATAGTGTTCACTTATGTGAAATATAAATCGTTTGGTAAAGGTTAAGCTGAACTTGACAAGTTGTCAAAATTAGGGATATACATCTAAGCGAACCCTGTTAGGCTATTCAAACTTTGTAGAATCACAATTTTGAGTCCATGCTCTGGGTTGTAGCTTGAGCCAAGATGATCCCCATAGCTTCTCTGAGCTCAAGCTTTTTGGTGCCTCTGTCGCCAGCTGTGAGCATGTGAGTATTCTTCTAGATTGATTGATGCAGCTGGCTTGGTGATGCTTCCTGCTATTCACACATAACCTAGGAGTATGTTTATGGATAGTTAACTTAATTCAAAAACATTGTATTATAACTGTAAAAAAATTAGCAGTCCAATTAATTTTGGTATGGCCTTTTATCTTCTGTTTTTCAGTTAGCTCAAGCATGCTACATGGAACGGGTAGATCTTTCTGCTCATGGGTTTTATATCACCCCTGATATCGGGTTTGACTGGATTGCTGGCAAGGGGAGTCCATTTAATTATTTCACCTATGGAGCCGCATTTGCAGAAGTTGAGATTGACACCCTAACTGGGGATTTCCACACAAGGACAGCTGATATTGTCATGGATCTCGGCTATTCGATTAATCCAGCAATTGATATTGGCCAGGTATGTTTACAGGATATGATGGATTAGGATTCTGGAGCAGTGATATCCTCTCCCTTTTTTTTTGTATTGTTCTTCAGCTTCGATGCGTTATTTCAGATCGAAGGAGCTTTCATCCAAGGTTTGGGTTGGGCTGCCATGGAAGAGTTAAAATGGGGGGACGACAACCACAAGTGGATTCGACCTGGACACCTTTTTACTTGTGGTCCTGGCTCTTACAAAATACCCTCTGTAAATGATATACCTCTCAATTTCAAGGTTTCACTATTGAAGGTAAGTTCCCAATATATAAACGCATTATGTCTTCAAGGTGTGTAGGGGGATATTAGACCTGGTTGAAGAAGTTGGATTCAAAATATTACAACGGAAAAGTGATATTTTGTACTGCAATATTAGAAGTGAGCTGCTACAACATCAGTTCGTTGAACATATCTGGCATTGTTATACACATACTGTAACATGCTCACCAGATCTCGCAAGAAATGCTCGCTGAAACTACTGAGAAATCATTTTAAAATGAAACCAGACATCGGTTAACCAGTCCTATACTAACCGTAGCAGTTAATTGTTGCTATTCTGCCTTATGTTGCCTTTGGTGTTTAAATGTAACCCTGTGCATGCTACATAGCTAATTCATCATCGAATCATGGTAACTAGGATCTGGAAAGAATTAATGCTTTTTATCTAAAGGAAAGGCAATTGATACCTGACAGGATGGGTCTCCTACCATTCCAGAGGCCATAGGCATTCCAGAGCACATATTAACTTCCTAGCTGTCATCTCACAAGGCACTCCTGAACTGTGTTGTTCGGGAAGGCATGTATTTATATTCACTTGCCTGCTGTCTCTTGATTAACCTGCATGTTATTCTCTTCACTGCAGGGTGTTCCAAATCCAAGGGCCATACACTCATCCAAGGCTGTAGGAGAGCCACCGTTCTTCCTCGCTTCCGCCGTCTTGTTTGCGATAAAAGACGCGATCGCGGCGGCTAGGGCGGAGGAGGGCCATCTCGACTGGTTCCCCCTCGACAACCCGGCAACGCCTGAAAGGATAAGGATGGCGTGTGTTGACTCCATTACGAAGAAATTTGCGAGTGTGTATTACCGTCCCAAGCTTAGTGTATAGTGGTTACTGCCAGATTAGCCGATACATGCAGCGTAAATGTGTACCTGTTATGTGGTGTACTATACTGTACAGTCCTGAGCCGCTCTGTGCACGATAAAAGTACAGATGATGTGTCGATATAGGATTACGAATACCACATACTGAAAATAACTTGTACTGGTCCAGCAAAAAAGAAAAAACTGCACTGGGGGTACGAGCAAAAACAATTAGTTTGAATTTTTGGGTTCATTTCTGCCAGGGAAAATTTGGAAGGCCACTGCATTTAGTGTTCAATTTTGAAATAACCACTGCCTTTTTTCACAAGAAAGCACCAAGATTGTGTAATAATTTTTTAAATAGCACCGATATGGCATAAGCACACTTTGACATCATTTCTAGCCGGTGGGGTCTACTGTCACCTGTCAGGCTGAGGTGGCATCAAAGTCCCACGGCGTTCATCAAGCCGTACAGCTGTATTGCTGGCAAAGGAAGTTGAGTTCCAAGGAACCATTCTGGAGTCGGACTGCAAGACGGTGGTGAGCAAGCTCAACTCAGAAGAGTAAGGACCGATCGATCCTCGGTCCGGTGGTTGAAGACGTGAAGGGCCTGCTCCAAACTTTTCTCGAGTCTAATGTTAGGTTCGCAGGGAGGCGAATTTTGTCACCCATAAAGGCCATATAATAATAATTTAGGTTTGCCGGAACGAGCCGTGGAAAACCTCCAGAATTACTGTCGATGTTTTGTACTCCCACCGGTCCTTTTTACTTTTTATATATAAATTATTTGAAATCAAACTTTGTAAAGTTTGATCATATTTATATAAAAATATATTAACATTTATAATGTTAAATTTATACAATATGAAAACGGTTAGGAATAAGCAACTTGTATTCCCATGAGGCCATGTGGGAGCAGAGACGAACTGACTCAGAATATGAACCGGATAAGAGATATTCGGACGAGTGACAGCTAGATAGACAAGACTGCTAACAAGATGACGATAACGTGTTGGGTCAGGCAGGGGATCACCATCAGTATCACGAAGGTGAACATTGAGCTCCATGGGAGTCTCAAGAATGCGATCGTCAGTAAGAGCAGCACGATCAAGAAGATCCTGGATATACTTTTCCTGGGATATGAAAAAGCCATCAGAGGTAAAAGAGATTTCAATCCCAAGAAAGTAGCAAAGATGTCCAAGATCAGACATAAGAAACTGCTCACTAAGAGGGGCCTTTTCATCCCCAATGATGATCATGTCATCAACATAGAGAAGAAGAAGAGTTCGACCACGAGGAGAAAGGTGAATAAACAATGCTGGATCATGAGACTGGCTGAAAAACCAGCGGCAGTCACCACAGAGGCAAAACGCTCAAACCAAGCACGGGGGCTTGCTTAAGGCCATAGGGAGAGCGACGAAGACGACATAACATGCCATCAGGAATAGAATACCCAGGTGGTGGCTGCATGTACACCTCCTCACGCAGCTCACCATTAAAAAACACATTCTTAACATCAAGCTGAGATATACACCAGTGGCGTGCAGAGGCCACAACGAGAAGTGTACAAACAGTGGTCATATGGGCCACAGGAGTAAAAGTCTCGTCATAATCACGACCATGCTCCTGCTGAAAACCACGAGCCACACGACAAGCTTTGTGACGCTCAAGAGAACCATCGGAGCGAGTCTTAACCTTGTAGACCCACTTACAAGTGATGGGACGGACTCCGGAAGGAAGGGAAACAAGATCCCACGTACCAGTGCGTTCAAGAGCAACAATCTCCTCTGCCATCGCAAACTGCCATTCAGGATGAACAACAGCCTGACGATAAGAAGTCGGCTCAAGAACAGCAGCACCAGCGGTGGGAAATCCAAAGCGATCAACAGGCGGACAAGGACGAGAACGCAAGCCATAAGTAGGCTGAGATGAGGATGACGACACATCCAAAGAGGCATCCACAGGACGTGAACGACGAGCGTAACACTGAGGAAAAGATGGAACAATGGAAGGAGGAATCACCAAGGTAGAATCGGGGGGTGGCGACGAAGAAGTCACCAGAGATGAAGGTGTAGAATCCGATGACATGCTAGGCGAGGAGACCATGGAAGATGGTAAATCGACTAGAGGTGGAGAAGCAGAGGGAGCAGAACGAATAGGCAAAGGCTCGATGGGGGTGATAGGTGAGTCAGGAAAGGTGAGCAAAGAGATATCTTCCACTGAAAAGGTTTAGGAAGATGGGCGTGGGTAGAAGGGACGAGACTCATCAAAAGTCACGTCTCGAGAGATACGCATCCGACGACCGATAGGATCCAAACAACGATAGCCCTTATGCTCATCAATGTAGCCTAAGAAGACACACTCAACAGACTAAGCGGTCAGTTTGGTGCGTTCACGAGGGGCAAGAAGAACATAGCAAACACAACCAAACAAGCGAAGCATCGAATAATCGGGAGAACGATCAAAAAGACGCTCGAAAGGAACACCACCCTGTAGAGCAGCGGAAGGCTGTAGATTGATGAGATAGGTGGAGGTGGAGACGGCCTCAGCCCAAAAATGAGGTGTGAGAGAGGCAGCAATCATCAATGCACGAGCCGTCTCAAGAAGATGACGATGCTTTCGCTCAGCAACACCATTCTGAGCAAGAGCACCAGGACAAGAGAATTGAGAGAGAGTTCCTTGCTCAGCAAGAACACCACGCAACATCTTAGAGATATACTCGCCAGTGGATTCAGCATGAAACACACGAATGAGTGAAGAGAACTGAGTATGAACCATGGCAGCAAAACGCTTATAAATAGACAACACCTCACTACGAGAAGTCATGAAATAAAGCCATGTGTAACGAGAGAAATCATCTATGAAAATAATAAAGTATTTATGACCACCTTTCGAAGCGAAGGGAGCCAGACCCCATACATCAGAATGGACTAAATCGAAAGGACGCTTAGACACTAACTCACTATGTGAATATGGTACTGAATTTGCTTGCCAAGACGACAACCCTGATACTCTAAAGAGACATCTCCTAAGATAGACCCCAGAAGACCTCGACGAACTAAAGACGACAAACGAGAACCACACAGATGACCAAGTCGATGATGCCACTGCTGGAAAGAACCAGTAGCGGAGGCGACTGAAGCGGAGGAACTGGCGATAGTGGTGGCAGCGAAAGGAACATGAAGCCAGTCCAACTCCCAAAGACCCTGAGAATCACGGCAGCGAGGACCAGCCCCAACCAGAGTGTGCGTGCGACGGTCCTGGACAGAACAAGAGTCAACGTCAAGGATGACGCGACAACTAGAATCAGTAAGTTGACCCACAGAAAACAGATTCATGGTAAGTCGAGGAACATGAGCAACATCAGGAACAGAATAAGGAGTGGTAAGATTGCCTCTACTAGCGACAGAAAGAGGAGTACCATCAGCAGTGAGGACATGAACAGGAGAATTAAGCGAGCGAAGAGAGGACAAAGTGGAAGAATGAGAAGACATATGAAAAGAAGCTCCAGAGTCCAGAACCCATTGGGATGTACCTGACTGTGTGGAGGGTGGTTGCTCAGTGCGGGAAGCATCAGTCCCAGAACCAGCAGTACCCGTTGAGGAAGAACCTGAAGCCGCGAGTAGACGCTTAAGTCTCAGAATATCCTGATCAGTCAAAGCGATGGCTGAAGCTGTCGAGGTAGATGACGAAGTCTCTGAAGATGATAAGCGTGCCTTGCACATGTGTTTCCTCTTCGTGTAGCACTGTGATACGTCCATTTTGCATCATGCTTTTATATTGATATTTACTGCATTATGGACTGTTATTACACGTTATGTCACAATACTTATGGCTATTCTCTCTTATTTTACAAGGTTTACATAAAGAGGGAGAATGCCGGCAGCTGGGATTCTGGGCTGGAAAAGGAGCAAATATTTGATACGTATCCGTCATATCTACTTTTCCAAAGACTTTTGCCCTTGTTTTGGACTCTAACTTGCATGATTTGAATGAAACTAACCCGGACTGACGCTGTTTTCAGTAGAACTGCCATGGTGTTATTTTTGTGCAGAAATAAAAGTTCTCGGAATGACCTGAAAATCCACGGAGCAACTTTTCAGAATAAATAAAAAATACCGGCGAAATAATCAGCGTCAGGGGGCCCACACCCTATCCACGAGGGTGGTGTTGGGGAACGTTGCAGAAAATAAAATTTTTCTACGCTTCACCAAGATCAATCTATGGAGTCATCTAGCAACGAGAGAGAGGAGTGCATCTACATACTCTTGTAGATCACGAGCGGAAGCGTTCAAGAGAACGGGGTTGAGGGAGTCGTACTCGTCGTGATCCAAATCACCGAAGATCCTAGTGCTGAACGGACAGCACCTCCGCGTTCAACACATGTATGGTTGGGGAAGACATCTCCTCCTTCTTGATCCAGCAAGGGGGAAGGAGAGGTTGATGGAGATCCAGCAGCACGACGACGTGGTGGTGGAAGTAGCGGCGATCTCGGCAGGGCTTCGCCAAGCTCAACGAGAGGGAGAGGTGGTACATGGGGAGAGGGAGGCGCCAGGGACTAGGGTGCGGCTGCCCTCCCTCCCCCCTCTTTATATAGGGGCCCTAGGGGGGCGCCACCCCCTAGAGATCTAATCTCAAGGGGGAGGGGGGCTAGGGGGGGGGACTTGCCCCCCAAGTCAAGTGGGGCGCCCCCCACCCCTAGGGTTTCCAACCCTAGGCGCAAGGGGAGGCCCAAGGGGGCGCACCAGCCCACCAGGGACTGGTTCCCTTCCCTCTTCAGCCCACGGGGCCCTCCGGGATAGGTGGTCCCACCCGGTGGACCCCCGGGACCCTTCCGATGGTCCCGGTACAATACCGGTGACCCCCAAAACTTTCCCGGTGGCCGAAACTGGACTTCCTATATACAATTCTTCACCTCCGGACCATTCCGGAACTCATCGTGACGTCCGGGATCTCATCCGGGACTCCGAACAACTTTCGGGTTACCGCATACTAATATCTCTACAACCCTAGCGTCACCGAACCTTAAGTGTGTAGACCCTACGGGTTCGGGAATCACGTAGACATGACCAAGACAGCTCTCCGGCCAATAACCAACAGCGGGATCTGGATACCCATGTTGGCTCCCACATGTTCCACGATGATCTCATCGAATGAACCACGATGTCGAGGATTCAGGTAATCCCGTATACAATTCCCTTTGTCAATCGGTATGTTTCTTGCCCGAGATTCGATCGTCGGTATCCCAATACCTCGTTCAATCTCGTTACCGGAAAGTCACTTTACTCGTACCGTAATGCATGATCCCGTGACCAACCACTTGATCACATTGAGCTCATTATGATGATGCATTACCGAGTGGGCCCAGAGATACCTCTCCGTCATACGAAGTGACAAATCCCAGTCTCGATCTGTGTCAACCCAACAGACACTTTCGGAGGTACCTGTAGTATACCTTTATAGCCACCCAGTTACATTGTGACATTTGGTACACCCAAAGCACTCCTACGGTATCCGGGAGTTACACGATCTCATGGTCTAAGGAAATGATACTTGACATTGGAAAAGCTCTAGCAAACGAACTACACGATCTTGTGCTATGCTTAGAATTGGGTCTTGTCCATCACATCATTCTCCTAATGATGTGATCCCGTTATCAATGACATCCAATGTCCATAGTCAGGAAACCATGACTATATGTTGATCAACGAGCTAGTCAACTAGAGGCTCACTAGGGACATGTTGTGGTCTATGTATTCACACATGTATTACGATTTCCGGATAACACAATTATAGCATGAATAATAGACAATTATCATGAACAAGGAAATATAATAATAATCATTTTATTATTGCCTCTAGGGCATATTTCCAACAGTCTCCCACTTGCACTAGAGTCAATAATCTAGTTACATTGTGATGAATCGAACACCCATAGAGTTCTGGTGTTGATCATGTTTTGCTCGTGGAAGAGGTTTAGTCAACGGATCTGCGACATTCAGATCCGTATGTACTTTGCAAATATCTATGTCTCCATCTTGAACATTTTCACGAATGGATTTGAAGCGATGCTTGATGTGCCTGGTCTTCTTGTGAAACATGGGCTCCTTGGCAAGGGCAATAGCTCCAGTGTTGTCACAGAAGAGAGTGATCGGCCCTGACACATTGGGTATGACTCCTAGGTCGGTGATGAACTCCTTCATCCAGATTGCTTCATGCGCTGCCTCCGAGGCTGCCATGTACTCCGCTTCACATGTAGATCCCGCCACGACGCTTTGCTTGCAACTGCACTAGCTTACTGCCCCTCCATTCAAAATATACACGTATCCGGTTTGTGACTTAGAGTCATCCAGATCTGTGTCGAAGCTAGCGTCGACGTAACCCTTTACGATGAGCTCTTCGTCACCTCCATAAACAAGAAACATATCCTTAGTCCTTTTTAGGTACTTCATGATATTCTTGACCGCTGTCCAGTGTTCCATGTCGGGATTACTTTGGTACCTTCCTACCAAACTTACGGCAAGGTTTACATCAGGTCTGGTACACAACATGGCATACATAATAGACCCTATAGCCGAGGCATAGGGGATGACACTCATCTTTTCTCTATCTTCTGTCGTGGTCGGGCATTGAGCCGAGCTCAATTTCACACCTTGCAACACAGGAAAGAACCCCTTCTTGGATTGGTCCATATTGAACTTCTTCAATATCTTATCAAGGTATGTGCTTTGTGAAAGACCTATGAGGCGTCTCGATCTATCCCTATAGATCTTGATGCCTAATATGTAAGCAGCTTCTCCAAGGTCCTTCATTGAAAAACACTTATTCCAGTAGGCCTTAATGCTGTCCAAAGTTCTATATCATTTCCCATCAAAAGTATGTCATCTACATATAATATGAGAAATGTTATAGAGCTCCCACTCACTTTCTTGTAAACACAGGCATCTCCATAAGTCTGCATAAACCCAAATGCTTTGATCATCTCATCAAAGCGAATGTTCCAACTCCGTGATGCTTGCACCAGCCCATAAATGGATCGCTGGAGCTTGTATACCTTGTTAACATTCTCAGGATCGACAAAACCTTACGGCTGCATCATATACAGTTCTTCCTTAAGATAGCCGTTAAGGAATGCCGTTTTGACGTCCATTTGCCATATCTCATAATCATAGTATGCGGCAATTACTAACATGATTCGGACGGACTTCAGCTTCGCTACACGAGAGAAAGTCTCATCGTAGTCAACCCCTTAAACTTGCCGATAACCCTTAGCGACAAGTCGAGCCTTATTGATGGTAACATTACCATCCGCGTCCGTCTTCTTCTTAAAGATCCATTTGTTTTCTATCGCTCGCCGATCATCGAGCAAGTCTGTCAAAGTCCACACTTTGTTTTCATACATGGATCCTATCTCGGATTGCATGGCTTCAAGCCATTTGTTGGAATCTGGGACCGCCATCGCTTCTTCGTAGTTCGAAGGTTCACCATTGTCTAACGACATGATTTCCAGGACAGGGTTGCCATACCACTCTGGTGTGGAATGTGTCCTTGTGGACCTATGAAGTTCAGTAGTAACTTGATCCGAAGTACCTTGATCATCATCATTAACTTCCTCTCCAGTCGGTTCAGGCACCACAGGAACATCTTCCTGAGTTGCGCTACTTACTGGTTCAAGAGGTAGTACTTCATCAAGTTCCACTTTCCTCCCACTTACTTCTTTCGAGAGGAACTCTTTCTCCAGAAAGGACCCATTCTTGGCAACAAAGATCTTGCCTTCAGATCTGAGGTAGAAGGTATACCCAATGGTTTCCTTAGGGTATCCTATGAAGACGCATTTTTCCGACTTGGGTTCGAGCTTTTCAGGTTGAAGTTTCTTGACATAAGCATCGCATCCCCAAACTTTTAGAAACGACAGCTTAGGTTTCTTCCCAAACCATAATTCATATGGTGTCGTCTCAACGGATTTAGACGGTGCCCTATTTAAAGTGAATGTAGCTGTCTCTAAAGCGTATCCCCAAAATGATAGCGGTAAATCGGTAAGAGACATCATAGACCGCACCATATCCATTAAGGTGCGATTACGACGTTCGAACACACCATTACGCTGAGGTGTTCCAGGCGGCGTGAGTTGTGAAACAATTCCACATTTCCTTAAGTGCGTACTAAATTCGTGACTTAAATATTCTCCTCCATGATTTGATCGTAAGAACTTAATTTTTCGGTCACGTTGATTCTCTACCTCATTCTGAAATTCCTTGAACTTTTCAAAGGTCTCAGACTTGTGTTTCATCAAGTAGACATACCCATATCTACTTAAGTCATCAGTGAGAGTGAGAACATAACGATAGCCACCGCGAGCCTCAACGCTCATTGGATCGCACACATTAGTATGTATAATTTCCAATAAGTTGGTTGCTCGCTCCATTGTTCCGGAGAACAGAGTCTTGGTCATTACCCATGAGGCATGGTTTGCACATGTCAAATGATTCGAAATCAAGAGACTCCAAAAGTCCATCTGTATGGAGCTTCTTCATGCGTTTGACACCGACCAAGGCGGCAGTGCCACAGATATGTGGGACTATCATTATCAATCTTACATCTTTTGGTATTCACACTATGAATATGTGTAACATCACGTTCGAGATTCATTAAGAATAAACCATTGACCAGCGGGGCATGACCATAAAACATATCTCTCATATAAATAGAACAACCATTATTCTCGGATTTAAATGAGTAGCCATCTCGTATTAAACGAGATCCAGATACTATGTTCATGCTCAAAGCTGGCACTAAATAACAATTATTGAGGTTTAAAACTAATCCCGTAGGTAAATGTAGAGATAGCATGCCGACAGCGATCACATCGACCTTGGAACCATTCCCGACGCGCATCGTCACCTCGTCCTTCGCCAGTCTCCGCTTATTCCGCAGCTCCTGTTTTGAGTTACAAATATGAGCAACCGCACCGGTATCAAATACCCAGGAGCTACTACGAGTACTGGTAAGGTACACATCAATTACATGTATATCACATATACCTTTAGTGTTGCCGGCCTTCTTGTCCGCTAAGTATTTGGGGCAGTTCCGCTTCCAGTGTCCCTTCCCTTTGCAATAAAAGCACTCAGTCTCAGGCTTGGGTCCATTCTTTGGCTTCTTCCTGGCAACTTGCTTACCGGGCGCGGCAACTCCCTTTCCGTCCTTCTTGAAGTTCTTCTTACCCTTGCCTTTCTTGAAACTAGTGGTTTTATTGACCATCAACACTTGATGTTCCTTTTTGATTTCCACCTCCGCTGATTTCAACATTGAAAATACTTCAGGAATAGTTTTCAACATCCCCTGCATATTGTAGTTCATCACAAAGCTCTTGTAGCTAGGTGGGAGCGACTGAAGGATTATGTCAATGACCGCCTCCTCCGGGAGGTTAATGTCCAGCTGGGACAAGCGGTTGTGCAACCCAGACATTTTGAGTATGTGCTCAGTGACAGAACTATTTTCCTCCATCTTACAACTATAGAACTTGTCGGAGACTTCATATCACTCGACCCGGGCATGAGCTTGGAAAACCATTTTCATCTCTTCGAACATCTCATATGCTCCGTGTTTCTCAAAACGATTTTGGAGCCCCGGTTCTAAGCTGTAAATCATGCCGCACTGAACGAGGGAGTAATCATCAACATGAGACTGCCAAGCATTCATAACGTCTTGGTTCTCTGGGATGGGTGCTTCACCTAGCGGTGCTTCTAGGACATATGCTTTCTTGGCAGCTATGAGGATGATCCTCAGGTTCCGGACCCAGTGCGTATAGTTGCTGCCATCATCTTTCAGCTTGGTTTTCTCTAGGAACGCGTTGAAGTTGAGGTTGACATGAGCGTTGGCCATTTGATCCACAAGACATTTTGCAAGTGTTTTTAGACCAAGTTCATGATAATTAAGTTCATCTAATCAAATTATTTAATGAACTCCCACTCAGATTATACATACCTCTAGTCATCTAAGTGATACATGATCCAAGTCAACTAGGCCGTGTCCGTTCATCACGTGAGACGGACTAGTCATCATCGGTGAACATCTCCATGTTGATCGTATCTTCCATACGACTCATGTTCGACCTTTCGGTCTCTTGTGTTCCAAGGCCATGTCTGTACATGCTAGGCTTGTCAAGTCAACCTAAGTGTTTTGCATGTGTAAATCTGTCTTACACCCGTTGTATGTGGACGTTGGAATCTACCACACCCGATCATCACGTGGTGCTTCGAAACAACGAACTTTCGCAACGGCGATAGTTGGGGGGAACACTTTCTTGAAATTATTATGAGGGATCATCTTATTTACTACTGTCGTTCTAAGCAAATAAGATGCAAAAACATGATAAACATCACATGTAATCAAATAGTGACATGATATGACCAATATCATATTGCTCCTTTGATCTCCATCTTCGGGGCGCCATGATCATCTTCGTCACCGGCATGACACCATGATCTCCATCATCGTGTCTCCATGAAGTTGTTCACCAACTATTACTTCTACTACTATGGCTAACGGTTTAGCAATAAAGTAAAGTAATTACATGGCATTTAATCATTGACAAGTAGGTCATACAATAATTAAGACAACTCCTATGGCTCCTGCCGGTTGTCATACTCATCGACATGCAAGTCGTGATTCCTATTACAAGAACATGATCTCATACATCACATATATATCATTCATCACAACCTTTTGGCCATATCACATCACAAGGCATATGCTGCAAAAACAAGTTAGACGTCCTCTAATTGTTGTTGCATGCTTTTACGTGGCTGCAATAGGGTTCTAGCAAGAACGTTTCTTACCTACATAAAACCACAACGTGATATGCCAATTTCTATTTACCCTTCATAAGGACCCTTTTCATCGAATCCGATCCGACTAAAGTGGGAGAGACAGACACCCGCTAGCCACCTTATGCAACTAGTGCATGTCAGTTGGTGGAACCTGTCTCACGTAAGCATACATGTAAGGTCGGTCCGGGCCGCCTCATCCCACGATGCCGCCGAAACAAGATAAGACTAGTAGTGGCAAGAAAATTGACAACATCTACGCCCACAACAAATTTGTGTTCTACTCGTGCATAGAAACTACGCATAGACCTAGCTCATGATGCCACTGTTGGGGAACGTTGCAGAAAATAAAAATTTTCTACGCTTCACCAAGATCAATCTATGGAGTCATCTAGCAACTAGAGAGGAGTGCATCTACATACCCTTGTAGATCGCGAGCGGAAGCGTTCAAGAGAACGGGGTTGAGGGAGTCGTACTCGTCGTGATCCAAATCACCAAAGATCCTAGTGCTTAACGGACATCACCTCCGCGTTCAACACACGTACGGTTGGGGAAGACGTCTCCTCCTTCTTGATCCAGCAAGGGGGAAGGAGAGGTTGATGGATATCTAGCAGCACGACGGCGTGGTGGTGGAAGTAGCGGCGATCTGGGCTGGGCTTCGCCAAGCTCAGCGAGAGGGAGAGGTGGTACGTGGGGAGAGGGAGGCGCCAGGGACTAGGGTGCGGCTGCCCTCCCTCCCCCCTCTTTATATAGGGGCCCTAGGGGGGCACCGGCCCCCTATAGATCTAATCTCAAGGGGGGGGGCTAGGGGGGGACTTGCCCCCCAAGTTAAGTGGGGCGCCCCCCACCCCTAGGGTTTCCAACGCTAGGCGCAGGGGGATGCCCAAGGTGGGCGCACCAGCCCACCAGGGACTGGTTCCCTTCCCTCTTCAGCCCATGGGGCCCTCCGGGATAGGTGGCCCCACCTGGTGGACTCCCGGGACCCTTCCGGTGGTTCCGGTACAATATTGGTGACCCTCGAAACTTTCCCGGTGGCCGAAACTGGACTTCCTATATACAATTCTTCACCTCCGGACCATTACGGAACTCCTCGTGACGTCCAGGATCTCATCCAGGACTCCGAACAACTTTTGGGTTACCGCATACTAATATCTCTACAACCCTAGCGTCACCGAACCTTAAGTGTGTAGACCCTACGGGTCCGGGAATCACGTAGACATGACCAAGACAGCTCTCCGGCCAATAACCAACAGCGGGATCTGGATACCCATGTTGGCTCCCACATGTTCCACAATGATCTCATCAAATGAACTACGATGTCGAGGATTTAGGTAATCCCGTATACAATTCCCTTTGTCAATCGGTACGTTACTTACTCGAGATTCGATCGTCGGTATCCCAATACCTCATTCAATCTCGTTACCAGCAAGTCACTTTACTCGTACCGTAATGCATGATCCCGTGACCAACCACTTGATCACATTGAGCTCATTATGATGATGCATTACCGAGTGGGCCCAGAGATACCTCTCCGTCATATGAAGTGACAAATCCCAGTCTCGATCCGTGTCAACCCGACAGACACTTTCGGAGATACCTGTAGTATACCTTTATAGCCACCCACTTACGTTGTGACGTTTGGTACACCCAAAGCACTCCTATGGTATCCGGGAGTTACATGATCTCATGGTCTAAGGAAATGATACTTGACATTGGAAAAGCTCTAGCAAACGAACTACATGATCTTGTGCTATGCTTAGGATTGGCTCTTGTCCATCACATCATTCTCCTAATGATGTGATCCCGTTATCAATGACATCCAATGTCCATAGTCAGGAAACCATGACTATCTGTTGATCAACGAGCTAGTCAACTAGAGGCTCACTAGGGACATGTTGTGGTCTATGTATTCACACATGTATTACGATTTCCGGATAACACAATTATAGCATGAATAATAGAAAATTATCATGAACAAGGAAATATAATAATAATCATTTTATTATTGCGTCTAGGGCATATTTCCAACAGGTGGGGGGCGCGCCCCCTCCCCTAGGGCGTGCCCCCTGCCTCGTGGGCCCCCTGGATGTCCACCGACCTCAACTCCAACTCCATATATTTGCTTCCGCGGAGAAAAAAATCAGATAGAAAGTTTCATCACGTTTTACGATACGGATCCGCCGCCAAGCCCTAATCTCTCTCGGGAGGGCTCATCTGGAATCCGTTCGGGGCTACGGAGAGGGAGATTCATCACCGTCGTCATCATCAACCATCCTCCGTCACCAATTTCATGATGCTCACCGCCGTGCGTGAGTAATTCCATCGTAGGCTTGCTGTACAGTGATGGGTTGGATGAGATTTACCATGTAATCAAGTTAGTTTTGTTAGGGTTTGATCCCTAGTATCCACTATGTTCTCAGATTGATGTTGCTATGACTTTGCTATGCTTAATGCTTGTCACTAGGGCCTGAGTGCCATGATTTCAGATCTGAACCTATTATGTTTTCATGAATATATGTGAGTTCTTGATCCTATCTTGCAAGTATATAGTCACCTATTATGAGTTATGATCCGACAACCCCGAAGTGACAATAATCGGGATAGTTCTCAGTGATGACCGTAGTTTGAGGAGTTCATGTATTCACTATGTGTTAATGCTTTGGTCCGGTACTCTATTAAAAGGAGGCCTTAATATCCCTTAGTTTCCACTAGGACCCTGCTGCCACGGGAGGGTAGGACAAAAGATGTCATGCAAGTTCTTTTCCATAAGCACGTATGACTATATTCGGAATACATGCCTACATTACATTGATGAATTGGAGCTAGTTCTGTGTCACCCTATGTTATAACTATTACATGAGGAATCGCATCCGACATAATTATCCATCATTGATCCAATGCCTATGAGCTTTTCACATATTGTGCTTTGCTTATTTACTTTACCGTTGCCGCTGTTACAATTACTACAAAACTGCTACTGTTACTTTTGCCACTATTACCGTTACTTCCATACTGCTTTGCTACTAAACACTTTGCTACAGATACTAAGTTATCTAGGTGTGGTTGAATTGACAACTCAAGTGCTAATACTTGAGAATATTTTTTGGCTCCCCTTGTGTCCAATCAATAAATTTGGGTTGAATACTCTACCCTCGAAAACTGTTGTGATCCCCTATACTTGTGGGTTATGAAGACTATTTTCTGGCGCCGTTGCCGTGGAGCATAGATCTATTCTTTGAGTCACTTGAGATTTATATCTGCTGGTCACTATGAGGAACTTGAAAGATGAAAGAACTAAGATTTATCCCTCAACTACGAGGGGAGGTAAGGAACTGCCATCTAGCTCTGCACTAGATTCTCCTTCTGTTATGAGTAAGCTTGCGACACCTAAATCTGCTTCTGCTATTAATTATGATATGTTGCATGTTATTGATGATGCCACTTCTACTATGCATGATACTTATGATGAAACTACATCTATGCTTGATACTACTGTGCCATTAGGTGAATTTCTTGATGAACAACTTGCTAGGGTTAGAGAGAATGAAATTATTGAAGATAGTGATGATGAAGGTTCTCCCCCTAAGTATGAATTGCCTATTGTTCCTGAGGGTTATGTTATGGATGAAGAAACTGCTAGAGATTTTCTTGCTTGCAATGATAGATCTGATCTTAAGAAGTTACTAGCTAAGCTGAAACAGAAATCTCTAAATGGTAGAATGAAATATGACCTCCTTTTGCTACTTCACTTATCTTTGTTACTGATAATGATTATGAATTCTCTATCGATCCTGAGATAATTACTTTGGTTGAATTTGATCCTTTTTATGGCTATGAATCTGAAACTGTTGTGGCACATCTTACTAAATTGAATGATATAGCCACCCTGTTCACTAATGATGAGAAATCCCGCTACTATTATATCCTTAGGATATTTCTGTTCTCATTAAAGGGTGATGCTAAAACTTGGTTTAATTCTCTTGATCCTGGTTGTGTGCGTAGTCCCCAGGATATGATATATTACTTCTCTGCTAAATATTTCCCTGCTCATAAGAAACAAGCTGCCTTGAGGGAAATATATAATTTTGTGCAGATTGAAGAAGAGAGTCTCCCACAAGCTTGGGGGAGGCTTCTCCGATTACTTAATGCTTTGCCTGATCATCCTCTTAAGAAAAATGAAATACTTGATATCTTTTATAATGGACTAACTGATGCTTCCAAGGACCACTTGGATAGTTGTGCTGGTTGTGTTTTCAGGGAAAGAACAGCCGATCAAGCTGAATTGCTATTGAATAATATGTTGACTAATGAAAATAATTGGACTCTTCCTGAGCCAATTCCTAAGCCAATTCCTGAGCCAACTCCTAAACCTACTCCGAAGAAAAGAGGTGTTCTATTTCTCAGTCCTGAAGATATGCAAGAGGCATTGAAATCTATGAAAGAAAAAGGTATTAAAGCTGAATATGTTAAGAATTTACCTCCTGTTGAAGAAATACATGGTCTTAATATACCACCTACTGAAGAAACACATGGTCTTGATAACCTGACACAGGTAGTAAAGGTAAATTCTCTCTATAGATATGATAAAGTTGAAATCCCGCCTACTAAGTTTCCTAGCCAATGTTTGGATGAACTTGATGACTTTATGGCTAGACAAGAAAATTTCAATGCTTATGTTGGTAGAGAATTAAAGAGTAATTCTTACATGATTGGATGCTTGAGTGATTATATGGCTAGAGTTAAAGGTGAACTTAAAATCATTAGTAAATATGCTTCTATGGTTACCACTCAAGCAGAACAAGTACTTAAGGCTCAAAGTGATTTGCTCGATGAATTAAATAATAAATATGACTTTGCTGTTAGAGTGGCTACTAGAACTGGTAAAATGACTCAGGAACCTTTGTATACCGAAGGCCACCCTAAGAGAATTAAGCAAGATTCTCAGAGAAATAATTTAGATGCACCTAGTCCTTCTAAAAAGAAGAAAAAGAAAAATGATAGGACTTTGCATGCTTCTAGTGAACCTGTTGTAGACACACCTGAGAATCCCAATGATATTTCTATTTCTGATGCTGAAACACAATCTGGTGATGAACATGAACCTAGTGATAATGTTAATGATAATGTTCATGTTGATGCTCAACCTAGCAATAATAATGATGTAGAGATTGAACCTGTTGTTGATCTTGATAACCCACAATCAAAGAATCAACGTTATGATAAGAGAGATTTTGTTGCTAGGAAGCATGGTAAAGAAAGAGAACCATGGGTTCAGAAACCCATGCCTTTTCCTCCTAAGCCATCCAAGAAAAAGGATGATGAGGATTTTGATCGATTTGCTAAAATGATTAGACCTATCTTCTTACGTATGCGCTTAATTGATATGCTTAAGGTGAATCCTTATGCTAAGTACATGAAAGATATTATTATGAATAAAAGAAAGATATTGGAAGCTGAAATTTCCACCATGCTTGCTAATTATACTTTTAAGGATGGAATACCAAAGAAACTTGGAGATCCAGGAGTACCAACTATACCATGTTCCATTAAAAGAAGCTATGTTAAAACTGCTTTATGTGATCATGGAGCCGGTGTTAGTGTTATGCCTCTCTCTTTATATCATAGACTTGAATTGAATAAGTTGACACCTACTGAAATATCTTTGCAAATGGCTGATAAATCAACTACTATACATGTCGGTATTTGTGAGGATGTGCCTGTTGTGGTTGAAAACATTACTATCTTAACGGACTTTGTTATTCTTGATATTCCCGAGGATGATAGTATGTCGATTATCCTTGGTAGACCCTTTTTGAATACTGCAGGGGCTGTTATTGATTGCAACAAAGGCAATATCACTTTCCATGTTAATGGTAATGAGCATATGGTACACTTTCCGAGGAAACAACCTCAAGTTCATATCATCAATTCTATTGGAAAAATTCCAACTATCATTATTGGAGGTTTTGAATTTCTGCTTCCTACTGTCAAGAAGAAATATGATATTCTTATTATTGAGGATGTGCATATCCCCGTTGAGGTAACCTAGTGTTATTCGAAATTTCTCCGGTTCCATGTTATTCGGAATGAGTTTGTTAACAAGACTTGATCAACCTTGTTAGTGGATTCCTTTTGATGAGCATGAGATGGATGAAATTAGAAGGCACAACCTTCTGTACCCTCCTTCTACTTTCTGTTATTTAGATTAAATAAAGTAAAAATAGAATTTTTCTGTCTGTTTTCTGAATTATCCATGCAATAAAAAATATCCCAAAAATAAAAGTTCTCCAAATGCCCTGCAAATTTAGTATGCTTTTTTCTGGAATACTCAAGAATATCTGGCATCGAGAACACAGCAGAGGGAGCTGGCACCTGGCCACGAGGGTCCAGGGCGCGCCCCTGCCTCGTGGGCCCACGGTGCCCCCCCTCCAGTTATTCCTACACCCACACACTTCATCTTCCTCCCAAAAAAATCACCATCCAGCTCAAGCACGAGTTCTAGCTCACTTTGCTGCCATTTTCAATCTCCTTGCTCAAAGCTCCATTCACAAAACTGCTTTGGGAGATTGTTCCTTCGTATGTGACTCCTCCAATGGTCCAATTAGTTTTTGTTCTAGTGCTTTATTCATTGCAAATTTTTGCTGCCTAGGTGACCCTGTTCTTGAGCTTGCATGTCAAATTTATGAGGTCCCAAGTAATTCTTGAGCTTGCTACTAAACACTTTGCTGCAGATACTAAGTTATCCAGGTGTGGTTGAATTGACAACTCAACTGCTAATACTTGAGAATATTCTTTGGCCCCCCTTGTGTCGAATCAATAAATTTGGGTTGAATACTCTACCCTCGAAAACTATTGCGATCCCCTATACTTGTGGGTTATCAATATTATAGACCTATTTTGCACAGCTCCAAAAGTCCTGAAACTCCATGAAAGTCATTTTGGGAATTAATAAAAAATATTGAGCGAAAGAAGTACCAGAGGGGGCCCACACCCTGGCCACAAGGGTGGGGGGCGCGCCCTACCCCCCTAGGCGCGCCCCCCTGCCTCGTGGGCCACCTGGTAGCCCTCCGGTGCCCATCTTCTGCTATATGAAGTCTTTTACCCTGGAAAAAAATCACAAGCAATCTTATGGGACAAAACTCCACCGCCACGAGGCGGTACCTTGGCAGAACTAATCTAGGGCTCCAGCGGAGCTGTTCTGCCGGGGAAACTTCCCTCCGGGAGGGGGAAATCATCACCATCATCATCACCAACGATCCTCTCATCGGGAGGGGGTCAATCTCCATCAACATCTTCACCAGCACCATATCCTCTCGAACCCTAGTTCATCTCTTGTATCCAATCTTTGTACCCAAACCTCCGATTGGTACCTGTGGGTTGCTAGTAGTGTTGATTACTCCTTTTAGTTGATGCTAGTTGGTTTATTTGGTGGAAGATCATATGTTCATATCCTTAATGCATATTAATATCCCTCTAATTATGAACATGAATATGCTTTGTGAGTAGTTATGTTTGTTCCTGAGGACATGGGAGAAGTCTTCCTATTAGTAGTCATGTGAATTTGGTATTCGTTCGATATTTTGATGAGATGTATGTTGTCTCTCCTCTAGTGGTGTTATGTGAGCGTCGACTACATGACACTTCACCATTATTTAGGCCTAGAGGAAGGCATTGGGAAGTAATAAGTAGATGATGGGTTGCAAGAGGGACAGAAGCATAAAACCTAGTTTATGCGTTGCTTCGTGAGGGGCTGATTTGGATCCATTTGTTTCATGCTATGGTTAGGTTTACCTTAATACTTCTTTTGTAGTTGCGGATGCTTGCTATAGGGGTTAATCATAAGTGGGATGCTTGTCCAAGAAAGGGGAGTACCCAAGCACCGGTCCACCCACATATCAAATTATCAAAGTAACGAACGCGAATCATATGAATGTGATGAAAACTAGATTGACGATAATTCCCATGTGTCCTCGGGATCGCTTTTCTTTACATAAGAATTTGTCCAGGCTTGTCCTTTGCTACAAAAAGGATTGGGCCACCTTGCTGCATCTTATTAGTTTCACTGCTTGTTACCCGTTACAAATTACCTTATCACAAAACTATCTGTTACCGATAATTTCAGTGCTTGCAGAGAATACCTTACTGAAAACCGCTTGTCATTTCCTTCTGCTCCTCGTTGGGTTCGACACTCTTACTTATCGAAAGGACTACGATAGATCCCCTACACTTTTGGGCCATCAAGACTCTTTTCTGGCGCCGTTGCCGGGGAGTGAAGCGCCTTTGGTGAGTGGAACTTGATAAGGAAAAATTTATATAGTGTGCTGAAATTTACTGTCACTTGTTACTATGGAACATAATCCTTTGAGGGGCTTGTTCGGGGTATCTTCACCCCGACCAGTAGATCAAAGAGTTGCTCCTCAACCTACTGAACCTACTGAGAATGTTTACTTTGAAATTCCTTTGGGTATGGTAGAGAAATTGCTAGCTAATCCCTTTGTAGGAGATGGAACATTGCATCCCGATTTACACCTAATCTATGTGGATGAAGTTTGTGGATTATTTAAGCTTGTAGGTATGCCAGATGATGTTATCAAGAAGAAGGTCTTCCCTTTATCTTTGAAGGGAGATGCATTGACATGGTATATGCTATGTGATAATATGGGATCATGGGACTACAAATGATTGAAATTGGAATTTCACCAGAAGTTTTATCCTATGCATCTTGTTCATCGTGATCGTAATTATATATATAATCTTTGGCCTCGCGAAGGAGAAAGCATCGCTCAAGCTTGGGGGAGGCTTAAGTCGATGTTATATTCATGCCCCAATCATGAGCTCTCAAGAGAAATGATTATTCAAAATTTTTATGCTCGGCTTTCTCTCAACAATCGCTCCATGCTCGATACTTCTTGTGCTGGGTCTTTTATGATGAAGACTATTGAATTCAAGTGGGATTTATTGGAAAGAATTAAACGCAACTCTGAAGATTGGGATTTCAAGGAAGGTAAGGAGTCAGGTATGACACCTAAGTTTGATTGTGTTAAATCTTTTATGGATACCGATGCTTTTCATGGATTTAGCACTAAATATGGACTTGACTCTGAGATAGTAGCTTCCTTCTGTGAATCATTTGCTACTCATGTTGACCTCCCTAAGGAGAAGTGGTTTAAATACAATCCTCCCACTGAAGTAAATGTAGTTGCACCTATTACAGTTGAACAAAAGGCTATCACTTATAATGATCATATCGTTCCTTCCACTTATATTGAGAAACCACCTTTCCCTGTTAGGATAAAGGATCATGCTAAAGCTTCAACTGTGGTTCGTAAGAGTAATACTAGACCATTTACACCACCTGAGCAAATTAAAGTTGAACCTAGTATTGCTAAGGTTAAAGATCTCTTGGCTGATAATATTGATGGGCATGTTATTTATTTCTGTGATGCAGCTACTAGAATTGCTAGACCCGATGCTAAGAAACATAGACATGTTGTAGGCATGCCTGTTATTTCTGTTAAAATAGGATATCATTGTTATCATGGCTTATGTGATATGGGTGCTAGTGCTAGTGCAATACCTCATTTCTTATATGAAGAAATTATGCATGACATTGCACCTGCTGAGATAGAAGGAATTGATGTTACAATTAAGCTTGCCAATAGAGATACTATTTCACCAATTGGGATTGTTAGAGATGTTGAAGTCTTGTGTGGGAAAGTTAAATATCCTGCTGATTTTCTTGTACTTGGTTCCCCACAAGATGACTTTTGTCCCATTATATTTGGTAGACCCTTCTTGAACACTGTTAATGCTAAGATAGATTGCGAAAAGGATGTTGTTACTATTGGTTTGGGGGATATGTCTCAGGAGTTTAATTTTGCTAAGTTTCGTAGACAACCCAGAATTGCCTAGTAAGGATGAAATTATTGGTCTTGCTTCTATTGTCGTGCCTCCTAATGATCCTTTAGAACAATATTTGCTAGACCATGAAAATGATATGTTTATGAATGAAAGAAGGGAGATAGATGAAGTATTCTTTAAACATGGACCTATTTTGAAACATAACTTGCCTGTTGAAATCTTAGGGGATCCTCCACCACCCAAGGGTGATCCCGTGGTTGAGCTGAAGCCATTACCTGATACTCTCAAATATGCTTATCCTGATGAAAAGAAGATATATCCTGTTAGTATTAGTGCTAACCTTTCAGAGCAGGAAGAGGAAAGATTATTGAAAACTCTGAAGAAGCACCATGTTGCTATTGGGTATACTCTTGATGATCTTAAGGGAATTAGTCCCACTTTATGCCAACACAAAATAAAATTGGAGGAAGGCGCCAAACCAGTTATTGATCACCAACGACGGTTAAATCCTAAGATGAAAGAAGTGGTAAGAAAGGAAATACTAAAGCTCCTTGAGGCACGTATAATTTATCCCGTTGCTGATAGTCAGTGGGTAAGTCCTGTCCATTGTGTCCCTAAGAAGGGAGGTATTACTGTCGTTCCTAATGATAAAGATGAATTGATCCCGCAAAGAATTATTACAGGTTATAGGATGGTAATTGACTTACGCAAATTAAATAAAGCTACTAAAAAGGATCATTACCCTTTACCTTTTATTGATCAAATGCTAGAAAGACTATCCAAACATACACATTTTTGCTTTCTAGATGGTTACTCTAGTTTCTCTCAAATACCTGTGTCAGCAGAGGATCAAGAAAAGACCACTTTTACTTGCACTTTCGGTACTTTTGCTTATAGACGTATGCCTTTTGGTTTATGTAATGCACCTGCTACCTTTCAAAGATGCATGGTGGCTATATTCTCTGACTTTTCTGAAAAGATTTGTGAGGTATTCATGGACGATTTCTCCGTTTATGGATCCTCTTTTGACGGTTGCTTGAGCAACCTTAATCAAGTTTTGCAGAGATGCGAAGATACTAGTCTTGTCTTGAATTGGGAGAAGTGCCACTTTATGGTTAATGAAGGTGTTGTCTTGGGGCATAAAATTTCTGAAAGAGGTATTGAAGTTGATAAAGCTAAGGTTGATGCTATTGAAAAGATGCTGTGTCCCAAGGACATTAAAGGTATAAGAAGTTTCCTTGGTCATGCCGGTTTTTATAGGAGGTTCATTAAGGAGTTCTCTAAAATGTCTCGGCCTCTGACTAATCTCTTACAAAAAGATATTCCTTTTGTCTTCGATGATGATTGTGTAGAAGCATTTGAAATACTTAAGAAGGCTTGGATTTCTGCACCTATTGTTCAGCCACCTGATTGGAATTTACCCTTTGAAATTATGTGTGATGCTAGTGATTATGCTGTAGGTGTTTTTCTAGGACAAAGAGTTGATAAGAAACTAAATGTTATCCAATATGCTAGTAAAACTCTAGATACTGCCCAGAGAAATTATGCTACTACTGAAAAAGAATTCTTAGCAGTTATATTTGCTTGTGATAAGTTCAGACCTTATATTGTTGATTCTAAAGTAACTATTCACACTAATCATGCTGCTATTAAATATCTTATGGAAAAGAAAGATACTAAACCTAGACTTATTAGATGGGTTCTCTTGCTACAAGAATTTGATTTGCATATTATTGATAGAAAGAGAGCTGAGAACCCCGTTGCAGACAACTTGTTTAGGTTAGAGAATGTTCTTGATGACCCACTACCTATTGATGATAGCTTTCCTGATGAACAATTAGCTGTCATAAATGCTTCTCGTACTATCCCATGGTATGCTGATTATGCTAATTACATTGTTGCTAAATTCATACCACCTAGTTTCACATACCAGCAAAAGAAAAAGTTTTTCAATGATTTAAGACATTACTTCTGGGATGACCCACACCTTTATAAAGAAGGAGTAGATGGTGTTATTAGACGTTGTGTACCTGAGCATGAACAGGAACAGATCCTATGCAAGTGTCACTCCGAGGCATATGGAGGACACCATGCTGGAGATAGAACTGCACATAAGGTATTGCAATCCGGTTTTTATTGGCCTACTCTTTTCAAAGATGCCCGTAAGTTTGTCTTGTCTTATGATGAATGTCAAAGAATTTGTAATATTAGTAGACGTCAAGAAATTCCTATGAATTATTCTCTTGTTATTGAACCATTTGATGTTTGGGGCTTTGATTATATGGGACCTTTTCCTGCCTCTAATGGGTATACACATATTTTAGTTGTTGTAGGTTACGTTACTAAGTGGGTAGAAGCTATTCCAACTAGTAGTGCTGATCATAACACCTCTATTAAGATGCTTAAAGAAGTTAATTTTTCCGAGGTTTGGAGTCCTTAGATATTTAATGACTGATGGTGGTTCACATTTTATTCATGGTGCTTTTCGTAAAATGCTTGCTAAGTATGATGTTAATCATAGAATTTCATCTCCATATCACCCACAGTCTAGTGGTCAAGTAGAATTGAGTAACAGAGAGCTCAAATTAATTTTGCAAAAGACTGTTAATAGATGTAGAAAGAATTGGTCCAAGAAACTTGACGATGTATTATGGGCTTATTGAACTGCATATAAGAATCCTATGGGTATGTCTCCGTATAAAATGGTTTATGGAAAAGCATGTCATTTACCTCTCGAACTAGAACATAAGGCATATTGGGCCATTAAAGAGCTCAATTATGATTTCAAACTTGCCGGTGAGAAGAGGTTATTTGACATTAGCTTACTTGATGAATGGAGAACCCATGCCTATGAGAATGCCAAACTGTTTAAGGAAAAAGTTAAACGATGGCATGACAAAAGGATACAAAAGCGTGAGTTTAACGTAGGCGATTATGTTTTGCTTTTCAACTCTTGTTTAGGATTTTTTGCAGGAAAACTTCTCTCTAAATGGTAAGGCCCTTACGTTATCGAGGAGGTCTATCGTTCCGTTGCCATAAAAATCAACAACTTCGAATGCACGAATCCGAAGGTGGTGAACGGTCAAAGAATCAAACATTATATCTCAGATAATCCTATAAATGTTGAATCTAATGTTATTGAAACCGTAACCCTGGAGGAATACATAAGGGACACTTTCCATAATGTTTTAGACTCCGAAAAGGAATAGGTATGTGGTACGGTAAGTAAACCGACTCCAAAACAGTCCTAACAGCAATTTTTCCCCATTTTGGAATATTTAAGAAAATAGGAAAAATAATAAGTAGTCCGGGAAGGACACGAGGCGTCCACGAGGGTGGAGGGCGCGCCCTACCCCCTGGGCGCGCCCCCTGCCTCGTGGGCACCTCGTGTGCTCTCTGAACTCCGTTTTCCTGCACGATACTTCATTTGGTCGGTAAAAAATCATTATATAATCTCCCAAAGGTTTTGACCACCGTATCACGCAAAAATCCTCTATTTTTGTCTTGAACTGTTTCTGCCGCAGATTAGAGTAATATGTCATCCCAGGATTCGGAGGGAGAAAGCTATGTGGCTGATTACCTAGCAGACCCCAAGGTCTACGGGGACTTGGAGCATCATGGCTGGACTATGGAAGAAGAAGAAGACTATGAGCCTAAAGGAAAGGAGGAGACAAGCTTAGATGAAGATGAAGCCCCATTACCTCAACCTGGGGACATGCATGTGGAGTTTAAAAAGTCAAGCCTCCCTGACACAGCAAAGAAACCAAAGATCGAGTTTATTCCCTTTCATCTCTTGCAGGAAAACAAACAGGAACTATGCAAAAGGATATTAAGCCTTGAGAAGGAGATCGATGATCTAAGGGAGCAAAATTCCATCCTCAAGCGTAAATTTAGGAAGAAGCCTACATCATCAACAACTCCATCATCACCACCTCCAAGGACATAATCACATGGGTATGGGCACTCCCCTTGGCAACTGCCAAGCTTGGGGGAGGTGCCCCGGTATCGTATCACCATCACACTCCTATCTTTACCGTTTTTCTTAGTTCGATCCTTTTGGTAATATCTTGATCTAGTAGAATAAAGTTTTGGTATGATTTAGTTTTGAGTTTTGCCTTATGATCCCTCTATGTAATCGAGTCTGTGAGCTATATATAATAAAGATTAGTGTTGAGTCAAGGGCTTTGCTATCTTGCTATGATCTTGAGGGAATAAAAAAGAATAAAAAGAAATAAAAGAGACCATATTGATCTTGTGGATAGTAATGACTTCACATATAAAGAGTATGATGATTAAAAGTTGTTGAGAGTTGGCAAACATAGTCTTAGTCATCGTTGCAATTAATAGGAAGTAATAAAGAAAGAGAGGTTCTCACATATAAATATACTATCTTGGACATCTTTTATGAATGTGAGCACTCATTAAAGTATGACATGCTAAAGAGTTGATGTTGGACAAGGAATACAATGTAATGGGTTATGTTTTCTCACATCTTAGTTAAAGTATATTGTCATGGATCATCCAACATATTGAGCTTGCCTTTCCCCCTCATGCTAGCCAAATTCCTTGTATCAAGTAGAGATACTACTTGTGCTTCCAAATATCCTTAAACCCAGTTTTGCCATGAGATTCCACCATACCTACCTATGGATTGAGTAAGATCCTTCAAGTAAGTTGTCATGTTGCAAGCAATAAAAATTGCTCTCTAAATATGTATGACTTATTAGTGTGGAGAAAATAAGCTTTATACAATCTTGTGATACGGAAGAAATAAAAGCACATGACAACCTCTGCTTCCCTCTGCGAAGGGCCTATCTTTCACTTCTTGTCTTACATTAAGAGACATGGTGATCTTCACCTTTCCTTTTTACATTTTATCCTTGGGCAAGCACCTCGTGTTGGAAAGATCTTGATATATATATATATATATATATATACAATTGGATGTAAGTTAGCATGAACTATTATTGTTGACATTACCCTTGAGGTAAAAGGTTAGGAGGCAACACTATAAGCCCCTATCTTTCTCTGCGTCCGATTAAAACTCCATAACCATAAGTATTGCGTGAGTGTTAGCAATTGTGAAAGATTAGATGATAGTTGAGTATGTGGACTTGCTGAAAAGCTCTTATATTGACTCTTTCCGATGTTATGGTAAATTGCAATTGCTTCAATGACAGAGATTATAGTTTGTTAGTTCTCAATGAAGTTTCTGATTCATACTTGACATTGTGGATAGATTGTTACTTGAGCATGAGAAACCATATGACAAAATACATATATGTTGCTGTTTTAAGAATGATCATGACACCCTCATGTCCGTATTTTATTTTATCGACACCTCTATCTCTAAACATGTGGACATATTTTTCGATATCGGCTTCCGCTTGAGGACAAGCAAGGTCTAAGCTTGGGGGAGTTGATACATCCATTTTGAATCATGCTTTTATATCGATATTTATTGCATTATGGACTGTTATTACACGTTATGTCACAATACATATGGCTATTATCTCTTATTTTACAAGGTTTACATAAATAGGGAGAATGCCGACAGCTGGGATTCTGGGCTAGAAAAGGAGCAAATATTAGAGACCTATTCTGCACAGCCCCAAAATTCATGAAACTCCACGAAAGTCATTTTGGGAATTAATAAAAAATATTAAGCGAAAGAAGTACCAGAGGGGGCCCACACCCTGGACACGAGGGTGGGGGGCGTGCCCTACCCCCTGGGCGCCCCCCCCCGCCTCGTGGGCCACCTGGCAGCCCTCCGGTGCCCATCTTCTTCTATATGAAGTATCTTACCTTGGAAAAAATCACAAGCAAGCTTACGGGATGAAACTCCGCCACCACAAGGCAGAACCTTGGCGGAACCAATCTAGGGCTCCGGCGGAGCTGTTCTGTCGGGGAAACTTCCCTCCGGGAGGGGGAAATCATCACCGTCGTCATCACGAATGATCCTCTCATCTGGAGGGGGTCAATCTCCATCAATATCTTCACCAACACCATCTCCTCTCAAACCCTAGTTCATCTCTTGTATCCAATCTTTGTACCCAAACCTCAGATTGGTACCCGTGGGTTGCTAGTAGTGTTGATTACTCCTTGTAGTTGATGCTAGTTGGTTTATTTGGTGGAAGATCATCTGTTCAGATCCTTAATGCATATTAATACCCCTCTGATTATGAACATGAATATGCTTTGTGAGTAGTTACGTTTGTTCCTGAGGACTTGGGAGAAGTCTTGCTATTAGTAGTCATGTGAATTTGGTATTTGTTCGATATTTTGATGAGATGTATGTTGTCTCTCCTCTATTGGTGTTATGTGAACATCGACTACATGACACTTCACCATTATTTGGGCCCAGAGGAAGGAATTGGGAAGTAATAAGTAGATGATGGGTTGCTAGAGTGACAGAAGCTTAAACCCTAGTTTATGCGTTGCTTCGTAAGGGGCTGATTTGGATCCACTTGTTTCATGCTATGGTTAGGTTTACCTTAAGACTTCTTTTCTAGTTGCGGATGCTTGCAATAGGGGTTAATCATAAGTGGGATGCTTGTCCAAGGAAAGGCAGTACCCAAGCACTGGTCCACCCACATATCAAATTATCAAAGTAACGAATGCGAATCATATGAACGTGATGAAAACTAGCTTGACAATAATTCCCATGTGTCCTCGGGAGCGCTTTTCTTTACATAAGAATTTGTCTAGGCTTGTTGTTTGCTACAAAAAGGATTGGGCCACCTTGCTGCACCTTACTTAGTTTCATTGCTTGTTACCCGTTACAAATTACCTTATCACAAAACTATCTGTTACCGATAATTTCAGTGCTTGCAGAGAATACCTTACTGGAAAATTCTTGTCATTTCCTTCTGCTCCTCGTTGGGTTCGACACTCTTACTTATCGAAAGGACTACGATAGATCCCCTACACTTGTGGGTCATCACACTGGGACTCAATATGACCATCATCGTTGCAGTAGCCGCAATGTGGACAGGGGCGACCTAAGCCTCTAGAAGGTGTGGGCAAGAGCGGCGGAGCACTCGAGCGAGAAGGAGTTGGTGCAGCAGGTGGCATAGAAGGAGCTCGAGCAGCGAGCACAGAGGGAATCTCCCGCAAACGAACACCACATAAGCGAGTCTCCTCATCACGAATCTCAGAAAGCGCCTCCATGAGAGAAATACGTCCACGAGCAAACAACTGAGCACGCCGGGGTTCAAACTCCTTACGGAGCCGAGATAGGAACTCGTAGATGCGATGAAACTCCAAATTGGCCTGGACAGCCTGACAACAGGGGCAAGTACGACAACCAGCACTGTGGAGAGAATCAAGCTAGCGCTAGATAGCGGAACTCTGTGCATAGAAGTCATCAACAATAGAGTCACCCTGCTGAAGAGCATGCTCCTCACGAACCACAGAGGTATAATGCATCACCAGAGGGCTCATAGCACTGACGAAGGCGGGTCCACATCTCAAAGACAGTAGGAAGGCCCAAAAACTCAGAAGCAAAATGAGGCAGAACACTAGCAGTGAGAACAACTGCAATACGAGCATCATCATCATGCCACTGGGTGTAAACGGACAGAGCACCATGATACGTGTACAGAGCCTCCTCATAAGCGAAAAACTTCTCATCATAAGCACGATCAACAGCCTCATCAGCAAGCTTAGCCGCATCCTTGGCGGCTTGATTAGCATCCGCAGGAAGAGCCGGAGGGATCAGCGAAGTGGGAGCCACAGGAGGAACTGGACGTGGCGGACAGCAGACCTCGCCAGAAAGAACACCCTAGAGACGGATGCCATGCATATGAATGCGCACGAAGCCAATGAACTCGGTGTAGTTATGTAACGCCCCGGATTCGATGCACCAGGTGTCTTCCAGTTATTCGTCGTTGTTGCCATGTCATTTGCTTGCGTGTTGCATTTTGCCATGTCATCATCTGCATTTCATCTGCATATTTTTCAAAACTTGCATCCGTTCGGGTTCCCCCGATTCTCTCCGTTGTCCGTTCGGAGTCCAGACCTCTCGTGCGCGCCCGTCGCCCCTCTCAGACCTTGTTTCATGAGCGGGAGAAAAACGTTCTCGGAATGGGTCGGTATTTGCCGAGTGGTCTTGGTATATCACTGATAGACCGCCCGTCAAATTTCGTTCCATTTGGAGGTCCTTTGACGCCCCAACGGTTAACCGCGTAGCCCGAAACCCCTCTCTCTTTGCAGCCCAGCCCCTCTTCACCACATCCCATGAGCCCATCCAAACCCCCTCCATGCTCTCGGTCGTTCGATCACGTTTGTGTGGGCGAAAACCGCACCTCATTTGGACTCTCCTAGCTCCCTCTACTTATAAATAAGTCCCCTCCCTCGAAATTCGCGATCCAAACCTAGTCTTCTTCCTCCTCGCACCGCCGGACATGTCCGCCACCGCCCCCCACATCACCCTGCTGGCTCTCTCTCTCCTCCGCGCCGCTGGGCCCGCGTGGCCCAACTCCGGCCCACCCCCAGGCCGAACCGGGCCACGCCCCGCGCCGGCGCCCGACCGCCCGAGCCTCCCTGGCACCCGAGCACTCGGCTCCTCGCAGCTCCCGCCTGAGCTCACTCCCGAGCGCCCAACCCCGCCGCCTGCCTCCGGCGGCCGGACCTCGCCGGAGATGAGTGCTCCGATGCCCTGCCTGTCGTCTCCTTCCTCCCTCCACTCGTTCTCCTCTCCCGCACCTTCCTCTTCCTCTCCCGCAGGAGCTCCTGCCATGGCCGTCCCGCCATCACCGCGACTGGATCCCGCCTCCACGAGCACCGCCGTCGACCACCGCAGCCGGATCCGGAGTCCCCATGCCCGGATCCACCCATTCCTGGCCTCCCCGACGCCTACCGGAGCCCCACGCCGCCCCACTGTCGCCGTTGACTTCCGCCGGAGTAGTCCTGTACGAGGAATGGAGCTCCCCCTGGATCCCGTTTTCACGCTGGTAGTTTTTCACTAAGTCCCCAGATCTACTACATTTTGTGCACCTATTCATCATGTCATAACTTCTTGTGTGCTTCTCCGATTTGTGCATATAATATATCAAAATGTTCATCATTAGGTGCTGTACATTTCATTACATTGCGCCATGCTTGTTTGACATCATCTTGATGCCCTAATCATCATTGCAAGAGTGCTATATGATGTTAACTGCTGTCTGTTAACAGAACTTGGTGATTTGTTCTTTTCGTTGCATTTTGTGTGTGCATCTTATGAGCATGATGTATACATGAGTTTTGAGCTTCATAATGTCATCTTTACAGTGGTGCCATCCATGTATTTTTGTTTGCCTTGTGGTGAGTGCATCGAGCTCGTGAAGTAGGGTACTTGCTGTTACTATTTTGCTAGGCTGAATCTGTTACATCATGATGCTATGTAAACCTGGTGCTATAAGTCATTCTATGCATAATCTGGAGATATTCACTAAGGATGTTTTGTTATAAATGCCATGCTCTATTCATCTATTCCTCTAGTTGCATTTATATCCTCCTGTAGCTTGATGTAATCGTGCTCTCAATTTGCTAAATAATGTTGTTGTCAGCCTGTTAACATTAAGTTCAGTTTTTCCATGAGCTTTGCTTGTGATCCATGCACCCTATGAACTTTCTCTTGACATGTTTAGCTTCATAAATATGTCATCTTACTTTTTGTCACCTTTTCATGCCATGTATTGCTCTGTGGTGAGTGGTACAAGCTCACCAACATGCCTACTTATTGTTGTTCCTGCCATGTCTGAATCTGTCATATCAGTTGCCATGTTTGCATGGATGCTACCATGTTTTCTGTTGATATTTGGAATTAGTTCAGTAAGGGAGTTTTGTTCTTTGTCTTTAGTATTAGGATGCCATGCCTTTGTTTTCCATGTTAAGTTCCTGTAGCATGTTGTTTCATAGCTCTAAACATTGCAACCTGATGTTATTTCTGCTAAGTCTGAAACTGTTAATAGTTGCAATCTTGCCATGTCCTTTTGAGCATGTTCTAGTGATTTCTAGAGATAGATGAGTGTTCATGTTTTGTCATGATTTACCTGTACTTCATGACCATGCCTTTTGTTTTCATGTTGAGATGCTGTAGCATATTGTTTTGATGCTTGCTAGATGCCTAGTTGCTGTTTTGGACAACTTGTCCTTCAAACTTGTATAGAGTGTATGTGTTGCACCGTTGCTCCGTTTTGAGTGTGCTCTATATGAAACTTGCTTAGAATTGCATGTAGTCTCATATTATCATGTTGCATCCTTGTTTTGAGGTGTTTGCTTGATGTTTGGATGCATTTAGCATCAATGCCATGTTTAACTTGTTTTGCTCATATCTTCTAGGCCGTAGCTCCGAATTAAATGACTTTATATGTAACTTGACTAGAATCTCGTGTAGATCATCTTGGTGCATCTTAACTTGCTGTTTAACAACTTGAACATAAGGTTTATTCAGTTCTGGACCAATTTCTAAATTTGCATATGAGGACTTACCGGAATTGTTATATGTTGTTTCCGGCCTCATTTAAACTTGCCTTGATGTGTTACTCTTGTATGCATCATCTCTTGCCATGAGTAGCTTCATGTAGTCTTGTCTTGCATCATACTTGGTTGAGCATCATGTCATGTATATGTGTGGTGTGTTTACCATGTTGTGTGCTTCTTCTCGATAGTTCCCGTTTCGTTGCGATCGTGAGGATTCGTTCGTCTACGCTTGGTTCGGCTTCATCCGTACATCTTCTTCATGGACCCGTTCTTCTTCCTTGCGGGATTTCAAGCAAGATGACCGCTACCCTGGATCTCACTACTATCATTTCTATGCTAGTTGCTTCGTTCTATCGCTATGCTACGTTACCTATCATTTGTTCTTCAAGCCTCCCAATTTGCCATGTCAGCCTCTAACCTTTTCACCCTTCCTAGCAAACCGTTGCTTGGCTATGTTACCGCTTTTGCTCAGCCCCTCTTATAGTGTTATTAGTTGCAGGTGAAGTTGAAGATTGCTCCATGATGGACAAGAATATGTTGGGATATCACAATATCTCTTATTTAATTAATGCATCTATATACTTGGTAAAGGGTGGAAGACTCGGCCTTAAGCCTGGTGTTTTGTTCCACTCTTGCCGCCCTAGTTTCTGTCATACCGGTGTTATGTTCCTTGATTTTGCGTTCCTTATGCAGTTGGGTGATTTATGGGACCCCCTTGACAGTTCGCTTTGAATAAAACTCCTCCAGCAAGGCCCAACCTTGGTTTTACCATTTGCCTCACCACCACCTACTTTTCCCTTGGGAGTCGCGCTCTTGAGGGTCATCTTTATTTAGCCCCCCGGGCCAGTGCTTCTCTAAGTGTTGGTCCGAACCAGAGCCCTTTGCAGTGCCCCCTCAGGGAAACTTGAGGTCTGGTTTTAGTTGTACGGATTGCTCATCCGGTGTTGCCCTGAGAACAAGATATGTGCAGCTCCTATCGGGATGTCGGCGCATCGGCGGTCTTGCTGATCTTGTTTTACCATTGTCGAAATGTCTTGTAAATCGGGATTCCGAGACTGATCGGGTCTTCCTGGGAGAAGGAATATCCTTCGTTGACCGTGAGAGCTTGTGATGGGCTAAGTTGGGACACCCTTGCAGGGTATAAACTTTCGAGAGCCATGCCCGCGGTTATGTGGCAGATGGGAATTTCTTAATGTCCGGTTGTAGATAACTTGACACCAGATTTGAATTAAAACGCATCAACCGCGTGCGTAGCCATGATGGTCTCTTTTCGGCGGAGTCCGGGAAGTGAACACGGTTTTGCGTTATGTTTGACGTAAGTAGGAGTTCAGGATCACCTCTTGATCATTGCTAGCTTCACGACCGTTCCATTGCTTCTCTTCTCGCTCTCATTTGCGTATGTTAGCCACCATACTTGCTTAGTCGTTGCTGCAACCTCACCACTTATCCTTTCCATACCCGTTAAGCTTTGCTAGTCTTGATACCCATGGTTATGGGATTGCTGAGTCCTCGTGGCTCACAGATTACTACAACAACAGTTGCAGGTACAGGTTATGCGACGATCATGACGCAAGAGCGATGTTTGCTTGTTTTGGAGTTCTTCTTCTGCTTCTTCTTTGATCAGGGGATAGGTTCCCGGCAGCCTGGGCTAGCAGGGTGGAGGTCGTTTGAGTTTCTGTTTGTGTTTCATCCGTAGTCGGATGGTGCTCTTATGTAAGATGATGTTGTATTCGTGTGGCATTGTATGCCTTTTGTATGTATCCCCATCTATTATCTAATGTTGATGTAATGATATCAACTTTGAAAAAGCGTATCAATATGTGGTTCTATCCTTGGTGGGACCTTCGAGTCTCTTTAGGGTAGTATCACATATTGGGCGTGAGAAGTTGGTATCAGAGCCTCGACCGACCATAGGAGCCCCCTTAATTGATCGTGTAGTTTAGCCATTGTCGAGTCTAGAAGAAAACTATTTTCGGAGTCTAGTTATATCGGAGAGTAGGAATGCTTTTTACTCCTCAGCCTCTTCATCGCTCTGGTGAGGAATCTTGACGTATGTGTTTTGAATTACTCCTCTTCCCATTCAAAATTTCTTTAGGATCACGCAGTTGCTTTTCCGATCGTTGGTTCTCAGCTCTTTTCATCCGGTGCATTTCTCGTCAAGTTGACTCGAGCCTCTTCATCTTTTCCCACCCACCCACCCTTCTTCTTCTCGGAGACAGAGTCCGTAATCGAGTATCCATCCTACTCGTGCGAAGTCTTTGCTTTCTTTCCTCAATTATTTCAACCGGTGTTTTCTCTTCAAGTTATTCATAGGTTTTCCCCTTCCAAGTTGCCTTTGTTTTCCTGCCCTCCCACCCTCTTCTTCACGGAGCCTGAGTCTCTTTCGAGCATCAATGTCATTCGTGTGGAGCCTCTTCAGTCTTTTGTCAATTGTTCCAACCGGTGAATTCTCTTTTGTTTGACATTCTTCATCTCTTTTTCTTTCCGGTGGATTCAATTCAAGTTTTTTGGGTTGATCATATTCTTTTCCGTAGCTCAAGTGTTTTCCCTGCTCGTTCGCCTCTCTCCAGTTTATCTTTCCGGAGTGCTCAACACATCTCAGGAGCTTCATCGGTGTTCCAATTAATTTGAGGTTGTCAGCTCATTCAAATATTTCAATTGTTCCGGTGCATCATCTACCTCTTCAACAATTCTTTCCAATGGTGTTTTTCTCTTTAGTGGGCCCTAACCCACAGGTCTTTTACCAGGATTTACTTGACTCTTCTATTTTCCTTGGAGCTATTCTCAATTCTTTTCAAGTATGACGTAAGTATGAATTTCATCAGTCAGATCTTTTCCAAGATCAATTTCAAATTCTTTTCATTGTTAGTTCAACCTCTCTGCTTTTCATTCTCCTGGAGTATCTCAGTAATTTTGGTGGTGTTTCTCGTCGTCATTTGAAGATCGAAGAAGAGTTCCTCTTAAATCTTGTCTGTTCTCTCGAAGTTTCGTGGTTCTAGCTTTATGTTATCCTCTTGAATTATTCCAATTGTCAGATATTCTTTTCTTACCCATCCGAAGTATGTCAGGAGTTGTTTTCCCGTTTCTTTTCATCGGAGGCCATCGTTCCAGAAGAATTCTTCGTCCTCACATTTCAGTTAATGTTATCCAATTATCCCGGTGCTTCGTTCAAGTGTTCTTTAATCGGCTCATGATCTCTTTGTTCTTTTGCATCTAAATCCCCTTTAGCATATTTGTTCTTCTAAGTCTTCCGTGTGACTCATTCTCTTCCATCAGTCATTTTCGAATTCTTACGGGGGTTCGTTCAAGATTCTTTTTCCTTGATTATCTTTTTAATCCATTCGTTCTTTCCAATCGTACCAGTGGTTCAGTAAGACCTTCTCAGGTTTGCGCTATGACACTTCTCAATCCTTTTCAAGAAGAATAAGTAGTATGCAAAATCCATTGCTTGTCATCAATTTAATTTGATGAAGGATAAGCATACAATAAATATTATTCTTATTTCACCCAAGTGATTAATCCCTTCCTTCGGAGTTTGTTCTTGATGAATAATTTCTAGTTTCAAGTGTTTTCATATTTTCTTTTCCGGAGTTCAAATTTCCTAGGCCTTTTCGTCGGAACCTCCATCTAAATCACCACTAGGCTCATCTCATTCTTTCATCCTTCAATTCTATCTCATTGTCCTTTTGTTTACTGGAGTTCTTCATGGTGGTTCTTCATGATTTAATTCATTCTTTCAAGTGTCCAGCAAGATTCTTGTTGGTGGAGTTCAAGTACCTTTTCCTCTTGCGTCTCGAAGTGCAATTAATTCTCCGTATTATTTTGAAGTAGAGTTTTGCTTTTCTTCGTTCTTCTCAGCTATCCAATCATTTCCGTTTGTGGCCGGTTATCACCTCAAAATTTTGAGATGTTATTCATAAGCCCACAACAAGCTTATTCTTTTCGTTGTTCATTTTCCCAACAACTCTGTTTAAATCTTCCTTCTAAAGATGCTTTCGATTTCATTCGTGGCACAAGTTGTCATTTTATTCTCCGTTCTTTTCATTCAACTCTCTCAATTCTTCCGGAGTCTTTGCGTTGTTCAGCTCATCAAGTGTCATTCCATCTTGTGGAGTTCATGTTCTTTTCCTTCCATTTTCAACCGGAGTGCTGTCCAAATTCTTTCGTGCTTATTCTTTTCTGCTTTGTCTAACCGGAGTGGTTTCAGAGTCTATCTTGTTTCCATGAGCTTTTGATTCTCGTCATATTTGCCTTTTCTCTTTATAACCGAGTGCTCTTGACTTTGTTCATCTTCTCTCTTGCGTTCTCACTTCACCTCTTCCTCTTTCTCTTCCGTCTCGTTCCTAAGATCTCGGGACGAGATCTCTTGTTAGTGGAGGAGAGTTGTAACGCCTCGGAGTCAATGCGCCAAGTGTCTTCCAGTTATTCGTCATTGTTGCCATGTCATTTGCTTGCGTGTTGCATTTTGCCATGTCATCATCTGCATTTCATCTGCATATTTTTCAAAACTTGCATCCGTTCGGGTTCCCCTGGTTCTCTCCGTTGTCTGTTCGGAGTCCAGACCTCTCGCGCGCGCCCGTCGCCCCTCTCAGACCTTGTTTCGTGAGCGGGAGAAAAACGTTCTCGGAATGGGTCGGTATTGGCCGAGTGGTCTTGGTATATCACCGGTAGACCGCCCGTCAAATTTTGTTCCATTTGGAGGTCGTTTGACACCCCAACGGTTAACCGCGTAGCCCGAAACCCCTCTCTCTTTCCAGCCCAGCCCCTCTTCACCACAGCCCATGAGCCCATCCAAACCCCCTCCATGCTCTCGGTCGTTCGATCACGATCGTGTGGGCGAAAACCGCACCTCATTTGGACTCTCCTAGCTCCCTCTACTTATAAATAAGTCCCCTCCCCTGAAATTCGCGATCCAAACCTAGTCTTCTTCCTCCCCGCGCCGCCGGACATGTCTGCCACCACCCCCCACATCACCCTCCTTGCTCTCTCTCTCTCCTCCGTGTTGCCGGGCCCGCGGGGCCCATCGCCGACCCGCCCCCGGGCCGAAATGGGCCGCGCCCCGCGCAGGCGCCCGACCGCCCGAGCCTCCCTGGCGCCCGAGCGCTCGGCTCCTCGCAGCTCCCGCCTGAGCTCGCTCCCGAGCGCCCGACCCCGCCGCCCACCTCCGGCGACCGGACCTCGCCGGAGATGAGTGCTCCGATGCCCTGCCCGTCGTCTCGTTCCTCCCTCCGCTCGTTCTCCTCTCCCTCACCTTCCTCTTCCTCTCCCGCAGGAGCTCCTGCCATGTCCGTCCCGCCATCACCGCGACCGGATCCCGCCTCCACGAGCACCACCGTCCACCACCGCAGCCGGATCCGGAGTCCCCATGCCCGGATCCACCCATTCCCGGCCTCCCCGACGCCTACCGGAGCCCCACGCCGCCCCACCGTCGCCGCTGACTTCCATCAGAGTCGTCCTGTACGAGGAATGGAGCTCCCCTGACCTAGATCCCGTTTTCGCGCTGGTAGTTTTTCAGTCCCAGATCTGCTACATTTTGTGCACCTATTCATCATGTCATAACTTCTTGTGTGCTTCTCCGATTTGTGCATATAATATATCAAAATGTTCATCATGAGGTGCTCTACACTTCATTCCATTGCGCCATTCTTGTTTGAGGTCATCTTGGTGCCCTAATCATCGTTGCAAAGGTGCTATATGATGTTAACTGCTGTCTGTTAACAGAACTTGGTGATTTGTCTTTTTCGTTGCATTTTGTGTGTGCATCTTGATGTATACATGAGTTTTGAGCTTCATCATGTCATATTTACAGTGGTGCCATCTATGTATTTTTGTGTACCTTTTGGTGAGTGCATCGAGCTTGTGAAGTAGGGTACTTGCTATTACTGTTTTGCTAGGCTGAATCTGTTACATCATGATGCTATGTAAACCTGCTGCTACAAGTCATTCTATGCATAATCTGGAAATATTCACTATGGATGTTTTGTTACACATGTCATGCTCTATCCATCCATTCCCCTGGTTGCATTTATATCCTGATGTAGCTTGCTGTAATCGTGCTCTCAATTTGCTAAATAATATTGCTGCCAGCCTGTGAACCATGAGCTTTGCTTGTGATCCATGCACCCTAGGAACTTGCTCTTGCCATGCTTAGCTTCATACATATGTCATATTACTGTTGGTCACCTTTTCATGCCATTTATTGCTCTGTGGTGAGTGGTACAAGCTCACCAACATGCCTACTTATTGTTGTTCCTGCCATGTCTGAATCTGTCATATCACTTGCCATGTTTGCATGGATGCTACCATGTTTTCTGTTGATCTTTGAAATTAGTTTAGTAAGAGAGTTTTGTTCTTTGTCTTTAGTATTAATATGCCATGCCTTTGTTTGCCATGTTAAGTTCCTGTAGCATGTTGTTTAATAGCTCTAAATATTGCAACCTGATGTTATTTCTGCTAAGTCTGAAACTGTTAATAGTTGCAATCTTGCCATGTCCTTTTGAGCATGTTCTAGTGATTTCTGGAGATAGATCAGCGTTCATGTTTTGTCATGCTTTACCTGTACTTCATGCCCATGCCTTTTGTTTTCATTTTGATATGCTGTAGCATATTGTTTTGATGCTTGCTAGATGCCTAGTTGCTGTTTTGGACAGCTTGTCTTTTAAACTTGTATAGAGTATGTGTTGCACCGTTGCTCCGTTTTGAGTGTGCTCTATATGAAACTTGCTTAGAATTGTATGTAGTCACATATTATCATGTTGCATCCTTGTTTTGAGGTGTTTGCTTGATGTTTGGATGCATTTAGCATCCATGCCATGTTTAACTTGTTTTGCTCATATCTTCTAGGTCATAGCTCCGAATTAAATGAACTTTATATGTAACTTGACTAGAATCTCGTGTAGATCATCTTGGTGCATCTTAACTTGCTGTTTAACAACTTGAACATAAGGTTTATTCAGTTCTGGACCAATTTCTAAATTTGCATACGAGGACTTACCAGAATTGTTATATGTTGTTTCCGGCCTCATTTAAACTTGCCTTGATGTGTTACTCTTGTATGCATCATCTCTTGCCATGAGTAGCTTCATGTACTTTTGTCTTGCATCATACTTGGTTGAGCATCATGTCATGTATATGTGTGATGTGTTTACCATGTTGTGTGCTTCTTCTCGATAGTTCCCGTTTCGTTGCGATCATGAGGATTCGTTCGTCTACGCTTGGTTCGGCTTCATCCGTTCATCTTCTTCATGGACCCGTTCTTCTTCCTTGCGGGATTTTAGGCAAGATGACCGCTACCCTGGATCTCACTACTATCATTGCTATGCTAGTTGCTTCGTTCTATCGCTATGCTGCGTTACCTATCATTTGTTCTTCAAGCCTCCCAATTTGCCATGTCAGCCTCTAACCTTTTCACCCTTCCTAGCAAACCGTTGCTTGGCTATGTTACCGCTTTTGCTCAGCCCCTCTTATAGCGTTGTTAGTTGCAGGTGAAGTTGAAGATTGCTCCATGATGGACATGATTATGTTGGGATATCACAATATCTCTTATTTAATTAATGCATCTATATACTTGGTAAAGGGTGGAAGACTCGGCCTTAAGTCTGGTGTTTTGTTCCACTCTTACCGCCCTAGTTTCCGTCATACCGGTGTTATGTTCCTTGATTTTGCGTTCCTTACGCAGTTGGGTGATTTATGGGACCCCCTTGACAGTTCTCTTTGAATAAAACTCCTCCAGCAAGGCCCAACCTTGGTTTTACCATTTGCCTCACCACCACTTACTTTTCCCTTGGGAGTCGCGCTATCGAGGGTCAGCTTTATTTAGCCCCCCCGGGCCAGTGCTTCTCTAAGTGTTGGTCCGAACCAGAGCCCTTTGCAGCACCCCCTCAGGGAAACTTGAGGTCTGGTTTTAGTTGTACGGATTGCTCATCCGGTGTTGCCCTGAGAATGAGATATGTGCAGCTCCTATCGGGATGTCACCGCAGCGGGCGGTCTTGCTGGTCTTGTTTTACCATTGTCGAAATGTCTTGTAAACCGGGATTCCGAGACTGATCGGGTCTTCCTGGGAGAAGGAATATCCTTCATTGACCGTGAGAGCTTGCGATGGCTAAGTTGGGACACCCCTGCATGGTATAAACTTTTGAGAGCCGTGCCCATGGTTATGTGGCAGATGAGAATTTGTTAATGTCCGATTATAGATAACTTGACACCAGATTCGAATTAAAACACATCAACCGCGTGTGTAGCCATGATGATCTCTTTTCGGCAGAGCCCGAGAAGTGAACACGGTTTTGGGTTATGTTTGACGTAAGTAGGAGTTCAGGGTCACCTCTTGATCATTGCTAGCTTCACGACCGTTCCGTTGCTTCTCTTCTCGCTCTCATATGCGTATGTTAGCCACCATACTTGCTTAGTCACTGCTACAACCTCACCACTTATCCTTTCCATACCCGTTAAGCTTTGCTAGTCTTGATACCCATAGTTATGGGATTGCTGAGTCCTCGTGGCTCACAGATTACTACAAAAACAGTTGCAGGTACATGTTATGCGATGATCATGATGCGAGAGCGATGTGTGCTTGTTTTGGAGTTCTTCTTCTGCTTCTTCTTCGATCAGGGGATATGTTCCAGGTCGGCAGCCTGGGCTAGCAGGGTGGATGTCGTTTGAGTTTCTGTTTGTGTTTCATCCGTAGTCGGATGGTGCTCTTATGTAAGATGATGTTGTATTCGTGTGGCATTGTATGCCTTTTGTATGTATCCCCATCTATTATGTAATGTTGATGTAATGATATCCACTTTGCAAAAGCGTATCAATATGCGGTTCTATCCTTGATGTGACCTTCGAGTCTCTTTAGGATAGTATCGCATATTGGGCGTGACAAGTTAGTACCATCGAAGATCACCGAACAACGAGGGACAACAACATAGCCCGATGCAGTAGACATTTTTTTTGGAACCGACGGGAGTCAGCAGCAGATCAGATCGACCTGGGCAGAATCACCAGCTAGGTCGGCGGTAGTCTGGGCAGCGGGATCCAACGGGCAACAACGGCTGGACCAGAAGGGCCGGCGCGAGATCTAGCAGGATGAGGGGGCGGCGGGAGTCAACAGCAGGTCCAGAGGAGATCGAGCAGCAAGACGAGCCGCCCCTGCTGCGATCGAGAGGAGATTGAGCAGGACAAGGCGGCGGCGGAAGACTGGGACGAGGCACATGCGCTGGCACAAGGTGACGAGGAGGAGCCGTTGCCTGAGAGGAACGAGCCAGAGAGGAGAGCGGCAGCGTGGAGCGAATCAACAACACAAGTTGCAGCGTGCAAAAGTTAACCTAGCTCTAATACCATGTTAGGAATAAGCAACTTGTATTCCCATGAGGCCTTAGGCCGATATATATACATGTACAGGTGTGGAACATATGCAGGAAACCCTTTATACAACGGGATAAATACAAAGGGGCACATGATTTATATTATAACTCTAACAAAAACTAACATCACGACTCATCTAATGTTGTTGATTTCACATTCTGAATGTTGGTATTTTTTTCTATAAACTTGGTCAAAGTTTACTAGGTTTGACTTCAGACAAATCTTATATGCGAACTAAAAAGGACTGGAGGGAGTAGTCAGAGACATGTCGTCCGAGGCTATTGAATGAATGTGCAATTATTCCGAGTCGACATAGGGTCCACCCGTCAGCACACACACCTCTATAGTGCACTGTGTCGTGCACCTTGTGTGCGTGGACCATGCGCATTGTCCACCCTCACTCGAGCCATGCACCGACAATGTCTATTGTATGTCGTGTCGCATGCGCCGAGCTGCGCTCCGCCATGGCCATGGACGGGCACCTAATGGCTGTGAGGGCATCTTTAACCATAGTACTTGCCTAATTCGATTCTGTATGTCCTTGGATGCGTCCACAGACAACAGGGGCTCGACCCCTATTTGTTAGTCGATGCAACCGTATCCCATATCCGGATCTTGAAAGCCATACAAAAACATGCAATATTGATTAACACACGTAAACACATAAGATATTTCAAATTCATATATAGACATATGAAATTCATACACAATTTAGGTAGGACAACAAAACATAGCAAGTTCATACACAACTAGAATAGGATGGACACAAGTTTGTACATACTTAGGACTAGGTTCTACTAAATACTAGGGCTAGAAAAAATAAATAAAAGAGGAGGATGGGATCTTCAGCGCTTTGTCTTGCCCACTTTCGTATGCTCTAATATGGTGGGTCGCGAGCTCATATGCATCCTCATTCAACAGTAAATTTGAAAAAAATAAGTAAACAAAATTATAAAAATCCGAAAGTTTTTGTTAAAGAACATTGGCAAATGATGTAAGAAAAGATGTTCCAAAATGCTCCCTAAAAAAGTTGATACTCCAACATGCTTTCAAAAACAGACTTTTTGGAGTATCAAATATTTTTACGCAAGTATTTTGGAATGTTGTTTCTTCATAAAACTTTGGAGGCATGTTGACAATTCGTTAATGTTGTTCCCAAAGTATTTCAGATTTCATTTGATTTGTTTACTATTTTTCAATTTTATTGTTTATGAGGGAGCATATTAGCTCGCGAGCAGAACTTCGTGTCCGTATCATCCACTGCTATTGCATTAGAGCATCTACAACCATAGACACAAAATCCAGGCCCTCAAACGTCCGCGAACGCGTCTAGGCGTGTTTGGGATAGTGACCGGTCACATCTCAAATTTTCCTTCGCACAACTGGACACCTCAAATAGCAAACCTCAAATCCATACAAAACACATGCAACATAAATATAAACTCAAATACATCTGGCAAAATAAGCACATGCCATTAGACTACCAAAATTTAGCATGCTCTACCTACATACTACTATGGATCATCCACGGCTGACCTTGCCCTTGCTCTTCCTGTCGCCCTTGCCGTCTTTCTCACAGAAGTAGCATTCGAAAGCACAAAATGGATCAACCTAGATCTACTCTTCGTCGGAGCTGAGCGATCTGTCGTTGTCCTCCATCTCCTCTTGGGGGGGGGGAGGGTTTAACCATGGCACGGACCGCCCGATTTTGCTCTAGCACGAGGGCGCATGTTTTCCTCTTGTACCGCTTTTTTAGGACGCGGGCACGGATGACTTCCTCCTCCACAGTAGCGCGCGCTAGCACATCCGCCATCTTTGCCATATTAGGCACACCGGTCCCTGTAGCAATCATACTCCAATGGACCGGAGATGGGAGGCTAATGGACCGTGATGCTCCAACCCCGACGGATCCGAGCGCCCATTTCGCCGACTGAATGGATGTGTGCCAGGCTGATCCCGTCGTTGGTTGGGTGCAGTCCTCCTGGGAGAGACGGAGGGCAATGTGAACAACCATAGCCTCCTCCACCCCGCATGGGATGACACCCAGTCGGCGGATCCGGAGTAGCCAGAGTCAGATCGATTGTTCGCGATGCCGGAGAAGACTGGAGGTCGTCGGAAGTGAGCTTGGGGGCGAAGTGGAGTGGAGTGGAGTGCTATCGCTAGGGTTTGGTCTGGCAAAAGGATGGGGGCGAATATATGTGGGGTCGAGGTGGGCCGACTCAGACCCGACGAACGCTTCCCGGCTTCATTTATCCACCCAATTTGGGTTGCATATGACAGGCGCCAGTCAGCCGGACGTTTGAGGCTAGTTTGAGGCGTCCAGGTGAGTCGTTTTTTTTGACTGGTACCGTGCAGCTCGACCGGGCGTTTGGGACTATTTGAGGTGTCCAGCGCATTTAAATTTGAATTTTTTGAATTGGTATCATGTCAGCACCACTGACATGCCGGACCCACCTGCCCACAGCGCTGGACCGGAAGGAGGCCGGCCCCAGCGCGTGATCAAGGCCAACACCCGCGTCTATGGGCCTGACTGGACCAAGTGAAGCCCAACCAACCACCTACTTAACCAGAGCTGCCGATGGAGAGAGGCATCCAGTGGATCATGGCTTGGCGGTGGCTAGAACCCTAGGCTCATATCAATTCCTCTTCCATTCGTATATTGTGCTTGTAATCGAGATTGAGAACAAATACTCCATGTAATAGATTGATTCTTGCTACTTCCAACCTAACATTGGTATCAGAGACTAGACACCACCATCTCCTCGCGCGATCTGGCGCAGTTCATCGAAACTCGTCATCTTCGCCAAGCCCGGGTTCAGATCGAAGCCATGGATCCGACCATGAAGGAGTACATGGACAAGATCACCAGTTCCCTGGAGGAGTTTCGGCTGGAGCTCCACAGCAACACGGCGGCGATCCATGTGAACACCACCAAGCTAGACGAGCTGACGGCCTGTGGCCCGATCTGGAGCGCTGCGTCGACCAACTCGTCGATGCGGTGGCGGATCTGCAACAAGGGCACTTGCCTGCGGCGGCAGCGTTTGGTGTGGCGGCCAAGGAGACCAATGCACCCGATCCAAGCATGGACACGGGCGCCGCGGCGGTCTCGTAGTCACACGGGACAAGGGACCATGACGACGCATTTCTTCACCAAGAGAAGGTGCTGGCAACCCCACCGGCACCGCTCCCGGGCACTGGTCAGTACTCTTCCCAGTCGCCCGCTCCTCCCTTGTCTCCCTTCGCTCATGTGAGCCAACTGCTTGCCGGATTGGGCCAAGCACACCCATCTATTACATTTCCTCAGTTTGCAGGGGACAACCCGAAATTGTGGAAAAAACTCTGTGAGCAATACTTCTCCATGTTCGGGATCCACCCTTCCTTTTGGGTACCGATGGCTGCACTAAATTTCTCTGGGCAGCCTCTGTCTGGTTACAATCCCTCCAAAACCATCTCTCAGAATTTGATTGGGAAGCATTTGCAGCCCTGCTATGCACACGTTTCGGTCGGGATAAACACCAACTCTTAATTCGTCAGTTTTATACCATACGGCAAACTGCATCTGTGGCAGATTATATTGATCGCTTTGAACTAATTGTGAATCACTTGGCTTCATATTCTGATTCCATACATCCTTACTTTTACCTCACCCGTTTTGTCGAGGGCTTGCGGGCGGATATCCTGGCGGTCGTGTTGATCCAACGACCGTCGGACTTGGACACGGCGTGCTCACTAGCATTGCTCCAAGAGGAGGTCATCGAATCAGCATAGCAAGCGCACCAGCCACGAGCCACGCCGCGCAGCAACGACGCCATGTGTCACCCCAGCACACCGATGCTGCTGCCTCCTCCACCATGGCCAGCCCCTGCGGCCGTGCCAACACCTGCGATGGACCGTCGTGGCGTGGATGGTGCCTGCGCCGACACCTCCAAGATCAAGGCCTTGCGCGACTACAGGCGTGCACGCGGCCTCTGCTTCAAATGCGACGAGCGATGGGGGCACGATCATGTGTGCCCCTCGTCTGTCCAGCTGCACGTCGTCGAAGAGCTACTAGAATTGTTCAGCCTCGACGAAGCCATGGACAAGCAACTCCACAACCAGCCGGCAGACGATACGGTGATGGCTATATCACGCTCAGCACTGTCGGGGGGGGGGGGGGTTCAACCAAAGCATTTGAAAGATCGTGGATGTCGCCTAGAGGGGGGGGTGAATAGGCGCTTTAAAATAATTACGGTTTAGGCTTGAACAAATGCGGAGTAAACCTAACGGTTAATTTGTTAAGCACAAAACCTACAACAACTAGGCTCTGTGCACCAACAACTTATGCTAAGCAAGATAAACAACTAAGTGATTGCAAGATATATGACAAGAAACAAGAAGGCTATCACAAAGTAAAGTGCATAAGTAAAGGGCTCGGGTAAGAGATAACAGAGGCATGCGGAGACGATGATGTATCCCGAAGTTCACACCCTTGCGGATGCTAATCTCCGTTTGGAGCGGTGTGGAGGCACAATGCTTGTCCATGGAGTCAAGATCTAGATCCAAGGGGTTCCCCTCACATAGAGGAGAAAGTGATTGGTGGAAATGTGGATCTAGATCTCCTCTCCCTTTTCCCTCAAAAACTAGCAAGAATCCATGGAGGGATTGATAGTTAGCAAGCTCAAAGAAGGTCAACAATGGAGGAAGAACACGACCTCAAAGGATGAGGTTCAATGGGGAAGAAGACCCCCTTTTATAGGTGGGGAAAAATCAAACCGTTATGCTCACAGCCCGCACAGAGCGGTACTACCGCTCCAAGGAGCGGTACTACCGCTAGGGCGGTAGTACCCCTTTGAAAAACAACAGCGAGGAGGCAAAAGGCAAGTAGAACCGCCGGAGCGGTACTACCGCTTGTCCTCACGGTACTACCGCTAGGGATCGCGGTACTACCGCAAAGGGTAGCGGTACTACTGCTTGCGAGCGGTACTAAAAAAATACATCCGGGCCTACCACCGCAGGACTTGGGACGAGTTTTTGGTCCAGAGCGGTACTACCACTATAGGAGCCGCGGTAGTACCGCTCTTGTGACGCCCTCGTTTCAATCGTACACTAATCATGCACGCAAATGTGTACGATCAAGATCAGGGACTCACGGGAAGATATCACAACACAACTCTACAAATAAAAATAAGTCATACAAGCATCATAATACAAGCCAGGGGCCTCGAGGGCTCGAATACAAGTGCTCGATCATAGACGAGTCAGCGGAAGCAACAATATCTGAGTACAGACATAAGTTAAACAAGTTTGCCTTAAGAAGGCTAGCACAAACTGGGATACAGATCGAAAGAGGCGCAGGCCTCCTGCCTGGGATCCTCCTAACTACTCCTGGTCGTCGTCAGCGGGCAGCACGTAGTAGTAGGCACCTCCAGTGTAGTAGTGGTCGTCGTCGACGGTGGCGTCTGGCTCCTGGACTCCAGCATCTGGTTGCGACAACCAGGAAGAAGGAAAGGGGAAAAAAGGGGGGAGAAAGCAACCGTGAGTACTCATCCAAAGTACTCGCAAGCAAGGAACTACACTACATATGCATGGGTATATGTGTAAGGAGGCCATATCAGTGGACTGAACTGCAGAATGCCAGAATAAGAGGGGGATAGCTAATCCTGTCGAAGACTACGCTTCTGGTCACCTTCGTCTTGCATCAAGTATAAGAGAGTAGATTGAAGTCCTCCAAGTAGCATCTCCCAATAACATCTCATAGCATAATCCTACCCGGCGATCCCCTCCTCATATCCCTGAGGTAGAGCGACCACCGGTTGTATCTGGCACTTGGAAGGGTGTGTTTTATTAAGTATCCGGTTCTAGTTGTCATAAGGTCAAGGTACAACTCCAAGTCGTCCTGTTACCGAAGATCACGGCTATTCGAATAGATTAAACTTCCCTGCAGGGGTGCACCACATAGCCCAACACGCTCGATCCCATTTGGCCGGACACACTTTCCTGGGTCATGCCCGGCCTCGGAAGATCAACACGTCGCAGCCCCACCTAGGCAAAACAGAGAGGCCAGCACGCCGGTCTAAACCTAAGCGCACAGGGGTCTGGGCCCATCGCCCATAGCACACCTGCACGTTGCGTACGCGGCCGAAAGCAGAACTAGCCCCCTTAATACAAGAGCAGGCTTACGTTCCAATCCGGCGCGCGCCGCTCCGTCGCTGACGTCTGAAGTGCTTCGGCTGATACCACGACGTCGGGATACCCATAACTACTCCCACGTAGATGGTTAGTGCGTATAGGCTCGTAGCCAGACTCAGATCAAATACCAAGATCTCGTTAAGCGTGTTAAGTATCCGCGAACGCCGAACAGGGCCAGGCCCACCTGTCTCCTAGGTGGTCTCAACCTGCCCTGCCGCTCCGCCACAAAGATCCACACAGAGGGCCGTCGGGACAAAGGTCCTTTCAGCCCCCAATCCGTGAATCACTCGCGGGTACTCTTCGAGCTGACCCGACTTTAGTCACCATCTGTATAGTATATGTATGTATAGTATATACCCGTGATCACCTCCCGAGTGATCACGGCCCAATATTATAGCAAGGCAGACTGACACGAAGGTAGGGCCAACAATGATAAACTAGCATCCTATACTAAGTATTTAGGATTGCAGGTAAGGTATCAACAGATGTAGCGACAATGTCAGGCTATGCATCAGAATAGGATTAATGAAAGCAGTAACATGCTACACTACTCTAATGCAAGCAGTATAGAGGAGAATAGGCGATATCTGGTGATCAAAGGGGGGGGGCTTGCCTGGTTGCTCTGGCAAGAGAGAGGGGTCGTCAACTCCGTAGTCGAATCGGGCAGCAGCAGCGTCGGTCTCGTAGTCTACCGGAGAGAAGAGGGGGAAGAAACAATGAATACCAAGTAAACAGATGCATATCGATGCATGACATGACAAGTAACGATGCTAGGTGTGCCCAATCGCGATAGTAGGTGATACCGACGAAAGGGGGAAACATCTGGGAAAGTACTCCCGGTGTTTCGCGTTTTCGGACTGGTGAACCGGAGGGGGAAAGTTGCGTGTTCGGTATGCTAGGGGTGTGTGGCGGACGAACGGACTGCGTATCCGGAATCGTCACGTCGTTCTGAGCAACTTTCATGTTGAAAATATTTTAATCCGAGTTACGGATTAAAAGATATGATTTTTAAAAGATTTTAACAATTTTGGAATTTAATTATTTATTTAATTAATTCGAAAAAAATGTATTTATGACGTCAGCATGATGTCATGCTGACGTCAGCAGTCAACAGGGGTTGACTGAGTCAACCCTGACATGTGGGTCCAGTGGGACCCACCTGTCATTCTCTATTTAAATTAATTAGGGTTTAGGTTAATCTAATTACTAGTTAATTAATTTAATTAAACCGGATTAATTAACTTAATTAATTAATTAATTAATTAATAATTTTATTAAATCATTTAATTTTATTAATTATATTTATTGTTTTTATTTATTTTATTATTTATTATTTATTTATTTATATTATTATTATTATTATTATTTATTATTTTTTTATATTTTTTTTTTTTTTTTTAATGTTCTGGGGCGAGGGCCCCGTTTGTCATAGGCACAGAGGCCTTGCGGGTCGGGCGCGGGTGCGGGCACGCGCCCATCAGGGCCACCAGGGGGGCGCCGGCGATAGCAGGGCACGGCGAGGCCGGCCGCCGGAGGCGACAGCGGTGATGGCCACGGCGGGACGGCGCCAGGGCGCGGTCGGTGGTGCCCGTGCACGTGGCCGAGGCGACCAGGGGGAAAAGGGCGCGGCGGCCGCGGCAGGGGAGCCGCACAGGGGGAGCGGGGAGGGGCCGGGGGTGGGACGGCGGCGTGGCCGCGGGTGGCCGGAGCCGGGGCGGAGCCGGCGACGGGGCTCTGGGCGCGGCGTCGTTCGGGAGGGGGGAGAGGGGAGCGACGGGGGGGGGAAAGAGCTCACGGGGAGGGGCGCGTAGGGTCTAGGAGGCGGGCGCGGTGAAGCTTGGAGGCGACCGGCGAGGAGGGAGTCGGGGAGGCGGCCGCCGGCGTCGGGGAGGGGGGGGGTCCGGTGACGAAGAGGGCGGCGGTGGTGGAGACGACGGCGTCCGAGGCGAGCGCGGCGACGGCGGTTCGGCGTCGATGAGGAAGCGAGGCGGAGGCGACGGGGTCCTCAGGCGGGGGGGGGGGGCGCGAGGCCAGGGGGGCGAGAAGGCGACGGCGATCCGGGGCGGTGGCGAGGGCCTCCTCCCTCGATCCCGATCCAGGTCGGGGAGAGGGGGAGATATTTTGGGGGGGGGGTTGTGGGGGTGTCGGTGGAGTGGGCGGGGGTGGTGTAGTGGATAAGGTGGGGGGGGAGTGGCCGGCTGGGCCCTGGTGGTGGCCCAGTTGGCCTGTGGTCAGTTGGGCCGAAGCCCAGGGGGTTTCTTTTCTCTTTTTTTTTGTATTGTTTTTCTGTTTTCTTTTTATTTATTTTCTTTTATGTTTTAATCAATTTAAAATATTTAGGCATTTTATAAAAATGTGTTTGTTGCATCATAATTACCCTTGTAATATTCGTCAACCACCGAACAATTTTATTTTAAATTTTGAAAACTTTTATTGTTTTCATCAATTTGAATTTTGAATTTGAACGGTTTCGAATTATTTCGAGGATAGCAACAGTAATCGGGATGACGTGCCATGATTAGCGTGGGATTACTGTAGCAAGATTATCCGGGCGTTACAAATCTCCTCCACTACAAGAAATCTCGTCCCGAGATTTTAGGAGGTAGAAGGAAACAGTGCGGGGTATTCATCACGCAGACGATCCTCGCGTTCCCAGGTGGCTTCGTCTTCAGAGTGATTCGACCACTGGACCTTGAGGAACTTGATCGCCTTCTGGCGTGTGCGGCGTTCAGCTTGGTCGAGAATGCGGACCGGATGCTCTTTATAGGAGAGGTCCTGTTGCAATTCGAGGACTTCATGATCCACAGCTCGGATGGGGTCCTTGAAGCAACGGCGGAGTTGTGACACATGGAACACATCGTGAACCTGAGAAAGGTTCGACGGAAGCTCCAGTTGATATGCCACTTTTCCACGCCTTTCCAGAATAGTGAATGGGCCAATATAGCGAGGAGCTAGCTTGCCCTTGATCCCGAAGCGGTGAGCACCCTTCATTGGTGTAACGCGAAGATAGGCCTTTTCGCCAGGTTGATAGACCATGTCTTTATGATGGCGGTCATAATTACTCTTCTGGCGTGACTGAGCAGTCTTGAGATTCTCGCGAATAATGCGGACTTGATCTTCGGCATCTTGGATAATATCCGGGCCAAAGAGTGGACGTTCCCCAGTTTCTGACCAGTTCAGAGGGGTTCGGCACTTTCGTCCATATAACACTTCGAAGGGGGCCATCTTCAGACTAGCTTGATAGCTATTATTATAAGAGAACTCAGCATACGGAAGAGATTCCTCCCATTTCTTGCCGAAGGAAATAACACAAGCTCAAAGCATGTCTTCGAGAACTTGGTTGACACGTTCAACTTGCCCTTGTGACTGAGGATGAAAAGCAGTGCTGAAAGACAGATGAGTGCCCATAGCTTCTTGGAAACTTGCCCAGAATCTTGAAGTGAATAAACTGCCACGGTCTGAACTGATAACCAGTGGAATACCGTGAAGCGAAACAATTCTGGTCATGTAGAGGGTTGCAAGCTGACTAGCAGTGATCATTTCTTTGACCGCCAGAAAATGTGCAACCTTAGAAAGTCGGTCAATGACGACAAGAATAGCATCATTGCCTTTCTGCGATTTGGGGAATCCAGTGACGAAGTCCATTTCAACATGGTCCCATTTCCATTCAGGAATAGATATAGGTTGTAGAGTTCCAGCAGGCCTTTGATGTTCTGCTTTGATACGACGGCAAACGTCACATTCAGCAACATAACGAGCAATGTCTTGCTTCATGTTAGACCACCAGAATCTCTGGCGGATGTCTTGATACATCTTCGTACTACCAGGATGGATACATAGAGGCGTATCATGAGCTTCTTTCATAACCTCCTGGGTCATATTCAGCTTTTCCTTCTTACACGGCACCACTAGGCGGCCTTTGAAGTACAAGGCGCCATCATCAGCAATAGTGAAGGATGAGGAACCTCCTTCTTTGAGGTCTTGCTTAATCTTGTAGACTTCAGAGTCAAATCCCTGCATTGTCTTTATGGTGCCCACGAGATCGGGTTCAACAGCCAGGGTATAGAGGGAACCCTGGGAAACAACACGGAGATTCATCTTGCGGAACTCCGGGGGAGGGGGAGCGAGTGCACCCGGAGGAACAATATGGAGGTTTAGCTTTCTGAATTCTTCAACAAGTGAAGGCTGAACTTTGTGAACCTGGAGGTGGTTGCAGTAAGACTTGCGGCTCAAGGCATCAGCCATTACATTAGCCTTGCCTGGGGTATAGGAAATACCCAAATCAAAGTCTGCAACGGTCTCCATCCATCTCTGCTGACGGAGGTTCAGGTCTGGCTGAGTAAATAGATACTTCAGACTTTGGTGGTCAGTGAAGATCTCGCAACGATTACCGAGTAGGTAATGTCGCCACTGTTTTAGTGCATGAATGACAGCAGCAAGTTCGAGGTCGTGAACTGGGTAGTTCTCCTCGTGAGGGCGCAATTGCCGAGAGGCATAAGCAACCACTTTGCGCTCTTGCATTAGGACACAGCCTAGTCCTTGACGGGAAGCGTCGCAGTAAATGACGAAGTCCTTCTTAGTATCAGGAGGAGCTAGTACTGGGGCAGAAGTCAACTTGTCCTTGAGTGCCTGGAAACTTTCCTGACATTTATCTGTCCATTGGAACTTGACGCCCTTATGCAATAGGTTAGTCAGAGGCCTGGCAATCTTGGAGAAGTTCTCGACGAATCGACGTCAGTAGCTGGCGAGACCGAGAAAACTTCTGACTTGCTTAACGTTCTTCGGAGGAGTCCAATCGAGAATAGCCTGAACTCGTTCAGGGTTGACGGCAATACCATCCTTAGAGATGACATGCCCAAGATAGGTTACTTCGGGAAGCCAGAATTCACATTTGGAGAACTTGGCATAAAGCTGATGCTCTCGTAGCTTTTCCAGCACGAGGCAAAGATGTTCAGCATGCTCCTCTTCGTTCTTGGAAAATACCAGAATATCATCCAGATAAACCACGACGAACTTGTCGAGGTAATCCATGAATATATAGTTCATCAGGCGAGAGAAGGTGGCTGGAGCATTGGTTAAGCCGAAAGACATGACGGTGTACTCGTAAGATCCGTATCGAGTCACAAATGCGGTCTTGGGGATATCTTCCTCACGAACACGGATCTGGTGGTAACCCAACCTCAAGTCGAGTTTAGAGAACACTGATGATCCAGCCAATTGATCATACAGATCATTGATCCGAGGAAGAGGATACTTATTCTGAATGGTAGCTTGATTTATAGGACGGTAGTCTTGGACCAATCGGTTTGTCCCATCTTTCTTCTTGACAAAGAGAGAAGGTGCTCCCCAAGGAGAGCAACTTGGGCGAATGAAACCACTTTGAAGAGATTTATCGATTTCCTCCTTAAGCTCAAGGAGTTCATGCGGCGGCATCTTGTAGGGTCTCTTGGCTATAGGAGTGGTGCCTGGTTTCAAGTCGATGACGAATTCGACAGCTCTAGCAGGGGGAATCCCTGGGAGTTCTTCAGGAAAGACGTCTAGGAATTCACGCACGACGGGAATGTTTTCAATGCCCTTGAGTGGTGCAACGTTCAATGCGTTTAAGGCATAAAGCCTGGCCTCGGCATTCCGAACCAGATGAGCATCATAGCTAATTATTTCATCAGAAGGGTGTAGCAGATGGACGGTCTTAGTGGCGCAAACGATAGAAGCAGTATGCGCCTTTAACCAATCCATTCCCAGAATGAGGTCAATGTTAGACGACTTCAGTATAATGGGCGAGGCACGAAACTCCAACCCTTCGATTTCCACAGGGACGTCAATGCCAACCATGGAGGTCTGACATTGTCCCGCGGGGGTTTTTACCACTACCGAAGTGTTCATCTGCTCAAATTTAACATCGTGCTTGTATGCAAATTCTTCTGACATGAATGAATGTGATGCACCTGTATCAAATAAAACGGATGCTGGTACTGAATTTACGAGGAGTGTACCCATCACAGTAGCAGGCTGGTCTTGAGCTTCATTCAGATCAATGTGGTTGGCATGAACACGGCCATAAGACTTGGCATTGTTGTTGCGGGCCTGGTTGTTTCCACGGCCAGCGGCTGGAAGGGCCAGTTGATTCTGATTCTGAATGCAATCCCTAGCACGGTGACCTGGTTGACCACACTTGTAGCACATGCCATTATTGGGAGTGGGAACAGGAGCTTGGGGTGGCGGAGCTGGAAGCCTTGGCAGCCTAGTTGGAGCAGTAGGCAGACGAGGTGTAGCGTAAGACTGCCTTGGGGCTGGTGCATTTGGACGGTACATGCTGTTCGGGATCCATATCTTACGCTTCTGCGAGGGCGGGCCCGAAGATGAGCCCGTGTCACGGTTGCGCCTTTGAGAGCTATGGTGTTCTTGAAGACCAGTCTCAACATTGATGGCCTTATTCACCAAGGTGGCGAAATCAGCAAAGTCGTGCACTAGAAGTGCGAGCTTGATGTCAGCTTGAAGGCCGTCACGGAACTTCTCCTGCCTACGTGCATCAGTTGCAATGTCCTCTTCAGCATAGCGAGACAAGTCCAGAAACTCCCGCTGATAAGCTTCAACAGTCTTGTTGCCTTGGGTGAGGTTGCGAAACTCACGCTTCTTCCGGTCCATGACTCCCTGAGGAATGAAGCGGGCACGGAAGGCAGCCTGAAAGTCTGGCCAGGAGATGATTGTCCCAACTGGCAGAGTACGCCTATGGCTGTCCCACCATTGAGCTGCGGGTCCCTTCAGGAAGAAGGAAGCAAAAGTGACATAGCTGGCAGGGGCTACATCAGCAGACTCCATTTCATAGGTGATGTCACGGAGCCAGTCATCAGCATCCAGCGGCTGGGTTGAGCTGCGGTACACACTTGGGTTGAGGCGTATGAAATCCTGCAAAGTTGTTGTGTTTGGATGCTGGTTCATATTGGGGCGAGGAAACTGAGCCATCACGTTTTCCATGAACTGACGATTCATCTCAAGCTGTTGGATCATACCAGCCATGTACTCAGGCGGTGGTGGGAAGTTGCCACCACGACCACGGCCAGCTGGTCTAACCATCCTGCTAATATATAACAGGGGTAGTTCAGTATTGAGAAATTTGCATAGACAAGAGTCATTCATGATGAAACATGCATAATGAAAGGAGCACGACAGATACCACATAGATAGTCGGCATAACTTACAAAAGGGGTCGGACATAGAGTTCAGTACACAGAGTTCCGTACATAGACTAAGTCATCATAGGCGGCACGCAGGCTCGCGAGTGCATCTAAGACTAGTGAGCAAGACTACATCAGTCCCATGAGGTACTGTGAAGGTAGCTGTAACCTGACAGCTGGTAGTGAGGCAACGGATAGTCCTCCACGTCAGTGGCCTGGGGGCCGCGGATACTCTGGTGTAGAACCCGACGCTCAGGTGGCAGAAGAGGACCAAGTGCGGGAGAGTAGCCTCCCACCTCTGGCCATCCGACACCGTGGGGCATCACGGTCCTGGCTGGGTAGATCGCAGAACGCGGCAGCTGTCCAGACCGGACAAAGGGGTGCAACCGCGTCAGAGCCCTGTAAAGGTGCTGACGAGTGGTGTACAACTCGTGGCGAAGAGCTCTGTTAGCTCGGTCCAGCCCATCAGCATGCAGGACCAGGCGCTGATGGTGGAAAGGCTCTCGGGTGACGGTGGAGTAGGCGGCAGTGTAGTATCCCTCCGCACCAACGTCAGATGCGATAGGAATGTGCCTGAAAGGGGAAGTGTCCAATGCCTGATACTCTCCACGAAGACGTGTCAGAGCAGCATGAGCCGCATCGTGGACTGCCATCTCGATGGTCACTCCAACACCATGAGCGGTGTGCAGCACGGTAGTGGACTCATACTCCCGAGAGTAGAGGTGGACGATGGCACGGTACTGCTCCTGGTTAAAGTCCTGGTACTCCTCGTAGACGGTGTACTCAGGGTGCCAGCGATAACCCAGATAGGTCATCATATCAGCTAGCACAGCAGGTGATCCTGAGGCACCAATGGCCGCAGTGTGGCGCACGACCTGCCTCGTGGGTTCCATCTGAAAACAAAGATGTTTCAATGGAGTCAAATGACAACATGGGCACTATTCAAAATGCTATCCTACAGAATAACTATGGCTTATCCAACTTCGGGATGAACGTGGTAACGGGATCCTAATGTTAGAGTTAGTAAATTCGTTTAACCCGAGTAGAAAAAAGTCAGAGTCCCAGAGTAAAGGTCGAGGAGTAAAAGATCCTAGTACCACCCGATGGCGACGTGGGCCCGTAAGGCACACAGCCAAGTTAGTAAAAGTTTTTGTAATGTCTAGACTCGACTTCGGCCAAGGAGTGTGGAAGGGGGATTCCTACAGGCAGTCGGCTCTGATACCAACTTGTGACGCCCCCGATTCAATCGTACACTAATCATGCACGCAAATGTGTACGATCAAGATCAGGGACTCACGGGAAGATATCACAACACAACTCTACAAATAAAATAAGTCATACAAGCATCATAATACAAGCCAGGGGCCTCGAGGGCTCGAATACAAGTGCTCGATCATAGACGAGTCAGCGGAAGCAACAATATCTGAGTACAGACATAAGTTAAACAAGTTTGCCTTAAGAAGGCTAGCACAAACTGGGATACAGATCGAAAGAGGCGCAGGCCTCCTGCCTGGGATCCTCCTAACTACTCCATGTCGTCGTCAGCGGGCAGCACGTAGTAGTAGGCACCTCCGGTGTAGTAGGGGTCGTCGTCGACGGTGGCGTCTGGCTCCTGGACTCCAGCATCTGGTTGCGACAACCAGAAAGGAAGGAAAAGGGAAAAAAAGGGGGAGAAAACAACCGTGAGTACTCATCCAAAGTACTCGCAAGCAAGGAACTACACTACATATGCATGGGTTTATGTGTAAAGGGCCATATCAGTGGACTGAACTGCAGAATGCCAGAATAAGAGGGGGATAGCTAGTCCTGTCGAAGACTACGCTTCTGGTCACCTTCGTCTTGCATCAAGTATAAGAGAGTAGATTGAAGTCCTCCAAGTAGCATCTCCCAATAACATCTCATAGCATAATCCTACCCGGCGATCCCCTCCTCATATCCCTGAGGTAGAGCGACCACCGGTTGTATCTGGCACTTGGAAGGGTGTGTTTTATTAAGTATCCGGTTCTAGTTGTCATAAGGTCAAGGTACAACTCCAAGTCGTCCTGTTACCGAAGATCACGGCTATTCGAATAGATTAAACTTCCCTGCAGGGGTGCACCACATAGCCCAACACGCTCGATCCCATTTGGCCGGACACACTTTCCTGGGTCATGCCCGGCCTCGGAAGATCAACACGTCGCAGCCCCACCTAGGCTCAACAGAGAGGCCATCACGCCGGTCTAAACCTAAGCGCGCAGGGGTCTGGGCCCATCGCCCTGAGCACACCTGCACGTTGCGTACGCGGCCGGTGAGCAGACCTAGCAACCTCCATTACAAAGGAAGTTGCGTTAACGCAGTCCAATTCGGCGCGCGCCGCTCCGTCGCTGACGTCTGAAGTGCTTCGGCTGATACCACGACGTCGGGATACCCATAACTACTCCCACGTAGATGGTTAGTGCGTATAGGCTCGTAGCCAGACTCAGATCAAATACCAAGATCTCGTTAAGCGTGTTAAGTGTCTGCGAACGCCGAACAGGGCCAGGCCCACCTCTCTCCTAGGCGGTCTCAACCTGTCCTGTCGCTCCGCCACAAAGATCCACACAGAGGGCCGTCGGGACAAAGGTCCTTTCAGCCCCCAATCCGTGAATCACTCGCGGGTACTCTTCGAGCTGACCCGACTTTAGTCACCATCTGTATAGTATGTATGTATGTATAGTATATACCCGTGATCACCTCCCGAGTGATCACGGCCCAATATTATAGCAAGGCAGACTGACACGAAGGTAGGGCCAACAATGATAAACTAGCATCCTATACTAAGTATTTAGGATTGCAGGTAAGGTATCAACAGATGTAGCGACAATGTCAGGCTATGCATCAGAATAGGATTAATGAAAGCAGTAACATGCTACACTACTCTAATGCAAGCAGTATAGAGGAGAATAGGCGATATCTGGTGATCAAAGGGGGGGCTTGCCTGGTTGCTCTGGCAAGAGAGAGGGGTCGTCAACTCCGTAGTCGAATCGGGCAGCAGCAGCGTCGGTCTCGTAGTCTACCGGAGAGAAGAGGGGGAAGAAACAATGAATACCAAGTAAACAGATGCATATCGATGCATGACATGACAAGTAACGATGCTAGGTGTGCCCAATCGCGATAGTAGGTGATACCGACGAAAGGGGGAAACATCTGGGAAAGTACTCCCGGTGTTTCGCGTTTTCGGACTGGTGAACCGGAGGGGGAAAGTTGCGTGTTCGGTATGCTAGGGGTGTGTGGCGGACGAACGGACTGCGTATCCGGAATCGTCACGTCGTTCTGAGCAACTTTCATGTTGAAAATATTTTAATCCGAGTTACGGATTAAAAGATATGATTTTTAAAAGATTTTAACAATTTTGGAATTTAATTATTTATTTAATTATTCGAAAAAATTGTATTTATGACATCAGCATGATGTCATGCTGACGTCAGCAGTCAACAGGGTTGACTGAGTCAACCCTGACATGTGGGTCCAGTGGACCACCTGTCATTCTCTATTTAAATTAATTAGGGTTTAGGTTAATCTAATTACTAGTTAATTAATTTAATTAAACCGGATTAATTAACTTAAATTAATTAAATTAATTAATAATTTTATTAAATCATTTTAATTTTATTAATTATATTTATTGTTTTTATTTATTTTATTATTTATTATTATTTATTTATATTATTTTTATTATTATTTTATTATTATTTTTATTTTATTTTTTTTTTATTTTTTTTGTTCTGGGGCGAGGGCCCCGTTTGTCATAGGCACAGAGGCCTTGCGGGTCGGGCGCGGGTGCGGGCACGCGCCCATCAGGGCCACCAGGGGGCGCCGGCGATAGCAGGGCACGGCGAGGCCGGCCGCCGGAGGCGACAGCGGTGAGGCCACGGCGGGACGGCGCCAGGGCGCGGTCGTGGTGCCCGTGCACGTGGCCGAGGCGCCAGGGGGAAGGGCGCGGCGGCCGCGGCAGGGGAGTCGCACAGGGGAGCGGGGAGGGGCGGGGCCAAAACGGCCGCGACGGGCTAGACGGGCAGCACGGTGGCGTAAGCGCGCGCGGGACGAGTTCCGGCGCCCAGAGGCGTTGCGCGCGAGCATCGCCGGGCCGTGCGGGAGGCGGAGGGTCGGGATCGAGCGGGGGCCGATCGGATCGGCGCGAGGGGGAGAAAGGGAATCGGGGGGGGGAAGGCGGCGTGACCGCGGGTGGCCGGAGCCGGGGCGGAGCCGGCGACGGGGCTCCGGCGCGGCGTCGTCCGGGAGGGGGGAGAAGGGGAACGACGGGGGGGAGGGGGGGGCGAGCTCACAGCGCGGAGTAGGTTCGGGCAGTGGGCTCGGGGGAGGTCGAGGACGACCGGCGAGGAGGAGGCGCGGGAGGCGTGCGCGGCGTCGGGAGGGCGGGGCCGTCGGGTGTCGACGGAGGGGTCTCGGTCGGGGTCTCCGCCCCCGATCCAGATCGGGCGAGGGCAGGGGAGAGGGGTGGGGGCGCGTGGGGGGGGGGAAAGAGTGGGGCGGCTAGGGTTCGGCCGCGGGGGGTGGGGTAAGTGGCCGGGGCGGCTGGGCCGATGGGCCGGCCAAAGGGGGGGGAAGTTGGGCCAGGCCAGGGGCCAGGTGGGGTGGGGAACTGGCTGGCCAGGGGGTTTTCCCCTCCCTTCCCCTTTTTTTTCTTTCTTTTCTTTTATTAATTTTCTTTTTCTGTTTTTAGATTATTTAAAAATGCCAAAACATTTACAAAAAATTAGTGCACCCCACCATAATTATGTTAGCTATTTTAGACAACCCCCGAAATTTTTTAGTTTTGGTTTTGAAAACTTTTTATCTTTGCTCTGTTTTGATTTTTGTTTTTAGAACGGGTTTCTGATCTAACGCGAGTTTATCCACAGTAACCGAGGTGACGTGGCAAACATTAGTGGGGATTACTGTAGCAAGATTATCCGGGCGTTACAAATCTCCTCCACTACAGAAATCTCGTCCCGAGATTTTAGGAGGTAGAAGAAACAGTGCGGGTATTCATCACGCAGGCGATCTCGCGTTTCCCAGGTGCTTCGTCTTCAGAGTGATTCGACCACTGGACCTTGAGGAATTGATCCTATCTGGCGTGTGCGGCGTTCAGCTTGGTCGAGAATGCGGACCGGATTGCTCTTTATAGGAGAGGTCCTGTTGCAATTCGAGCACTTCATGATCCACAGCTCGGATTGGGTCCTTGAAGCAACGGCGGAGTTGTGACACGTGGAACACATCGTGAACCTGAGAAAGGTTCGACGGAAGCTCCAGTTGATATGCCACTTTTCCACGCCTTTCCAGAATAGTGAATGGGCCAATATAGCGAGGAGCTAGCTTGCCCTTGATCCCGAAGCGGTGAGCACCCTTCATTGGTGTAACGCGAAGATAGGCCTTTTCGCCAGGTTGATAGACCATGTCTTTATGATGACGGTCATAATTACTCTTCTGACGTGACTGAGCAGTCTTGAGATTCTCGCGAATAATGCGGACTTGTTCTTCGGCATGTTGGATAATATCCGGACCGAAGAGTGGACGTTCCCCAGTTTCTGACCAGTTCAGAGGGGTTCGGCACTTTCGTCCATATAACACTTCGAAGGGGGCCATCTTCAGACTAGCTTGATAGCTATTATTATAAGAGAACTCAGCATACGGAAGAGATTCCTCCCATTTCTTGCCGAAGGAAATAACACAAGCTCGAAGCATGTCTTCGAGAACTTGGTTGACACGTTCAACTTGCCCTTGTGACTGAGGATGAAAAGCAGTGCTGAAAGACAGATGAGTGCCCATAGCTTCTTGGAAACTTGCCCAGAATCTTGAAGTGAATAAACTGCCACGGTCTGAACTGATAACCAGTGGAATACCGTGAAGCGAAACAATTCTGGACATGTAGAGAGTTGCAAGCTGACTAGCAGTGATCGTTTCCTTGACCGCCAGAAAATGTGCAACCTTAGAAAGTCGGTCAATGACGACAAGAATAGCATCATTACCCTTTTGCGATTTGGGAAATCCAGTAACGAAGTCCATCTCGACATGGTCCCATTTCCATTCAGGAATAGATATAGGTTGCAGAGTTCCAGCAGGCCTTTGATGTTCTGCTTTGATACGACGGCAAACGTCACATTCAGCAACATAACGAGCAATGTCTTGCTTCATGTTAGACCACCAGAATCTCTGGCGGATGTCTTGGTACATCTTTGTACTACCAGGATGGATACATAGAGGCGTATCATGAGCTTCTTTCATAACCTCCTGAGTCATATTCAGGTTTTCCTTCTTACACGGCACCACTAGGCGGCCTTTGAAGTACAAGGCGCCATCATCAGCAATAGTGAAGGATGAGGGACTTCCTTCTTTGAGGTCTTGCTTAATCTTGTAGACTTCAGAGTCAAATCCCTGCATTGTCTTTATGGTGCCCACGAGATCGGGTTCAACAGCCAGGGTATAGAGGGAACCCTGGGAAACAACACGGAGATTCATCTTGCGGAACTCCGGAGGAGGGGGAGCGAGTGCACCCGGAGGAACAATATGGAGGTTTAGCTTTCTGAATTCTTCAACAAGTGAGGGCTGAACTTTGTGAACCTGGAGGTGGTTGCAGTAAGACTTGCGGCTCAAGGCATCAGCCATTACATTAGCCTTGCCTGGTGTATAGGAAATACCCAAATCAAAGTCTGCAACAGTCTCCATCCATCTCTGCTGACGGAGGTTCAGGTCTGGCTGAGTAAACAGATACTTCAGACTTTGGTGGTCAGTGAAGATCTCGCAACGATTACCGAGTAGGTAATGTCGCCACTGTTTTAGTGCATGAATGACAGCAGCAAGTTCGAGGTCGTGAACTGGGTAGTTCTCTTCGTGAGGGCGCAATTGCCGAGAGGCATAAGCAACCACTTTGCGCTCTTGCATTAGGACACAGCCTAATCCTTGACGGGAAGCGTCGCAGTAAATGACGAAGTCCTTCTTAGTATCAGGTGGAGCTAGTACTGGGGCAGAAGTCAACTTGTCTTTGAGTGCCTGGAAGCTTTCCTGACATTTGTCTGTCCATTGGAACTTGACGCCCTTATGCAATAGGTTAGTCAGAGGCCTGGCAATCTTGGAGAAGTTCTCGACGAATCGACGGCAGTAGCTGGCGAGACCGAGAAAACTTCTGACTTGCTTAACGTTCTTCGGAGGAGTCCAATCGAGAATAGCCTGAACTCGTTCAGGGTTGACGGCAATACCATCCTTAGAGATGACATGCCCGAGATAGGTTACTTCGGGAAGCCAGAATTCACATTTGGAGAACTTGGCATAAAGTTGATGCTCTCGTAGCTTTTCCAGCACGAGGCGAAGATGTTCAGCATGTTCCTCTTCGTTCTTGGAAAATACCAGAATATCATCCAGATAAACCACGACGAACTTGTCGAGGTAATCCATGAATATATAGTTCATCAGGCGAGAGAAGGTGGCTGGAGCATTGGTTAAGCCGAAAGACATGACGGTGTACTCGTATGAACCATAACGAGTCACAAAGGCGGTCTTGGGGATATCTTCCTCACGAACACGGATCTGGTGGTAACCCAACCTCAAGTCGAGTTTAGAGAACACTGATGATCCAGCCAATTGATCATACAGATCATTGATCCGAGGAAGAGGATACTTATTCTGAATGGTAGCTTGATTTATAGGACGGTAGTCTTGGACCAATCGGTTTGTCCCATCTTTCTTCTTGACAAAGAGAGAAGGTGCTCCCCAAGGAGAGCAACTTGGGCGAATGAAACCACTTCGAAGAGAATTATCGATTTCCTCCTTAAGCTCAAGGAGTTCATGCGGCGGCATCTTGTAGGGTCGCTTGGCTATAGGAGTGGTGCCTGGTTTCAAGTCGATGACGAATTCGACAGCTCTAGCAGGGGGAATCCCTGGGAGTTCTTCAGGAAAGACGTCTAGGAATTCACGCACGACGGGAATGTTTTCAATGCCCTCAAGTGGTGCAGCGTTCAATGCGTTTAAGGCATAAAGTCTGGCCTCGGCATTCCGAACCAGATGAGCATCGTAGCTAATTATTTCATCAGAAGGGTGTAGCAGATGGACGGTCTTGGTGGCGCAAACGATAGAAGCAGTATGCGCCTTTAACCAATCCATTCCCAGAATGAGATCAATGCTACAGGACTTCAGTACGATGGGGAGGACAAGGAATTCCAGCCCTTCGATTTCCACAGGGACGTCGTTGCAATCATGGAGGTCGACATTGGCCCGCGGGGGTTTTACCACTATAGGAAGCGTTCATCTGCTCAAATTTAATGTCGTGCATGTATGCAAAATCTTCTGACATGAATGAATGCGATGCACCTGTATCAAATAAAACGGATGCTGGTACTGAATTTACGAGGAGTGTACCCATCACAGTAGCAGGCTGGTCTTGAGCTTCATTCAGATCAATGTGGTTGGCATGAACACGGCCATAAGACTTGGCATTGTTGTTGCGGGCCTGGTTGTTCCCACGGCCAGTTGCTGGAAGGGCCAGTTGATTCTGTCTCTGGTTGCATTCCCTAGCACGGTGCCCTGGTTGTCCGCACCTGAAGCACAACCCATTCTCGGGGGTAGGAACAGGAGCTTGGGGTGGTGGAGCTGGAAGCCTCGGCTGCCTAGTTGGAGCAGTCGGCAGACGAGGTGCAGCATAAGACTGCCTTGGGGCAGGTGCATTTGGACGGTACATGCTGTTCGGGATCCATATCTTACGCTTCTGCGAGGGCGGGCCCGAAGATGAGCCCGTGTCACGGTTGCGCCTTTGAGAGCTCTGGTGTTCTTGCAGACCAGTCTCGACATTGATGGCCTTGTTCACCAAGGTGGCGAAATCGGCAAAGTCATGCACTAGAAGTGCGAGCTTGATGTCAGCTTGAAGGCCTTCACGGAACTTCTCCTGTCTGCGAGCATCAGTTGCAATGTCTTCTTCAGCATAGCGGGATAAGTCCAGAAACTCCCGCTGATAAGCTTCAACAGTCTTGTTGCCTTGGGTGAGGTTGCGAAACTCACGCTTCTTCCTGTCCATGATCCCTGAGGAATGAAGCGGGCACGGAAGGCAGCCTGAAAGTCTGGCCAGGAGATGATTGTCCCAACTGGCAGAGTACGCCTGTGGCTGTCCCACCATTGAGCTGCGGGTCCCTTCAGGAAGAAGGAAGCAAAAGTGACATAGCTGGCAGGGGCTACATCAGCAGACTCCATCTCATAGGTGATGTCACGGAGCCAGTCATCAGCATCCAGCGGCTGGGTTGAGCTGCGGTACACACTTGGGTTGAGGCGTATGAAATCCTGCAGAGTTGTTGTGTTTGGATGCTGGTTCATATTGGGGCGAGGAAACTGAGCCATCATGTTTTCCATGAACTGGCGATTCATCTCAAGCTGTTGGATCATACCAGCCATGTACTCAGGCGGTGGTGGGAAGTTGCCACCACGACCACGACCAGCTGGTCTAACCATCCTGCTAATATATAACAGGGGTAGTTCAGTATTGAGAAATTTGCATAGACAAGAGTCATTCATGATGAAACATGCATAATGAAAGGAGCACGACAGATACCACATAGATAGTCGGCATAACTTACAAAAGGGGTCGGACATAGAGTTCAGTACACAGAGTTCAGTACATAGATTAAGTCATCATAGGCGGCACGCAGGCTCGCGAGTGCATCTAAGACTAATGAGCAAGACTACATCAGTCCCAGGAGGTACTGTGAAGGTAGCTGTAACCTGACAGCTGGTAGTGAGGCAACGGATAGTCCTCCACGTCAGTGGCCTGGGGGCCGCGGATACTCTGGTGTAGAACCCGACGCTCAGGTGGCAGAAGAGGACCAAGTGCGGGAGAGTAGCCTCCCACCTCTGGCCATCCGACACCGTGGGGCATCACGGTCCTGGCTGGGTAGATCGCAGAACGCGGCAGCTGTCCAGACCGGACAAAGGGGTGCAACCGCGTCAGAGCCCTGTAAAGGTGCTGACGAGTGGTGTACAACTCGTGGCGAAGAGCTCTGTTAGCTCGGTCCAGCCCATCAGCATGCAGAACCAGGCGCTGATGGTGGAAGGCTCTCGGGTGACGGTGGAGTAGGCGGCAGTGTAGTATCCCTCCGCACCAACGTCAGATGCGATAGGAATGTGCCTGAAAGGGGAAGTGTCCAATGCCTGATACTCTCCACGAAGACGTGTCAGAGCAGCATGAGCCGCATCGTGGACTGCCATCTCGATGGTCACTCCAACACCATGAGCGGTGTGCAGCACGGTAGTGGACTCATACTCCCGAGAGTAGAGGTGGACGATGGCACGGTACTGCTCCTGGTTAAAGTCCTGGTACTCCTCGTAGACGGTGTACTCAGGGTGCCAGCGATAACCCAGATAGGTCATCATATCAGCTAGCACAGCAGGTGATCCTGAGGCACCAATGGCCGCAGTGTGGCGCACGACCTGCCTCGTGGGTTCCATCTGAAAACAAAGATGTTTCAATGGAGTCAAATGACAACATGGGCACTATTCAAAATGCTATCCTACAGAATAACTATGGCTTATCCAACTTCGGGGTGAACGTGGTAACGGGATCCTAATGTTAGAGTTAGTAAATTCGTTTAACCCGAGTAGAAAAGAGTTCAGAGTCCCAGAGTAAAGGTCGAGGAGTAAAAGATCCTAGTACCACCCGATGGCGACGTGGGCCCGTAAGGCACACAGCCAAGTTAGTAAAAGTTTTTGTAATGTCTAGACTCGACTTCGGCCAAGGAGTGTGGAAGGGGGATTCCTACAGGCAGTCGGCTCTGATACCAACTTGTGACGCCCCCGATTTGACCGTACACTAATCATGCACGCAAATGTGTACGATCAAGATCAGGGACTCACGGGAGGATATCACAACACAACTCTACAAATAAAATAAGTCATACAAGCATCATAATACAAGCCAGGGGCCTCGAGGGCTCGAATACAAGTGCTCGATCATAGACGAGTCAGCGGAAGCAACAATATCTGAGTACAGACATAAGTTAAACAAGTTTGCCTTAAGAAGGCTAGCACAAACTGGGATACAGATCGAAAGAGGCGCAGGCCTCCTGCCTGGGATCCTCCTAAACTACTCCGGTCGTCATCAGCGGGCAGCACGTAGTAGTAGGCACCTCCGGTGTAGTAGGGGTCGTCGTCGACGGTCGTCTGGCTC